>NC_057836.1:8484848-8787878 GCF_910594005.1 Cervus elaphus
TGAGCATCTCATACAGAAGTCAGACATTTTAATGACCACATGTGTTTGTGCTCAGTCACTCAGTCGTGTCTAACTCTCTGTGACCCCATGAACTGTAACCCGCCAGGCTCCTCTGTCCATGGAAATTTCCAGGCAAGAACACTGAAGCAGGTTGCTACTTCCTACTCCAAGGAATCTTCACGACCCAGGGATGGAACCTGTATCTCCTGCATTGGCAAGTGGATTCTTTAACACTGTGCCACCTGGGGAGCCCCTTGATAACCACATTAATATCTAATATTTCAGTGCTCATTATGTGTTGACACTGCCCTAAATAGGTAACCATCACACCTCTGAGGTAAATTCTGTTAACCTCATCCTACACTTGAGGAAACTGGTTTAAAGCGGCAAGGACCCAAGGAGGTAGTTTGGAACCAGAAACCAGTATTTGGTTCCACTGCAAAATCTCTTAAATACTATTGTACTGCCCCTATGTATTGTAATAGATGAGAAGAATAAAATCCAACTTAATGTCAGAATCCAAAAGGAATGATTACTTCCTAATAATCAAAGTCCCGTGAGGCTGCCCAAATTCACCTGAAGAGTTCTCTAAATCAGAATGGTGTTGACACTATTATAGGTTCAAAACCACTTTTCTGATTTAGAAGAAAATGCTCTAATGTATCCTGTAGAGGATACATTTCTAACCATCTAAGATAATTATATTTAAAAAACAAATAGATGATTGGTAAAATGAAAATATAACAAAAGCTAGTATTTCTGTTAACAATGGTAACTTTCAAATAATTATTCAATTACTTTAAAAAAAAATTCTCAACGCTTTAATGTCAACTGTCACACTAATGAGTCACTATAAAGATTCAATAATGAACCTCATTCGGATCCTCAGACTTCTAGGCTGGTGATCATTACTGTAGGCAAACCAACTCAACTAATCTTGCGATTTTAGCAATGCCGTTAATACATTATGTGTAAATTCTTTCTTAATGTATAAGTCACAGAATCAGCATATTTAGAGTACCAGTAAACTTCTGGTCTTTAGTTGACACCAAAGAATCTTAGGCAGTATTGGTGCATAAAAACATGATCTCACCTAATATTAACAAATAATCTGTGAATGGTGTCTATTTATTTATACTTGTTTGCCCACTACAATGCTACAAATATTATTCATTATTCTATCAAGCACCTGGGACCATCACTGAACAAAACAGACAAGAGACACTGACAATTTCCCCTATGCAAACAAGCCAACCAACAGAACTGGGCTTAGCACACTCCCCCTGTGGCTCAGGAGTGGCCAGGAACAGCTAATCAGACTACTAAATCGTATCTGTGGGCTATACCTGAAATTAATATCATCGTCAAAATTAACCTATGCTGGGAAAAATGCCCACTGCTACCTGCTTATCTACCATTTTCAGAATGAAAAAACTGAACAATGCTGTTTTTTAAGACAGAAATGCATCCATATTTTCAAAATAACAACTGCCAAGTGTCTTCCTAATATCAATAATTTCAATGGATAAATGAAAATAAAAATTAGAAAGCAATTACATTTTTACTATGCCCATTTCAGTGAATTACTGGTATCCCGACAAAAACAATTGGCAACTTATTAAAAACAGAAAAAAAGCAGCAGCAGTGGCTGCCGAGAACAATAGCAGGTGGTACAAATATAGCAGAGCTCCCTAATAGCCGCAGGCAGCTGGGCAGTTACCAGAGTCAATTACTCTCACAGAAGAGCATCCATGAGGCCAGCAGCCCCCTGGTCAGTTACACATGTTACCATTCAGAGATTTAACCTGCTTACAAACAATGGTGCAGGCATTAAAACCCAAGCTCCACTAACTGCTCTGCAACACCTAGAAGTACTATACTTAGTAACTTGGTAGTTTTCTGAATGTGGTGGGGCAGAGGAAGCAGAAGTGCAGGTCAACAGCCAGGAAAAAGATGCACTGCTCCCGCTCTGCTTGTCCCGGGGAATCCAAAGTGGCAGTAGGCAAACCTGGAATGACTGGCCCCGGACACTGGGCACAGCAAACCCACAAAGAGGAAAAGAATTGAACCTGCATGCCAAGTTTACCTTCCGATTCATGAATAAATACAGGATTGACTGAAATTTGCAAGCTCATGAAAAAGGTCCTGCCCCATAACTCCTTCTCTTATAATGAAACAGTAAAGAACTCACAGAGTCAAAACACAGTACAGATGCTCTATACGGAAATAAGAAAGACAAAATATTCATATCCTCTAAAACTTGAAAGAGATGTGACAAACATAAAGATACAGGGTTACGTATTTTGCTCAAAACTTTGCATTATGATGACTCTTCCTCTCTTCTTTCTTTTCTTTCTCGATTCTCTTTCACTTATTGAGGGGCTGGCAGGCATGAGAAATAAAAGGCTAAAGAAGGCAATGCCAGTTGGATGGAAGGAGGACAAGAAGGAAAAGTGGGGAAGGGAAGGAAACATGAGACAGACACTTTAAAAAAAGACAAGATAGAGGTCCAGGTCGAGGCTGGCCACTAGACTTCGAATCCTCCAACTAATAGCTCTTCTGGATTCTAGGTCACGGCATCCTGCAGAATGATGGGGGCAGAATTTTCAGTGATTTCTGAAGGTACTTCTCAGCTGCACCTGTCATGTCTTCAACAAAGCCCATGGCAATGGGCTCTGAAGAAATGGAAACAAAAGATAAAGCTGCAAAAGTTGAAGGTCTCAACTGCATGAGACTGTCCTGATGACTGAACTCAAGGCTTGTATCAAGAAAGGAAGAGGATGTAAGCTCTCAGATTTTCATCTTAAATGTAGAATTTATTGTAATTTAAAGCTCTTCCATAAGTGGCATTTATCAATTATTAAGGAGTTTCTTGGACTGTGGGAAACAGTATGAACGTTACTCAAACAGTACAATCCAGCAATCCCACTCCTGGACACATAGCCAGAAAAGACTATAATTCAAAAAGATACAAGCACCCCTATGTTCACAGCAGCACTATTCACAACAGTCAGGACAAGGAAACAACCTACATGTCCATCAACAGATGGATAAGGAAGGATAAAGATGTGGTACAACAGCAGAATACTACTCAACCATAAAAAGGAATGAAATAATGCCATTTGCAGCAACAAATGAACCTATCTATGAAACAGAATCACAGACATAGAGAACAGACTGGTGGCTGCCAAATGGGAGGGGCTTGCCCAAAGGGAGGGCCTGGAGTGGGAGGTTGGGGCTGGCCGATATAAGCTTTTATACATAGAATGGGTAACAACAAGATCCTACTGTATGGCACAGATAGCTGTATTCAATATCCTATGATAAACCATAATGGAAAAGAACAGAAAACAAGAACGTCATATATGTGCATAACCAAACCACACTGCTGTGCAGCAAAGATGAACACAACACTGTAGATCGACTGTACTCAATAAAAAATACTGAGGGAAAAAGAGTTTACTGGGCGATTTCCCCAAGTGTGTTCTATTACATTTTTGCATCTTTATGACATACCTGGAACAGGTTAAAGTAGAAGCAAAGAGTACTCTCATGTAGCTGACTTCTGCTATGGAAGGGCAAGTGGTGGGACATGGATCAATGGAAAGAGGAAGGTGGGGCATACAGTCAGAAACAAGGTTGATGGGAATCCAGTAAGGGGGCAAGTCAGACCCCGGGCAGTGGGGAAAACTTAGCATGTTGTGACATGTGAGGTCTTTGTGATGCACTAAAGTGTCCTGACACGGGGCTGGGAAATACCAACGCTTAGGTCCATAAATGTGTTTTGTTTGAACTATCTATGAAGTGTGCTCAGTAACACTGTGAACACCACAAATCAGTTCTCTCTAAACTGACTCATTAGAAAAGACCCTGATAATGGGAAAGATTGAAGACAGGACGAGAAGGGGACAACAGAGGATGACATGGCTGGATGGCATCACTGACTCGATGGACATGAATTTGAGCATGCTCTGGGAGTTGGTGATGGACAGGGAAGCCTGGTGTGCTGCAGTCCATGGGATCACAAAGAGTCGGACACAACTGAGTGACTGAACTGAACTGAAAACATTCAACAAGACAGGTTGATAATCAGTGGTCAGCATTCTGGGGAACCTGTTGCTAAGCTAACATGAACCTTCAAAGCTGAAACCCATTCAACACAGACCTTGGCCTCATCAAACTCCAAGGCAATAGGCCCCGATGTCCTCCTCACTAAATTCAGAGGTATTTTAGATCAAAATATCAGTGAAAACCTGGGCAAGGAGAGGTTAGCAAGAAAAGACAGTAAGAGTGTGAGGCAACACAGGATGTCCTCCTCCCCCCAGCCCCCCGGCCCTGCAGTTACCCCCCTACTCAGTCAGCCCACTCCTGTTCCGATTCCAGCAGACATTCTGCATATGGGTCCCTTTAACACATCTGCGAGAGCTTGAGATCTGTATGGGCCAGTGACACAGAGGAACGATTTTGGTCTTTGCAAAGCTAACAGGGTGATTATCTGGCCCTGTGGGCTCTGCATCTCCCAACTGAAAAATAAGTCATTTGCTATCGAAGCATTACATAAATCAGATTCATGTTTAAGAAATGGGTTTTTCTCCTTTTGAAAGACACACTCTCTTCTGTTTCAGTTTTCAAGCGCATCTCCCATCCTATGAGAGTTTATGAATACTCATCAGGAGCAATGGTTTACTTACATTCCCTCATGGAGTAGAGGAAAATCACAATCTATCCAGAGTTATAATATCCTAAAAATAAGTTATTTCATTTTTTCAAACGCGAAAAGTGACAAGCAAAAACATTCTTGTTAAAACTTATAACAGAAAGTTGGTCATTTGAAAAATACATCTGCCAGAGGCAAAAAGAAAAACAAAAAAAAAAGGGTGGAGGGAGTCATTTAGTAAGTTTTAAAAGCCTATTCTAGTTTTTAAAGCATCGCTTGAAGCATAGTATAGAGAAATATAAACACCAAATTAAATTACTTTAACTAGAGCAAATAGCAATTCTCTGACTTTCAAAATTCATCAGGCAAAAATTTCAAAACCCTATATATAACACCACACAGCTACTACAGGGGGGAAAAGGACTACGCCTTTTGATTGCTAGGAATGCAATGTGGTCAGCATACCATATATACATTCAATATAATCTACTATGTATTATAAATACATTCATTCCTACATAAATAAAATGCCTAGAAGAATATGCATTAGCTGTTAACAGTGGTATCTCTAGGGAGTTGGATCGGAGAGATGGGTACATGGGTGCTAAGTCACTTCAGTCATGTCCAACTCCTTGTGACCCCATGGACTGTAGCCTGCCAGGCTCCTCTGTCCATGGGATTCTCCAGGCAAGAATACTGTCCATGGGATTCTCCAGGCAAGAACACTGGAGTGGGTTGCCATGCCCTCCTCCAGGGGATCTCCTGGACCCAGGGATTGAACCCGCGTCTCTGTCTTATGCACTGGCAGGAAGGTTCTTTACCACTAGCACCACCTGGGAAGCCCGATTGGGGAGGAGCAGGGTTTCAAATGAGAAATGAGGGACTTCTAATTCTATGTACTTCTCACAATTTAAGAGAGAAGTACATAAAATTACATATTTCTAAGAATATTATTTTTTTAAAGTTCTTTTAAAATTTTAAAACAATCTCAAATGGATAGAAAAGTTGCATGTATCATACAAAGAGCTCATTCTCCCAGAACCATTGAGAGTAAGTTGTCGATCTTGTGCTTCATCACTTCTAATACTTCAATGTATGTTTTTCTTAATAAAATAAAATCTCTTAGGTAACTAAAATACAGCTATCAAAATCAGGAAATTAACGCTACAGGCCCCATTCAGGTTTCGCTCTTATCCCAGCAACGATCTTTTAAAATAAAAGGATCCAGGTCAGCTCTTTTTAGTCTCCTTCAGTTTAAAATAGTTCCTCGTCACCTTGCTTTGACTTTCATGACCTTGAACTTTTAAAGATGATCACAGCCCACTTAATTTACAGACTGTCTCTCAAACTGGGCCTATCCAATGTTTCCTCATGATTAGATTCAGGCTATCCATCTTGGCACAAGCATCATCACAGTTATCATCAACGCAATATCACATCCTATCAGGCGACACAATCTCTTTTTGTCCCACTGCTGGTCACGTTCACTCAGGTCACTTGGTTAAGTCAGTATCTGCCATGCTTCTTCACTGTAAAATTACTCTTTTTTCCCCTTCGTTTTCAGTAAGTACTTTGAGGGGAGACACTTTAAAATTTAAATAAGCCATTTTGAATTTATTCATTAGTCCATACACAGGTTTTATTGCAAAGTATGCGAAACTGTGAGAACCTTCAGTTTTCCCTTTTATTCAATAGGTTTTAACTAATGACTATCACTTCTGAAATTCTGATGATCAATTTACCCCACATTTGGCCAGTGGGAGCTCCTTCAAACTGGCATTTGTGTCCTTCTGAGATACCTGCAGCATCCTTGAAAACTTCTTTGCACAAGATATTCCAGGTTCATTCCAAACTTCTCTGCTCTAATCCTGTAATCAGCCATTTGTCCAAGAAGCTGGGGTTTCTTGTAGTGGAAAATGGTATTAAGAAGCCAAGATCTGGGCCTGTGATGAATTCATTGCTACTGGGGTACTGCTGCTCCCAGGCACCCCCACCCTCTTTATGGACAAAGAAATGTAGGCACATATGTATGCATATAAATACACATGCATGAATTTTAAATCTGTAATATCTCTCTATATATACGTATCAATACTTTTTAAAATTCATGAGTTCACATTAATACATCCAATCTTAACTTTACAAGATTCATTCCAGTTTTTTCCCTTTCAATATCTGTAACTCCCTTCTCAGACAGAGTTGCTAGCTCCCATTATACTTAACATACATCTGTAGCTGATCAATCCTCTCCCTGTATATTTAACTAGTTTCCCAGTGCTGCCACCCCAACCTCACTGCATGCCCTTCTCACCTCTCTTCAGGTCCAACACACCACACCAGACCCTCCCTGCTTGTGAAGGCCTCCGCATCCTACTTGGGCTCTGACACCCTGACCAGGTCCACCTATCTTCTCTGTTTACCTAAGAGGCTTTAGGACTGAATTGTTCTGAAGGAGAAGAAGGAAGAAAAATATTTGTAAAAATGCAGTGTAAAAAAAGTATTTCTTAAAAAAAGTACCCATTAATTTGGTACTTGTAATAATTCAAACAGCCAAGTTAAAGTTCACTTTTACATCATCTCTGAAGAACAGGTTTGTTAAGTAGATTAATAGTGTAAACAAGCTTGTAACCCAGATGTTTAACCTACTTAAGAAAAGTAATTGTTTTCAAGCACTCTAAAATCACTGGGCATGTACTTGCCTTTAATTACTGTCTAATTACAAATGATTTCTATTTTCTTCATTATAGCTTTGATAAGTCCTCTATTTGATTACACTTTAAGAATTACTACTTAAGCTCAATACAGTTAAGATCCTTTTTAAAAAGTCTCTTTATTAATCAATTTGGCTTTTCAATTAATCATTTGAGATAAACTTTTTAACTGCTCAGTAATTTCTCTTTCCAGTTAATGTATCATGCTGCTCAAAAAGAAAAATGCCTTTCAATGGCCATCAGGACTGTCCCCCCAAAGACCTCCTGCCTCGCATGCCAGCAGCATTGGCTTCTTTGTCCTCGTTATTATTTATTATCAATGCAGTGCTGAGGAGTCCCATAAAGCCATCAGTTTCCATCATTTGAGCACATATTTTAAGACACCTTGCTTTATAAAACAGGGGGTTACCATCAATTAACAAATTATTCTGCGCTGCCACTGAAAAGGCTTGGAGAGAGAATACATTCTGGAATCAGAGCCCTAGTTCCTCCACTTCCTTGTTTAGTAGTCTCAGATCAGACACTAAGCTTTGTGCCCACCATCTTTCTTATGAAGATCAAACTCCACTTCAGGTTGTGGTGAGGACTCAATGGGATCATGAGAAGTACTTGCTATATAATAGGTACTTACTGAATGTGAGTACCCCACAAGAGACTCCTGGAAAAACTCAGTATGATTCAGACCAGTGTTTTTCAGTTTGGTCACACAAACCAAAGAGAGAATCTACAAAAGAGCATGGGTCATAAGCGCTAGTTTAACGTGTGTCTGCCTATCACTGCCCCTGACCAAAACAAAAAAACATGAAAAAATACCAGCAAGAGTTCAATGATCTAAAAACAAGCAATGACTTTATTCTTTACCCAAGAGAATAGTATCAATGTTCAGAGGGAGAAGAAATGAGAAATAAATAGGTTATGTTTTCTACTTTTGACTTCCAAATAAAGCTGCCAATTAGTCTTAGAAACCCCAATTAACCCCAGCCTGAGGGCACTGGGGCCACTATCTCAGGGATGGGTTATTCATTTGTTTGTTCTGCCTAACCAGTCAAGTACCAGTGACTAAATATTCGGATTTAATATCTGATGAGAGACGATCACACCACTAAAAAGGAAGGAGAGGTAAGCAGGCTGGTTTTTTCTTCTTTAATTTTATATGTCTATTTTTATGCTTGCCTACACTGGGTCTTCACCATTGTGTGCGCGCTTTTCCTAGTTGCCACGAGTGGGGCTCCTCTCTAGTTGCGGTGCTTGGGCTTCTCACTGTGTTGGCTTCTCTCGTCGTGGAGCATGGGCTTTTTAGAACACTAGCTCAGAAGCTCCAGCACTTGGGCTCAGCTGCTCCACAGAATGTGGGATCTTCCCAGACCAGGGATTGAACCTGTGTCCCCTGCGCTGACAGCTAGATTCTTAACCACTGGACCACTTCAGGGTAATCCAGAAGTAAGCAGTTTTAAAAACCAAAGGTGTTAATAATGTGATGCAGTATGGGCATTCTAGTAGTGTTGGGGAAAAAAAAAAAAGGACAAAAAAATGCTTGCCTCAAACAGTGAACCAAGCAGAAGTACAGAAGTCTCTGCAGGTTAAGACATGGCCTCCACAGAAAATACCAAGATAAGGAGTGAACCTAAATATTGTCTGGGGTCGCAAAGAATCAAGACACGACTGAGCGACTGAATTGAATTGAACTAAATACTGTCAGCAAACAGTGCCAAATGATCTATCTGTCCTGTGCATTCGATATTGGAAATATCTAAGCTTTTCTGGCATGTAAAAGCTGTGGTTTTGGTGTGTGTGTGTGTTTTTTTAAATCATGAAAATTTGTTTACCATGAAGGGATGGGGGATATAGTGACCTTCCTTCCAAACTGCTTTGAGAACAAAGTCAGATGTTAAAAGAATGCAAACAAAATGCTGAGGTACCATGAATATACACTGCTGTCTTTACAAATGATTCTTCATACAAGAGGATAAAGTTGTCTACATGTTTCATTTGCAAAGCCTCTGTGCCTCCAAATGGCTTCCAAGCAAAGGTCAAAATGTCTCTCCCAACCCCAGGTTTGCAGAGAGCCTAGACTCTGAGTCACCTGTCACAGCCTCAGACACAGGCGGAGGGCACAGGGCCAGGGGCCTAATTCCTTACCCAGCAGAAGTCCAACTCGCTCTCCAGAAGAGCCCATGTCACTGAAAACACACGGGGACTCGCCCCAGGAACAGAACACATTCTTGTCTGTCAAACTTGGAAATACCCCCCCGCCCCCCACTGTAGACGCTGCAACAGGCAATACAGCCAGATCCCCCTCCTCTCAGCCGAGCTGCTCTTCAGTCTCTCCGCCCTTCCAAAGGGTGCAAGCGCCAGCTGCTTGGGCTCTTCTCAGTTTAGTGGGGGGAGGACAGGTAAATCGAGAAGGTGCTGCAGCCCAAAGAACTCGAGACTGATCTGCATTCAAAGTCTTCTCGGTGAAACAGGCTTTTTTTTTTTTTCTATTCAAAGATGTTTAGGCATGAGCAAGGCAGGTGGGAAAAACAGAGTTCTATATAAAATATAATGTTGTGTAAAATGTACTTAAAAGGCAGGGGACAGTTCACAGATCCCTTTCATGCCACTTCAAAAGATTTCTGCTAGAAGGGCAGGATGGTTCAGCAACTTCAGGAAACTTTCGTGAAGCTATTTGGCCTGGGAGAAGCGGTCACGTCTGGTTTCCCCCCAGTGCAGTCAGGCTTAGAACTCAAGCGCACAAACTCAGCAGCCAAGGCTGTCAGGACCCCTTCCCACCTGTGCAGCTTTGGGCACAATACCTAACATCTCTGTAGTCAGCTCTAGCATGGCCATGAAGATTAAATGCTAATGTATATAAAGCACTTCAAAGCACAAAGTAAGTATTATTTTTCCCTTCTAAAGCATAAGTTCTCACCTCCTCCAACCCAGACCTTTCTTTCCTTTTCAGGTCATTTGCCTGACCTTGGTCCTATCTTATTCCCAGCCCAGCCCAGAATCTCATGAACATTCACCAGGATTCCCTGAAGACTTCATGCCCTGGCTACTCCACACTACCTACCCAGGTCAGTTCTCACTGAGCCTCATACGAACCCCACCTCTCTGTGTTCTTCACCTTGCCTTGCTGGAAGGAGCCTGCATGGCTGCGGAGCGCTGCAATTAGAAATAAAGGATGTCTTCTCTCAGCTAAAAGCCCACAGGGCAGGTAGATGGCTCTTCCTGTAGCCCTTCTCCACTCAGACTTCATCTCCTGTTTTACAGGGAGGAATGCCTCCTATTCAGAGGTGAATGTCTCTCAGGGGGAACTCCCTCAAATATCCTTTTCTCCATTTCCAAATTTACTCTTCCCTCTCCAAGGCTAGCCTGTCATCTATGTAGCAAATCTCTTCCCACAGCTCCGTTGTTTTTAAACCCTCTCCTCTGTTCAAGCCAACTGGCTGTAGCAAATGCATCCTAGGTACCAGGCTCAGTTCATGGATGGTGAAGTTAAGAGGTCATCCTAGTATCTTCACTGGTTACCTCTGGACTTGTTCTTTCCCCTGAGCCTTCAGATTCATGCTTTAGAACATAAGCCCCACAAAGACAAGGAGCTCATCTCTTTTCTCCCAGCTTTATCTCTGGAGAGGGCTTCCCAGGTGGTGCTAGCGGTCAAGAATCCACCTGACAATGAAGGAAACACAAGGGACGTGGCTTCAATCCTTGGGTCGGGAAGATCTTCTGGAGTAGGAAATGGCAACCCACTCCAGTGTTCTTGCCTGGAAAACCCCATGGACAGAGGAGCCTGGAGGACTACAGTCCATGCGGTTGCAGGGTCAAACACGACTAAGCAACTGACACAACAGTAAAAACACCACCAAGGGGTGTGTGTGTGTGTGTGTGTGGTGCTGGGGTTACAGAAGTGAGCACAACTGGTTCCTGTCCTAGAGCTGCTCACCGTGGTGACAGAAACCGAAAACCCACAGGCAGACCTCCCAATGTGACAGACAGTGGCAAGCGGAATGAATGACAACATGCTGGACTTCAATGGAGCCCTGAACCTGTTGCACCGAGCTTCTAAAGGCCAAACCTAACTGCCCACAGCTAGGGTTTATCTTGGCTGACCTGAGGTACCAGCCCTGATAACTCTCCTTTACTTCCCTAAACTCCTTCCTGCCTGGGTTCCTCTTGCACCACCTTTTTCCTGTTTTCATCCCACTCTTCTGATCATCTGCTAAGAGAGTGCTGTCGTAACCATGGCCTAGAAGACCATCTCCAGGTGTAAATGGATGGCTCCCAACTTCTCTCGAGCTCCAGATGGTTCTTGTCACTTGTCAGTTCAGTTCAGTTGCTCAGTCGTGTCCAACTCTTTGCAACGCCATGGACCACAGCATGCCAGGCAAGTTATACTAAATGTCCAGCAAACATCTCAAGCATGTCCAAAGCACACACAAGCCTGTCTGCCCCATCCTCACCCTTTTACACATTCAACACCTCTGCCCCACCCAATGAATGCCCATTCCCACTCCTGGCATCACCCATTCCACCCAGCCTGGGGCCTGTGCACAATTCCTCCCTCTTTCTCACATCCAATGGACTTCACCATTTAGAAATACCAAATTGTTTCTAAAATCTAGTTCTTTCCATCTGTACCATCACTCACTTAATTTACATTCTCCAATCTCTCCTCTTGCTTTGACTGCCCCCAGTGTCTCCTGTATCAGATCCCATCACGGAGATCAACAGAAGCAAGTTGAGATTTTTTTTTAAATATTGAGAACAACTGTTTGTTTATTTTTGGCTGTGCTGGGGTCTTTGTTGCTGTGTGAGAGATTTCTCTAGTTGCAGTGCTTCTCATTGCGGTGGCTTCTTTTCTTGCAGAGCATGGGCTCTAGGGCACGGGCTAGGTAGTTGTGGCCCACGGGCTTAGCTGCTCCTAGGCGTGTGAAAACTTCCTGAACCAGGGATCAAACCTGTGTCTCCTGCACTAACAGGTGGATTCTTAACCACTGGGCCACCAGGGAAGCCCTGGCAAGTTGAGGTTTTAAAACTGCTTTCTATAGGATAAAACTCAGATTCCTTAGGCCACAATTCCAACCAACCCTTCCCCTCTCCTCCAGGCAGCCTACACGAACATCTCACCATTTCTCATACTCCCCCACCCCCAACTCCTCGCCTCTGTTCAAGCCACTTCCTCTGCCTGAAATGCTAGCAACAGAAAGTATGAGAACAGTAGCTAACACTGACTCCAGGTACTGTTATTATCCCCTATTTTACAAGTGAAAAAGCTGAGGCACACAGATATTACCTGCCCAACAGTGGGTTGACCTAACCATACATCTGTCCTGGCTTCAGAACCTCAGTTCTTAGCCCCTATGTTATATCACTCCTCCCCTACTCACCAACCCTTCCCCAAGCAACTCCTAACTTCCCTTAAAGACTCAGTTCAAGGACTTTCCTGGTAGTCCAGAGGCTAAGACTCCGCGCTCCCAATGCAGGGGACCCGGATCTGATTCCTGGTCAGGGAACTAAGTCTCACGTGCTGTAACTAAGACTGCAAGTTCCACAATGAAGATCGAAGATTCTGCATGCTGCAACTAAGACCCAGCACAGCTAAATAAATATTAAAAAAAAAAACAACAAACACCGATGACAACTCAGGTCAGATGCTGCTTCTTTGGTGGAATCTTCCCTAGTGCCCTAGGCTCTGCCTCCAACCTCCAGGATCTCTTGGCATCATGCCTGTCTTTATTACAGGCAGGTTCATATTACTGGTTGTGTTCCAAAAAGAAAAACCACGTCTTTATATCATTGTGCTATTCCCATCAACCTATAGTGCCTGATGCACAAATACTTAGGTAGTAATTTTTTCCAAGTACACAGGACGCAGCCTATACCCTGCTTGATATACCAAGTCTACCAGCACGATACTGCTTCTGAACACCCTACCTACACTGCTAACCCCAAACTCTCCCCTCTTCCTCTGTTGGCCAGAGGACTCTGATGAGGAGAAGTCAAAGCCCTCACGGGGACAGCCACTCCCACAGCCAGCTGATAGCATTATCACAGCAGGGCAGACCAGTGAGCTGCTGGCCATGCGCCCCTTGATTACAGGAGTAAAGTGCATCGAAAAAGCACTTTCTCTCGCTGAAGACAGACAGAGGGGACATTTGATGTGTGGCTGCCAGATTTAAGGTCTTTGTCGTTTAAGATGTGAAAGTGGGAGGGTGGACATAAAAATAACATGTAATATGACAGAAAATCAGCTATGGCCATTATTTACAAGTCACCAAGAGCCAACAAGCTGGCAGAAATGTACATAAGTAATATTATTTAGTTTCGTGATCTAATGGCCTCTTTTACAAAATCACCATGACTATACAGTTGACCCTTGAACAACTAGTATTTGTACTGTGCGTGTCCACTAACATGTGGATTTTTTTTCAAGAGTAAATACTTAACAGTTGAATCCGCAGATGCAGAACTGTGGATACGAAGGGCTGACTGTAAATTTATACTCGGATTTTCAACCACAGAGAGGACTGTCGTCCCTAACCCCAGCATTGTTCAAGGGTCAACTGTATACCTCATTAAATCAGATCAACTTCGGAACAGGCTCTGAATAGAATAGAATGCTCTAAATTCTACAATTAGAATAGAATCTTCTAGATTCTACAACTGCTTAGCACCTAATGGAGTTGGCTTTTTTTTCCCTTATGTTAAAGTAGAATGGTCATCTGGTTACAGTATATTCAGAGGGAGTAATTTTTTTTTTAAAGTGTGAGTTCCTGTGACACAGTAACCATCATCACAGTTAATAAATAAGAATGAAGGAAGGCAGTCTCAGAACTTGTATTCCTATATGTGAGGCTAATAAAACCAGCAAGCACATAGTTAATTGTAATACATGCTAAGAGATGGTCTATAATTAGGGTGATTCCCTAACGCTGAAATCCTGTACCTGTGCTGATCTGCATTCCCTATGTAATAGTCTTCATAAAGCTATATTCAACTTAGTAAAATGTTTCTTATTCTGAGACTGTCCGTTTTACTCTTTTGTCAACATGCCTTTTCTTTGAAATAGTGGTAAAAAATAAGGTTGCCTTTTTTTTTTCCCCCAAATGCTGTTACTTGGCAAATTTAAAACTGGTTAACTCATGTTGGACCCTAATATTGCTTTTGCAATGTTACAGTTCCCTGAAACTACATCTGGGAACTACCATGTTAAAGTGTCTGAAGAGACCTGGGAAACAGCCAAATCCAGCTTGCTTGTCTAGAATGTAGTTTTAGAAAGGAATAATTAAAATGGAAAGCACACCATGCATTACTCCAAACTGTGCCTAAAAAACAAAAATAAAAATCTGGTACTTTTAAGATTTTATATATACATAACACTTGTAAGATTCTGAATACATATTAGCATCTTAAAGATTCTAAGTCCTTGTAGTAAGCAAGATCAGTTTAATTCAGGAAAGGAACCATTTTTTTTTTTTTTTTCCTTTTTTACCCAGGCAAACCTATTAGTACCCTGACAGTGGGAAATGCTAAACTAATCAAACCTACTGAAGTGTATCTGAAAACAGAATGTGTTAATTAGGGGAAATGTGTCTTCCTGAAACCTGGAAAGAGGGCAGGGAATCACCCCTCCCAAAAGAGAGTATGACAGAGTTTTCTGTGGGGCTTCCTCAAGAGAAAATAGATCATCTGGTAGTCTGGTTTTTCTACTTAAGTTTCTCTAAAATTTGGGGAGGGGGGACATATGTAAGTCTCTCCATTCCTCAATATGGATGTCCAACTCCTCGTGATCCAAACAGAATGCTCTGGATAGGAAGGACAACATTCTGGTCATCAAAAATACCCATCTTCTACATGCTCAAGTAGCAAATGAACACTTCTAAAAATCACTTATGAATCTGGTTGGTGTGACAACTGAGCAGACTGACAAATCTGATTCTCAAAATCAACCAAAGTGGGGACCATGTCTGGGAATATGGCCAACTCCTGAGTGGTTCCTTAGTTTCTTTAAACTTGAGTGAGACAACACAGAGTGGGTCATTAAGCCATGTCAGTAGTTGAGATCAGCTTATTTGGGGTTTTGTTTTACAAAATGGACTTGAGTAGAACGTATCAGGATAGAAGATATCACACAGTATCACAAGGAAAATACTTTTGCTTTAGTGCATACTTTATGTATGGGGCTTCCCAGGTTGCACAATGGTAAAGAATTTCAAGCTGCCAATGCAGGAGACTCAGGAGACTGGGGTTCCATCCCTGGGTCAGGAAGATCCCCTGGAGAAGGAAATGGTCATCCACCCCAGTATTCTTGCCTGGGAAATCCCATGGACAGAGGAGCCTGGCGGGCTATAATTCATGGGGTCACAAAAGAGTTGGACACGACTTAGCAACTAAACAACAATACTTTATCTCAATGCAAATTATATTTCTCAGTGTTGATCCAATCAAAAAGTTTGGAAGCCACTGTTCTAAGCTACCCAATTAGCCATCTAACTTCAGCTTAAAAACAGTAACTTCTTGGCATAAAAGAGCAGCAATTATTTTCTGCAAGCAAAGGGTCAAAAAAAAAAACACACAAACAATGGCATCTAGAGGTACAAGACTCACTGCTTTGGGCTCTGAGAAGGGACAAGGGATCCTGTGCTAGGTCTCTGGTCTCATTAAGCCATTAAATGACATCATGCAGGCCAGTGGCTAAGACTTCAAGCTCTTAACGCAGGGCTCCTGGGTTTGATCTCTGGTCAGGAAAGTAGATCCCACATGCCCCAACTAAAGACCTTGAATGCTGCAAGGTACACTGAGGATCTCCAGTGCCAGAACTAGGACCCAGCGCACCCAAATAAAAACAAATAATAAATATAAAAAAATAAATGAAGGGCATCACGTAAGCCCACCACTACACAGTATGGCTGTTTTTAACAAAGGCATGGATAACTAAAATGCACTTCTAAAGGAAAACAAAAAGGTAAGGAATTAATTTTCGTATTGATTTAAAAAACAGGACTTCAGAATAGCTGACACTTCAAATTCTTACATTTCATAGAAATATGAAATTTAAGAAAATTTCATGGAAAAATAAGGTCCTCTATGCCCACCAAGATGGAACTGTGCACCAACCCAAAACCAATGCCTGACTTTCCAGTGTGAACAACGTTTGGTTCCAAGCACAATTCAGGATCATTTCTATCTTTACAGGTTATTATTTAGAAGCTGTAGTTAGCAACTACCTAGCAGTATAAATCAGTGAGATCACTAAATATAACACAAATCTCTGAACCTGCTTTTTTATAAACCACTCATATTTAGTAAATATTATACTGGACCAGATGTCAAGAAATACAAAATGAGTAGTCCACGGCCAAACAGCCTGCCAAAGAGAAGTGAGATTCAAGCACAAGATAATTAGCCTTTGGCACCCTTACCCCTCCATCATGCACCTCTACCCACACTGGAAGACTGGGACCGTGGACTGAAAGCTTCTGAGAACCCTGGAATCCTGATGTCACCTCCCACCTAAACCACTCATCTCACTGGCTCCACAGAGTTGAAAAAGGGGGCAGCAGTGCTTCTACCCTTCCAGCTAAAGCTGCTTTTATTTACTTTTTAAAAGCTTTTTGCTTCGTGTTAGGGTACAACCGATGAACAACGCTGTGAAAGTCTCAGGGGTGCAGCGAAGGGACTCAGCCGTACGTACAGACGTATCCACTGTCCCCGAACTCCCCCACCCAGGGTGCCACCCAACGCTGAGCGGCGTTCCCTGTGCTGCGCAGCAGGTCTTTGGTGATTACCCATCTGAAATACAGCAGTGTGTACATGTCCATCCTAATCTCCCTGACTATCCCTTCCTTAGATGTAAACCTCTGTACCTAAGCGTTTCTAATAGGACACAAATTGGTTATATTTAAAAACTTTTACCAATGTACCATCTTGCTGACCTGAACAATTTTTTTCAATTCCTTGTTTTAAATTTTAGAACCTGCACATTAAAAAAAAAAAAAGTTCATCTTCTCACAAGTAAACTTAGGATTTGACCCCTCCAATTCTAAAAATTTCATAAGCATAAGCCCACATGTGTTCTAAGTAACACCAATCCTATGAAATGCTTTGCCATGGGAAGAATGTTTAGTGATGATCTGGCTATTTCCAAAATGCACAGTACCTGCAAGTACCTGTCTTACTTTGCATAAATGCTCCCTGTCCAATTTTGTAGCCACACACAGCTAGTGTGCACTTTTAATGAGGGTACTGTGACAGAGAAACTGAATTTTCAAATGAATTTTGTTTAACTTAAATTTTAAGGGTGTTCCCTGGTGGTCTGGTGGTTAGAATTCTAGGATTTTACGTCCATGGTCAATCCCTTTTTAGGAAACTGAGATCTCGTAAACTGCAAGGCAACAGCCAAAAAAAATTTTTTTTTCTTAAATTGGTAATTTACTTCCATTACTAGAAAACTTGTATGTTTGGAAAAACTTGGGTATGTGAATATACTTTTTCAACTGTGTATGTGTCTGGCTCAGTTGTATCCAAATCTGCGACCCCATGGACTATAGCCTGTCAGGCTCTTCTGTCCACAGGATTTTCCAGGCAAGAACACTGGAGTGGGCTGCCATTCCCTACTCCAGGGGATCTTCTCGACCCAGGGATCACACCTGCGTCTTCTGTAACTACAAGTTTTATCAAATCTAAATACAGATCAAGCATTTCTAATAAAATTTCATGTTCAAACTGAAATGCATTGTAAGGATAAAACAAACACCAGATTTTGAAAAACTGAATATTAAAAAAAATATATCAAATATCCCATTAATATTTTAAAATATATTACATGTTGAACTGGTATTATTTTGCACATCTAAATATCTAAATAAAGTAGATATTATTAAAATTAATCTCACCTGTGTCTGTTTTGGCCGCGTGGCATGCAGGATCTTAGTTCCCCAACCAGGGATAGAACCTGAGCCCTTGGCAGTGAAAGCATAGTCCTAACCACTAGACCGCCAGGAATTCCTGCTTATTATTATTTTTTTTAATGTGACTCTTGGAAAATGTAAAATAACACATGACTCACATTCTATTTCCACTGAATGGTGCTGGCATAACCTAATGATTCCCAACCCTTTCCCACCAGAACGCCTTCCACGAGCAGGTTCTGGGAGGCTGCCATAACCAAACACTGTTCTTCCTGTGTGACCCCAAAACCTGCTGACCGCATCTGACACTGAGAAGTCCTTCCCTTCTCCTCACTGACTCTGACTGACTGTCCTGCACAAGCACCTTTCTTTAATCCTCTCCCAGGTCCACTTTCTCTTCCTATCCCCAAGGCCCCATTATCAGTTCTCTTTTCCATTCTCTGCACTTCCATGGTGACCTCATCCCCTCTCAGCTTCAATTATCACTTCTACATGGAGGACTTCCAATTCTTTATCTCTGCTTCTGAACTCTTTCTCAAGCGTCAGTTCCACATTGTCAGCCGCCTGCCAACCAGGTCCATCTGGAAGGCCTATCAACTTCTTAAACTCGGTATGCCTGACCTGAAATTCTGCATCTCTTGCTGAAGATTCTCATCATTCACCTTCAACACCCGGGGTCCCTGGTACCTCCTCTAGCCTCACAGTCTTACAGTAGGCCCTTTTGGAATAGTCCTCTTCGCCACAGCCTCTTACCTGGCCTGCCTGTCTCAATTATCCCCTCAGTCCTCCCCTCTTCCAACCCCACCATGCCCGTCCTCCTCTTGCCCCACTGCCATACTAGTATTCTCAAAATACCACCTAGATCACATTGCTATCAGACTTTCAACAGATCCCCATTATCTGCCGCAGCAATCCAAACTACTGGGCAGGCATCCCAGCTCTCCTACAGACAACCAACCACCCTTCAGTCCCCTCTGAACACAATCAGCCCTCCTCCAGCTGCAATGCCCTGCCCTCAAGTCTGCTCTTCTGCCCAATCTTTAAAGAAAGTGAAAGTCGCTCAGTCGTGTCCAACTCTTTGTGACTCCATGGACTTTACAGTCCATGGAATTCTCTAAGCCAGAATACTGGAGTGGGTAGCCTTTCCCTTCGCCAGGGTATCTTTCCAACCCAGGGATCAAACCCAGGTCTCCCGCATTGCAGGCAGATTCTTTACCAGCTGAGCCACAAGGGAAGCCCAATCTTTAAAGCTCAGCTCAAATAAAAGGTCCTCATAAAGCCTTCTCTCATCAACCGAGCTGAAGTTAGCCTTTCTCCTCCCTGAAACTCCTTCCGTATTCCCAACAGCAACCATAGTAGTAATGGGAGTGCATCTGTGGTCTTACCTTGTTTTTTCTAAGAGTGTCCTTTCGACAGTACCCAACAGCACTTGCATAGCACACTGTCCCTTGTGGACAGCTTACCAAAGAAATCAACTTAAAAAGGAAAATCTTGGTAAAGTTGGGACCACTGATGATTCTCAAATTTTTATCTCCAGCCAAGTATCTAATTACTCCTCCAGGGATCTTCCCAACCCAGGGATTGAACCTGCGTCTCTTACATCTCTTGCATTGGCAGGCACGTTCTTTACCACCAGCACCACATGGGAAGCCCTGACCTTCACTCAGATGTCCCAAGATTCATTTACTCCAAAACTGAACTCACTTTCTCAATCCCACATCTGTCTCTTATCTAAAGGGACCCTAATTCCGTGAATGGTACAACCATCTCATCAGTCACCCAGGCCAGAGACAGAGGTGTGGTCTTTTATCTCCCCAATCCTGATCCTCAAGGATCAGGTTCTATGACATCTTCTTCCTAAATGTCTCTGGATTTATCCATTTCTTCTCAACTCGCTGTTAGTCCAGGCCACCACTACCTAGGATTACTGCAATACCATCCGGTCTTACACTCAATCTTCCAGCCACTTTCTATAGGGTGACTAGACCGTATCTTTCAACAACTCATCATGAACAGGTGAAACTCCTGCTGAGAACTCTTTAACTGTTCTCAAGATAAAGACTTCCAAACATGACTGATAGACTCCTCTTACATCTCACCAGTGTTTACCTTTTCAGATTCACCTTTCATTTCCCAGATTATCTTTTCTCTTACACACATCACGCTCCAACCATGTCCAAGTACTCTACATACAGGTCTCCAAATATGCTGAATTCCTCTCTTGCCTCAGGGCCCTTGCATAAGCTGGTCCTTCTATGTGGGTTGCGTGTCCCTCTTTCGTAATTGTCCAACACCCTGAGGACTGACCAGGCTCCCTGCATTTATATTCTTTCTAACTTCATAATGGTACCTGGAAAGAAAATCTCCCTACTATAAAACTCCTATGCTAGCACTTATTCCAATGCCTGGCAGGTAACAGGTATTCAATAATTATTTGCTGAAATGAATTAACAGATAAAAATGGTTTTCTTTGCAATCAATTCCAGTCCAAGGTCAATGAATGAATGCTATGTGTCATCTTTATTAATTCAAAAGCATTGTATCAAGTGGGTAATTGACCTAAATTTTAATTTTATCTGTCTTCTGAGTCAAAACTATTAGCAGTTTGGTTAAATAAATACAGTTTCTATGTGCAGGCTCAGAATAATAAAAATGAAGGGAAAAAACACTGCATTTTCTGTTCTCCTTTGCCTTGTAAACTCTAAGACCAATTCATTTGAAACTGTTGAGAACCTTTTGATGCAAAACACAGAATGTATGAAAAGCAGCCAAGCAAATGTGGATACACCACAGGGGCAGAGCCTGAAGGAAACTGGAGCGCATGAAGAGACGACATCAGACCATAGGAATGTAGAGACTTGAACAAAAGAAAGGGCTCAGCGCCGCTCCTGTCCTCGTCCAGGCGGAGGTTTCGCGCAATCACTGCCTGAGCGTCCCAATCCTGGGAGCCATCAGAGGACCGAGGCTTCTGTGGGGCCGTTACAGCCTTTCTGGTTTATTGAACAAAGAGAGAAAGAGAGAGAGCAAAGGG
Organism: Cervus elaphus; assembly: GCF_910594005.1. Lineage (NCBI taxonomy): Eukaryota > Metazoa > Chordata > Mammalia > Artiodactyla > Cervidae > Cervus > Cervus elaphus. Next base: position 8,506,143 of record NC_057836.1, read on the forward strand.
GAAGGAAACACTTACTAAGCAACGCGACTAAGGTGCTGGTCTTTTCGTTCCAGCATTTCCTTTATGCTTCACAACAAAGCATTGTGTCCATTTTACCGATGAAGAAACAGGGGTTGGTGGTCACATAGCTGGTCCTGGTGACCTTATACTCAGGTCTACTTCAAAAACATTTCTACTGAGTACTCACTTGTGCTAAGCCCTATTCTAGACACTGAAGGCTGAGCAACACGCACAACACTCAAGTCTGCTTTGGGTTGTGGGGAGTGAGGTGCCACACACAAATAATGTGATTTCAGACACTGATACAACTGGTGATGGTTTAATCGTCAGTCATGTCCGACTCTTTGCGACCCCATGGACTGTAGCCCACAAGGCTCCACTGTCCATAGGATTTCCCAGGCAAGTATACTGGAGTGGGTTGCCATTTCCTTCTCCAGGGGATCTTCCTGACCCAGGGATCAAACCCAGGTCTCCTGCACTGAGCCACCAGGGAAGCCCGAGTGACACACCTGAAGGGCATTAAAAGAAAACTGAGGGATGTGCTAGAGGAACTAGGGAGACAACTGATCATGCAGGGTTCTCAGATCATTTAAAAGATAATTTTGCACAGCTAAAAAAAATAATAATGGATAAAATGACTACCTCATCAAACCTTAAGTGGAAGTCTCTAGAACAACCAGAAGCAAAAATTACCATTCATTCCCTGATTATCAGTGAGGAAACCATCAGGTGAAAGGAATTATAGCATTACCCTAGTTGTAACCCAAAGCAGTAGGTTAGATAGTCATCAGATGGCAAACATTTCCACATGAACCAGTGGTTACTGGGGGCCCTGGGCCGACCAAATTAATTCTTAGCTCTCAAAGCACCTACACCAGCACCTAGCATAAATGATGGCTGAATATTTGAAGGAAGAAAGGAAAACATGTTAAAATGTCACCATTATGGGTTAAATCCCTTTTCAGGCCAAGTGGCTTCAATTCACCCCACCCCACCCCACTCCACCACCAGTTCTAATCATAAGAAGCAGGTGAGGGAAGTCGGATTAGTGTAAATCCTTGAACAATACTGTACTAGGAAACAATTTGCCTAGGCTGCCCTACTCCCCAGTCAATGGTCAGAAACCCCACCTTTAAATCACAAGGTCCACTTAAAGAAAATCTAACAGCCAAATGACAACTAAAAATTAATGAGAAGTAATTATCTGGCTTCTTTAAACAAGGGTTCTCCTCACAGATACTCAGGCTACTCACGCACCAGGGACTTGCTCCACCTCTCACAGAGCACCAAGACGACTGGTTCTCTCACCGAGCGTCTCCCCCGCTAGAGTGGTACTCCTTAGGATTGGGACAAAGTACATTCATCTGTGTTGCCTCAGGGTCTTGTCCAGTTTAAATGACAGAAGGTCAATGATTATACTGAGTTGTAAAAATTAAATTTCTTGCAGACTTTTCAGTCCTGGGGCAGCTGGGTAGGGTGAGGCCTAACCCCTTACTACTGTTATCTGCTAGGGCCTACTCTGCAGAACCTGAAGGTCTCATCATCACAGATCACTCCTTCCATGTCTCTTGTAGGATTAAGAACTGGAAAAGCCTTGTAAGTCTCTGCTTCAATTTTTAGAAGCTGATTTCTAAATGACTTGTCCCAGTGGCGAAAGAGAATAACAAATGGCCATTCAAAACTGAACAACGGAGCTGAGTTTGCGCCATATACCAAAGACGCCGACGCTTCCTTTCTGGTATGCAGATAGAAGGACTGAAAAACAGTTTAAAAATAAGATACCACTTCTGATTAAACGGCTCTATCAATTTTTGTGATGTTTCAGTAAAATCTTAATAATGAATCTGTGACATTTCTTTCTGCAACACAGTAGCATTGTGAATAGTAACATCACTATAATATCACAAGTAGACCCAGCAAAAGGAAATAGGCATTGGGGGTGTGGAGACTTTAGTGAAGATTATATTATTTTTTCTCCAGACAGAAACTTCCTCTGCGTACACTGCCTCATTTTTAAAAACCACAACGTGCAAGTTCTAGTATCTCTGCGTTTTGCTCTTCATAACATCAGCCACATCTCTAAAGTTTTTAAAGCTTCATTTCACAGTGCCAACAGAAAGAAAACTTCAACAAAAGGCACAAATTAAGTACTATCCACCTGCATGCTTGATGTATAACTCATTTTTATTTGCTCCTCAATTACCAGAGTTTGGTGTGCCATAAGGATTGGCTCTGCAGGAACTTAGATCCAAAATGGCAGCTGAGCTTCTGAAACTCACCAGAGCCATAACGCTTAACATACGTGAAACCAGGTCTTATTTATCACACTTCTCAACCTGTCTAGAGAGGAGAATATTTACCAAAACATTTCAAAGAATCAGATGGCGTTCTGTTAAATGTTCATTATATTATTCTCCTCCTTGCCTTAGAAAGCAGGCACCCTGCTTCTGGTCCCTCCGCTCTGCAAACTGAATTAACCTGCTATTCACATGTTTACATAGTCCAAAAAAAACAAGCTAATGACAAAATGTGGAAAGCGGAGGTTCATCTCACTCTTCTTCTGTAAGGCCAACTTAGGAAATGGGCATAAAATGAATCATCTAACAAGTAAAGCCCCAAATAAGCGCTTTCATTTTCAGAAAAAAAAACAACAACAAAAATCAGAACTCTAATTTTCCTCAGGTCTACCACAAAGCAACGCTCTCTACTACTATGGTAATTTCTACGTCTTTTCCTTTAAATTCAAGCTGTAAAAAAATTTTCTAAGAGACAAATTTGTTCCAGATTACCTTTTGAATGTAATGTTTCCAATCTTACACAAAAGCTGAACTTCTACCACCAAAAAAATTTACACTGAATTTAAACCATCACTTCCCCACTCATTTCCATTGCTACTAACAACATTAATTTAAAAAAAAATAATAAAATACTTGCTCTTTAGAGACAGAGGACTTTAATTATCTTTATGAATTCCAATGGAACGTCTTTTTGTTAAATTAGCGTGAAAGTCCCTTCATCTACAAACAATTGACCCAAAGAAACAGGCCATTTTCAGCACAAGAGGCCAATCCATTTTAACAGTGAATAAAGCTTTTGAAAGCACTACACACCCTCTTGCAGACTGTCAAATTTTCAAAATGGTCCAGCATTTTTTCCTTTTTTTTTAACACTTTCAGGCCCAGCAAGCATCTTATAATTAGATTAATTAAAAAGGAAACAAAAAAAAGCCCCACTGCTCCCTTCTGATCAAAATTATTCCATTTATGCTTAATTACCTTTAATCCAAGTCTACATATTTAATGATGGGGATATGACAATTCAATTTGCATATTTTAAATGGCCTTTCTAAACTATACTTTGTAACAGCTTTAGAAGAACAGTCTCTTTCTCCTGCCAATATGCTAAGGCATAAATCAGGAGGATACAAATTAGGAGAAAAGAAAAGAAAAGAAAACAAGGCCTCTTCGAGCCAGGGATATGCTGAGGGGGATGGGGTAGTTTCCCCAGGGGTGAGGGCTATTTCCCCGCCACATCACAAACTACAATCCTTTCAGCCCACCAGACCAACAGCATTACATCACACTCTCACAACGATCGGGGGAGGTGGCTCTGAGAAGGCAAGTTTTCAGTCCTCTTCCCTCCCCATCCCCAGGCTTTCTAGAATCCTGCATTAGGAGTAATGGAATTTAACTTCAGGGCACTCACTGCACACAGTTTCGAGGGTAACCAACAGACATACACGTACAGCTACTTACTGAGGTGACCAGATACGACCATTTCACAATGAATACGTGGCCAAAACAGACAACTAGACATACAGAAGCTGAATTTGTGCTGAAAAGCCCAGTTCATCCGTATAAAATTAAACAGAAATTGTAAGCCGTGAGAAACGGAGAAGGCCAACCCACAGGGAGAAACTGAGAGAGAAATAATTCCTAATCGGGGTGATGAGCGGTTCTATCTTTCAAACACCATGTTTACAAGATACTCCCACCATTTGGTTCAAACCACGATCAAAATAAAAGCGCATCTGGCTGCACATTTGAAGCACACACACAGAGACCCAGCGCAAATGAGCGCGCGCCGAGAGGAGAGGGGTGATCCACACACTGCTTGGGAGGTTTACAAGCCGGGGAATCTACAAACCCCAAACCTCCTGGTGTTCACTCGCCCCCAGCCTGATGTTTAAAATGTATCAGGTCTTATTTTAGGTTTTACATCTCTCTAGGAAGGATGGCCAAGCTTTAAGAAAAAAAGAAAAAGGCTTTCCCGTGGTAGTGCTTGCCCTCCCAGATCCTTTGTCGGCCTTAGCAGCCGAAAGAATGCAAACCCATTTATATTTATGCAAATTTTTGCAGCAGATTTAAGGGGGTAGGGAGAGGTCTGTGTTTTTTTTTTTTAAAAAACACCTCTAAATATCAAATTTTCAATTACTCGCAGCTTCATTTATTTGCAAGACAGAAACGAGGATGAAAATCTGCATATAAATTAAAAGTGCAATTAAGTGACTTCAAAATTAAATATTTTACCAAGGCTTTTCCATTTCTAAAATGCCGAACCAAAAGTACATCACGGGTCTGATTTACACAGATTCACGAAATGTCTGAAGCCAGTCTCCATGCTAGACAAATGTCGATTTGCAACACCACTAGTGAAAACGGTTAGACAAGATCCATATAAATCAATTGGTTTTAAAAAATCGAAAATATTTACCAACCTCATAAAGTGCAGCAGTGCTTAAATCCAGCAAATTGAGGCATACAAGGTAGAAATGGAAATGAAAAAAGGTCCAAAAAATGATTTCTTTTTGTCTATCTGTTTTTTTGTATTTTAAATATTCAGAAACCAGCAGAGACTCTGTCGGCCATTTTGGCTTGAACTAACTCTCACACTCACTCTCCCTCTTGCTCTCTCTCTCCCCCTCTGTCTCTAAAGGAAGCAGCTTTTTGTGACCTTCAAATAGAGGCGGATCATGTGACTTCGGGTAGGTCTGTCAATCAGGAAAGGGGCGGGAGCTTGGGCTGAAACTGCCTTAAAGGGAAAGCGGCCCTTTTCCACTCACTTTCATCTGTGAAACGCTGTTATCTCATACTCTCCACCTACGCACACTGAATGTGAAAGTGGCAACAGCATAAGGGTAACAGATGAACAAAATAGAAAAACCTTTATTGCTTTATAGAAATATGCTCAGTTGCTAACGATTCTTACAGATCCTGGAGCTTGGCTCACTTGCTACAGTCATTCTCTGGATGTTTGGGCAAGCACAGGCTGGCAAACTGCTCTTTAAAGGGGGACTTAAACAATATTTTACCCAAACAGGAGACTTTCGTCTTCAAAGACTGAGGTGAAATATAGGACACAACTGATCTCTAACAAGCTCCTAAAATGCACAGGAAAAGACTGAAAGGAAATACACCAAAGTATAAGCTGTGAATTCCAATTCAGAGAGGTTATGTGACTTCTCTCCGTCACACAGCTAGACAGCTACAGAACAGTGAGTGGTCTCCCAACTGAACTCCATATTTATATTTTAAAAATTACTTTATTATTTTAATTGTTATTTCATTTATTTATTTATTTTTTGGCCATGCTGCACAGCATTCGGGATCTCAAGTTCCCCGACCAGGGATCGAACCTGTGCCCCCAGCACTGGAAGCATGGAGTCTTAACTACTGGATCGCCACATTTATTGTTTCAGGTGCATGCATGTTTGGTACCTCCTCCCCTCACCCCAAACTATGCTACAGCAAACTGTCAGATGAGTCACTTTTAATGCCCTCCCCAACCTGAAGAAGTAGCTCTTCAGCTGACCTGGAGGCAGCGCTAAATTTAAACCTGCCTGGTTTCTCCCATGCCTAAGTCCCTTCTGACTCAGCGCACCTTGCTTCCTACCCACCTAAGAAAGCCGTGCTGGGTTCACCCACCTAAGAAAGCCGTGCTGGGTTCGCATCTCTAGCCCTGGGGCTAACAAGCTGTGTAACCTTCATCAGGCAACTCCCTTCACCTTCTGGGCCTCAGTTTTCTCATTTGTGGAATGTAAGGATCGGCCATCAGTAGATGGTATCTTTGGTTCCTTTCAGCCCTAAAAACCGTACTCTCTGTTTCTTTCTTTTTAGCAGTTCTGTTTCATCTTATCCTTGCCATCTCAAGTCATTACCCCAGGAAAGTTTTCCTTGACCCTCCCCGTCTAGACTAGGCCTTCCTGTTTAACACTCCCATAATTCCTTTACTGCTTCTTCATAGCACTGGTCATAACTGCAATTTATTAATTGTCAAAGAACTTGCTTGCAGTTGATTATTCCTAGTATGCCTAAGGACACACTGCATCTTCCTTCACTGCTGTGTGGGGCCCGACACCTACCCAGCCTGCATAGTAGGGAAATGAATGAATGAATGACTTAGACTTCCATTCAGAAGTGCTGGGCTGATCTGAGGAAATGCGCCATCCAAAGACAAGGAATAAAAGTCACATAGTTTCCAGACACTCATTTCTATCTATTTAAGGACTGCTTAAGGAAGCAAGGTAACTAAAATGACAGAAAGCGGGCAAATGTGCCCTGTGACCATCAGACTCCATCTATCTCTGTGAACCAGAAAGGGTCCGATTCCACAGTGTGACTCCCCCAAACGAGCTGGGCTGACAGAGCATAATCTGACATGCCAACCAGCAGAGCACGGATGGATTCTGTAAGCCCTGTATTCCTTGAAAACAAACCTATGAACCCTTTTAAATCCCACATGTTTGTCATCCTGGCTGCTGGGTCTTTGTCCAGTCTCCCTCCTTCCCTTTTTCCACTCTGACAGAAGAGCAGGAAAGGAGCTGTTTCAGGGCAGGCAGAGGCCAATGCCCAGACGATCTGGCAGGCTGAATATTTATGGCGTAAACGCTTCCACTGTCTTTGCACAGACCAGAGTGGAGTAGGAGCCAGGACCTGGACTGACAATTGAGATGTAGGCAAAAGCAGGAAACTCCTAGGATGGAAATTTTGAACATTTAGTCTATTTTTATCCTTCCAATACCTTCCAGATGAGTTACGGAAAGCTTACTTATGTGGAACATACTCAACACGTTAGAATGCATGGAGACTGTATGACTGCCTTGTTTTAATTTGTGATGGACAGAATTTCTTTAGAAAACTAAATATTGCTAAGTCTCCACTCCTCAATGCAGATATTATTGTATACAAATGTATATGTATTCCTTTCTGTTAAATAAGAAGCTGCACAAGAAGTCCAGAAACAGGGACAAATTTTAAAGCAAAATATTAGTTCTATTTTCATATAATATGATTGTTAATTTTCTTCAACCTCCAGGGAATTTTTCTGTTGGTGAGTTATCTCTAAACTTAAAGCAATTAATCCAATTGTTCATCTAAAAGAAAGAAATATAATAAAGGCATATTTTTCCTGTATTCCCAGACATTTTGGACTTCCTGATATATTTATATTTATTGTACTTTTTTATGTTAGCAACTAGTGTTTTTAAATTATATTACAAGGTGAGGATACAATGTAACAAAAAATGAGCTTACTTTTAAAACAAGCCAGAACTTAGATACTCAAATGAGTGTTATCTTTCAATGTTGCCATCTTTGGTGATTATATAACAACTACTAAAATATTTCTATGAGGAAACAGGATTGAAAATGACAAACTGAACATTTAACCCAAAAATCTAGAAAATGAGTAACAAACTCAAAAAAGAAAATAAAGACCAAATTATAAACATAAAGTAAAAGTCAAAAGAAGAGTAGACTGAATCTTTATCGACTCAAAAAATTTTTGTTTGTTTTAAAATGAATCTATCTATGAAACAAAAAGACTCAATGAGAACAGACCTGTGGTTGCCAAGGGGGAAGGGGATATGGGGGTGATGGACTGGGAATTCAGGGTTACCAGATGCAAACTATTACATACAAAATGGATAAAAAACAAGTCCTACTATATAACACAGGGAACTATATAACACAGGGAACTAAGATAATCCATAATGAAAAAGCATGTAAAAAAATATGTATGTATAACTGAATCACTTTGCTATACAGCAGAAATTAACCTACTGTAGATCAACTATACCTAAGTTAAAAACTTTGTCTTAAAAAAATAAATAACTGGCCGTATACCTAGAGAAAACCAAGAGACATGCACCCCAATGTTCACTTCAGCACTATTTACAATAGTCAAGACATGGAAGCAACCCAATGTCCATCAACAGATGAACGGGATAAAGAACATGTGGCATATATATATGTAAGAATATTACTCAGCCACAAAAGTGAAATAATGCCATTTGTAGCAACATGGATGGACCTAGAGATTATCATACTAACTGAAGTAAGCCACAAAAACTAACAAAAGTGGATAATCCTTTGGAAGGTCTCATTAACTAAAAATAAGAGAAAAGTTATAAAAGTCAACTATCATGTGATATTGTTTATATTTGGGATCTAAAAAAATGATATAAATGAACTTATTAATGAAACAGAAAGACACAGACACAGACAACAAATTTATGGTTACCAAAGGTGAAAGGGGAGTTGGGGGGGGGGATAAATTAGGAGGTTGGGATTAGCAGATACACACATATATAAAATACTACTATATATAAAATAGATAACCAATAAGGACCTACTGTATAGCACAGGGACCTATACTCAATATTTTGTAATAACCTATGTGGGAAAAGAATCTGAAAAGGAATATCTATATCTGTATCTATATATATATACACACACACACACACACGTATATATAACTGGATATATATATAATGTGTATGCTCAGTCAACACCAGGCTGTTCTGTTTGTGGGATTATTCCCGCAAGAATACTGAAGAGGGCTGCCATTTCTTCCCCCAGGGTATCTTCCTGACCCAGGGATTGAGCCCATGTCTCCTGCATTGGCAGGTGGATTCTTTACCACTGAGCCACTTGGAAAGCCTATATATATATATATATATATAAAGCCTATAAATATATATATATACACATATATAACTGAATATATAAAATATATGTAAAGCTGAATCACACCTGAAACTAACACAATACTATAAATTAGCTATACTTCAATAAAAATAAATTTTTAAATTAAGTTTTAAAGATTAATGAAAAATAAAAACTAACAAAAGGGGATAATCCTTTGGAAGTTCTCATTAACTAAAAATAAGAGAAAAGTTATAATTAACATTAGGGCTAAGAACAGGGACATTATAACTACAGATCTGGAGAGAATTTTTTTTAATTATGAGAGAATTACACATAATTTAATGTCAATAAACCTGAAGATTAAATAAAATGGATGACAGTCAAAGAAAACAGGAATTACCAAGGTCAACTCAAGGGGCTTCCCTGCTAGCTCAGCTGGTAAGGAATCCGTCTGCAATGCAGGAGACCCTGATTTGATTCCTGGGTTGGGAAGATCCCCTGGGGAAGAGATAGGCTACCCACTCCAGTATTCTTAGGCTTTCCAGGTGGCTCAGATGGTAAAGAATTCACCTGCAATGCAGGAGACCTGGGCTTGATCCCTGGGTTGGGAAGGTCCCCTGGCACAGGACTGGAAAAGGTCAGCTTTCATTCCAATCCCAAAGAAAGGCAATGCCAAAGGATGTTCAAACTACTGCACAATTGCATTCATCTCACACGCTAGCAAAGTAATGCTCAAAATTCTCCAAGCGAGGCTTCAATAGTACGTGAACCGAGAACTTCCAGATGTTCAAGTGAGATTTAGAAAAGGCAGAGGAACCAGAGATCGAATTGCCAACATCCACTGGCTCACAAAAAAGCAAGAGAATTTCATAAGAACACTAACTTTTGCTTCATTGACTATGCTAAAGCCTTTGACTGTGTGGATCACAACAAACTGTGGAAAACTCTTGAAGAGATGGTAATACCAGACTACCTTACCTGCCTCCTGATAAATCTATGTGCAGGTCAAGAAGCAACAGTCAGAACTGGAACAATGGACTGGTTCCAAATTGGGAAAGGAGTATGTCAAGGCTGTATATTGTCACCTTGTTTATTTAACTTATATGCAGAGTACATCATGCGAACTGCTGGACTGGATGAAGCACAAGCTGGAATCAAGACTGTAGGGAGAAATATCAATAACCTCAGATATGTGCAGATGACACCACCCTTATGGCAGAAAGTGAAGAGGAACTAAAGAGCCTCTTGATGAAAGTGAAAGAGGAGAGTAAAAAAGCTGGCTTAAAACTCAACATTCAGAAAACTAAGATCATGGCATTCAGTCCCATCACTCCATGGCAAATAGATGGGGAAACAATGGAAACAGTAAGAGACTTTATTTTCTTGGACTCCAAAATCACTGCAGATGGTGACTGAAGCCATGAAATTAAAAGATGCTTGATCCTTGGAAGAAAAGCTATGACCAACCTAATCAGCATATTAAAAAGCAGAAACATTACTTTACCGACAAAGGTTTGTATAGTCAAAGCTATGGTTTTTCCAGTGGTCATGTATGGATATTGTATGTCATGTATGGAGAGTTGAATCATAAAGAAAACTGAGCACCAAAAAATTGATGCTTTTGAACTGTGGTGTTGGAGAAGACTCTTGAGAGTCCCTTGGACTGCAAGGAGATCAAACCAGTCAATCCTAAAGGAAATCAACCCTGAATATTCACTGGAAGGACTGATGCTGAAGCTGAAGCTCCAATACTTTGGCCACCTGACACAAAGAACTGACTCACTGGAAAAGACCCTGATTCTGGGAAAGATTGAAGGCAGGAGGAGAAGGGGACGACAGAGGATGAGATGGCTGGATGGCATCACTGACTTGATGGACATGAATTTGAGTAAGTTCTGGGAGTTGTGATGGACAGGGAAGCCTGGCGTGCTGCAGTTCATGGGGTCGCAAAGAGTCGGACACAACTGAGTGACTGAACTGAACTGAAGGTCAATTCAAGATAAGTTACAAAAATAACAAAAACCCATAGCAGAAATATGTAAGATATTCAAAGAACTAGCCACTGAAATATCAGGCACAAGTGGTTTTCTTCTACCAAACAGATAATCTCTACATTATCCATACTGTTCTCAAACTTACAGAATAGAAAGAAATCTTTCTTAATTCATTCTATGAGGCTAGCGTATTTCCTAATACCCATCTGAACTAAGACATGATACAAAAAAATAAAACTATAGATCAATCTTCACTTGTGAAGATGGACACAAAAATCCCAAGTAAAATATCAGCAAATAGAACTTAGCGGATTAGAGCATAATTTATTATGACCATGAAAAGTTTACAACAACAATGCAAGAATTGTTAAACTACAAAATTTATTAATAGAACTCTTTATTTGTTCAACAAGTATATTCTAACTGCCTTGTATGTGTCAGACTCTGTGCTAGGTGCTGGGGATACAGCAGTACCAAATAAGGTAGGTTCATTCCCCCATGGAGCAATATCCTCGTGGGAGAAAGAAACTCAATCAGAAGGAATTAAAGAGTTGGTGAAAGTGAAAGTCGATTAGTGATGTCCAACTCTTTGCAACCCCATGAACTGTAGCCCACCAGGCTCCTCTGTCCATGGAATTCTCCAGGAAAGAATAATGGAGTGGGTTGCCATTCCATTCTCCAAGGGATCTTCCCAACCCAGGATTGAACCCAGGTCTCCGGCATTACGGGTGGATTCTTTACCATCTGAGCTACCTGGGAGACTATGGTAAAACTGAGGGAGACTCACTTTATATCAGGAGCTAAGGAAGGCTTTTCTCAGAAGGGGCATTTAAGCTGAGTTGAAAAGCAACTGCTTGGGCTTCCACAGTGACTCAGTGGTAAAGAATCTGCCTGCCAGTGCCGAAGACAAGTGTTCGATCCCTGATCCAGGAAGATCCCACGTGCTATGGGGCAACTAAGCTTGTGCGCCACACTATTGAGCTTGTGCTCCAGAGCCTGCGAGCCACAACTATTGAGTCCACAAGCCACAACTTTAGAGCCTGTGCTCCAAAACAAGAGAAGCCACTACAATGAGAAGCTCATGTACCGCAGCTAGAGAAAAGCCTGTGCAACAGCAAAGACCCAGCAGAACCAAAAGGAAATAAAAAATAAAAATAAATTTTAGAAAAAGAAAAGCAACCACTTGAGTGTTCAAAGAACAAGAAGGATGATCAGGAGGTTAGGCCAGATGCCTGGGGAGAGAGGTGGGAGATGAAGGTAGAAGAAAGTAGATCAAACTGGGTCTTGCAGGTCACAGAAAGGAAAGGATTTTATTGTAAGAAGAATGTAAAGTCACAGAAGAATATTAAAGGAGAGTGAACAGTGCCATTTTATCCATTATTCACTCTCCACTTAATACCTGGGATCTACAAGCTTTTCGAGGGTCTAGGCAAATGTTTGGGATCTGAAAAAATATATTTACAAGTCCAACATACAGAAAGAAAATTATAATGATAAAAATTAATAAATGCTTAAGTGTCCTCAGACTATAACACCAAGCAACTCCATTCATTAAGGTAAACATTTCTTAAGTTTTCACTACATTTGAGAACAATTCTCACTCTGCAAAAAATGCTATGTTAATCATTAAAAAATCTTAAGGGTAATTACAAATTAAGTCAGTTATTTGTAGCCAGAGAATGCCAAAAGCAAAACAATTAAAATTCTTTTATCTATGATAAAAAATAAATAAAACCATGTATTTAATACAGGATGTGGATACCTTTTAACATGTTTCCTATAAAGTGGGACAAAAGTCTCTAAAACTTCTCAAAGTAAGCATTCCAAGGACCCATGCTGGTCTTACAACCACTCTAGACAGGATTAGAGTTACATGTTCAAAAGCTGATCCTGGCTTGCCTATGGAAAATACGCTACCAAGGACCATGAGGAAAAGTAGAGACAAGTTGGAAGGTGAATATAGCCTTCTAGGTGAGGGAAGATAGCCTGGATCAGATGGAGGCATAAATATAGGTACAGAGAACACGCAACATATTAAAAAGTAGAAGAGCTTCTATCATAAAGTAACTGGCTACTACTGTTAATAAGAATGCAATCTGTGACCACAAAGTATAGTAAGGCCAATCAACCCAAATAAGACTCCAGGTTCTCCCCTCGAAGTCCAGGGTTAGGACCCAGCGCTTTCACTGCTGTGGCCCCAGAGTCAATCCCTGGCTGGGGAACTAAGATCCTGTAAGCCAGATAGCAGAGACAAAAAAGGAAAAAAAAAGACTCCAAACTCTGAAGTCACCATTCATTCATACAGTCAAGAACCATTTTTTAGGATCTACTATGTATTAGGTACTATACTAGAACCAAGCCCAGGAGGGTACAAAGAGGATTTTAACACCCTGAAGGACAGAGATGTGAAAATTCATAATTCAAATATGGCATAGTGAGTGCCATAATTAAAATACAAATAAAGATATAAGATGGTTACGCTCTAGGAATACAAAGAACTGCTGTAAGTCAGAAAAGGTTTCATAGAGGAGGTAAGATTTTAAACTGAGTCTCAAAGAATGAGTTGGAATTTGTCATGTAGAAAACATAGTTTCGAAGAAACTTAATACTGTTTTCCATAGAAGTTATGGCATCTTATAATCCCACCAATAGTTCACAAAGGTTCCAATTTATCCACATCCTTGCCAACATGTTATTTGTTTTTTATTTTTTTTGATAGTTGTCATCCTGATGAGTGTGAAATGACACCTCATTGTGGTTTTGATTTACATTTCCTTGCTGATTAGTGATGCAGAGTGTCCTTACATATGCTTATGGGCCATTTATGTTATCGTCTTTGGAGAAATGTCTATTCAAGCCCTTTGGATATTTTTAAATCATGTTATTTGATTTTTGTTGTTGTTGAGTTGTAGCTCTTTATATATTCTGGATATTAATCTCTGATTAGATACACAATTTGCAAATATTTTCTCCCATTCTGTAGGACACCTTTTCACTCTATGTTCTTTGATGCACAAAATTTTCAAAATTTTTTAAGTCTGATGTAGTTCCATTTGTCTATTTTTGCTTTTTTAGCTGTTTTTGGTGTCCTATCCAAAAAACCATTGCAAGTCCAATGTCATGAAGCTTTTATTGTGTTTTCTTTCAGGAGTTTCAAAGTCTTAGGTCTTAAGCTTACGTCTTTAATCCACTTTGACAATTTTTTTTTTGACAATTTTTTGTATATGGTGTAAGATAAGGGTCTAACTTGATCCTTTTGCAAATAGATACCCAAAATCCCCAACACCACATGTTGAAAAGACTGTCTGTTTCCCCCATGGAATGGTCATGGCACTCATGTCAAAGATTATTCAACCTTATATACAAGGGTTTATTTCTGGGCTTTCTATTCTATTCCATTGGTCTATTTGCCTGTCTTAATGCCAGTATCACACTCTTTTTGATTACTGTACCTTTATAATATATTTTGAAATTAGGAATGTGAATTCTCCAACTCTGTTACAAATGACCAATTATTTTTATAAAATGTGCAAAGACAGTATGTTTTTCCTCACAAACTTAACATAGATCGTTAACCACAGCTTCTTTTCATTTTACCTCTTTTCACCACGATCCCCCTGTCAGTTGAATTAGTAGCTGTAGGTACTTGGGGGGTTCCTAAATGGAAAGCTAAACTGATGATATATTGATTTTAGGTTTAATGGTAAATATTTATGTGGTCCTCAGTCAATTCCGTGTGTGGCTGAGTTACAATTAACTGTCCTGTGTACAAAGATGTTGCTGGGCCACTGAACATGCTGACAGAAATGTGCAGGGTAGATCATACCATGATACAAATGTGTCAATTCAAAGAGTATTTCAGGGTAGTCAGTACACAAGAAAAAATGTAGCCTTGCAATCCTACAGCCCATATATGAAGGATACTTGCTAGAGTTCTCCCAAAGTTGATAACAATCTTATATCATGTTTATCATGATATAACAATCTTATATCATGTTTATATAACAAGTTTATATCAACTTGTTTATATAACAAGTTTATATCATGTCACCAATAGCAGCTGTCAACCTTACTTTGCCGACCAAGGTCTGCATAGTCAAAGTTACGGTTTCTCCAGTAGTCATGTATGGATGTGAGAGTTGGACCACAAAGAAGGCTGAGCGTCAAAGAATTGATGCTTTTGAACTGTGATGTTAAGAGAAGACTCTTGAGTGTCCCTTGGACTGCAAGGAGATCAAACCAGTCAATACCTCAGGAAATTAATCATGAATATTCATTCAAAGGACTGATGCTGAAACTCCAATACTCTGGCCCCCTGATGCAAAGAGCTCACTCGTAAGAGACCCTGATGCTGGGAAAGACTGAAGGCAAGAGGAGAAGGGGGTGACAGAGGATGAGATGGTTAGATGGCATCACCAAGTCAAGGAACATGAGTTTGAGCAAACTCCGGGAGACAGTGAAGGACAGTGAAGACTGGAGTGCTGCAGTCCACGGGCTCACAAAGAGTCGGACACGACTGGGCAACTGAACAACAACAACAGCAGTTGTGAAGCTGAAAGAAACTTTTAAAATCTATCAGTAACAAAAAGCATACTTTGGTCAACCATGTTATAGAAGACATCAAATTATCTTTTTATCTCTTTTTAGAAAATGTCACAGAATTGTTGTAATATGAAGAGGTAATCAAAGTGGAAGCAGCCAAAAAATGTTGGAAAGAAATTTCACAGCAACATGTTAGGGAAATATTAATACAAATGAATATAAAATTATGTTATTTTCTGAATTTTGTATTTGTCAATTCTTGAGTTGCCATTTTTGTGATTTCTTTCCTCATTGTAAATAAATATTCACTTTTGTACCTCTAATTAGGACTTCCCAGGTGGCATCAGTGGTAAAGAATCTGCCTGCCAATGCAGGAGACATAAGAGATGCAGGTTCGATCCCTGGGTCACAGGTTCAATCGCCAGGTCAGGAAGATCCCCGGAGGAGGGCACAGCAACTCACTCCTGTATTCTTGCCCAGAGAATCCCATGGACAGAGGAGCCTGGCGGGCTACAGTCCACAGGCTCACAAAGAGTCAGACACAACTAAAGCAACTTAGTACAGATGCACCTCTAATTATGTAAATGAAATCAATGTTTTTCTTTTTTTTAAATTTTATCTGGAGTATAGTTAATTTACAGTGTAGTGTTAGCTTCAGGTGTGCAGCAAAGTGATTCAGTTACACACACATGTTTTCACTCCTTTTTAGATTCTTCTCTCATACACATGACCACAGAATACTGAGTAGGGTCCCCTCTGTCGAACAGTAGGTCCCTGTTGGTTATCTAATTTTCTTTTTCTTAAAGAGCATTCCCACAAAACCTAGATTTGTTCCTGGTCAGAAAGAAGAGTCTCTTTGCTTGAACAAAGGCATGTAAGGGGGAAGGAAACCAGATACACATGGAAGACCTTATGGAGAGACACTGGGCAGGAGCAGGAAGATCTTTTAAACAGTAGAAGAAATATGTATAAGTAGGCTAAAGGCATCCTATGGAGGCCCTCAGACGCAAAGAAAGACTTCAGGCTTGGATAGAAAATCTTTTTTTTTTTTTTCTTTCCAAAATAAGCAACAATCAACTGGTTTACACGTGAAAGTGAAAGCGAAGTCGCTCAGTTGTGTCCGACTCTTTGGGACCCCATGGACTGTAGCCTACCAGGCTCCTCTGTCCATGGGATTCTCCAGGCAAGAATACTGAAGTGGGTTGCCATTTCCTTCTCCAGGGGATCTTCCCAACCTAGGGATCAAACCCAGGTCTCCTGCATTGCAGGCAGATGCTTTAGCCTCTGGGCCACCAGGAAAGCCCCTGGTTTACAGGCAGGGACACTTAAAAGAGAACTGTGATAAAATTGGGTCTGTTGGGATATACTTAAGAAAGTACTGAACATAAAGTCAAACATGGCAAGTTATCCCTTTACTTTTCTTCTGCTGATAATGAATAAAGTATTCTCGAGTTAGGATTTTTAGTCACCCCACCTCAGATTTTCAAAGTGAGTGTATAGAACAGGGATTCTTAACAGTCTGTGGAAACTTACTGATGTCCTCATTTATTTGATATACACTTATTGATGCTTTCTGGTGCCAACAGCAGTGACCATGCTGGCAAAAGTCTGTTCTTGTAGAGCTGAAGACAGAGCATAAACCCTCAGCCTGACCTTTCACCTTCCACTACCTGCCTTCACATTGTGCCTCCTCTTTACTACAATCTCTCCCCCAACACCCCCCAACCTCCACCCACTGCTGCCCCAGTACTTCTGCCCAAACCTCAGTTCACAGAGACTCCGGTGGAAAGGGGAAAGGTGTGGTGCTCAGGGAAGAACGTGTGTCCATACCCTCTAGAGAACATAAAATTTGGGGGAAATAAACATTACCTTCTCCTCATGATACCACTGAAAATTCCTGCAACTGAACATGCACTTCTTTATCTATACTTACATAATCCTATGTTCAAAACATTTTACAACTACATGATAAGAGTAACATCTCGAAAAAGGCAGCCTTAAAACACCAATTTCAAGGAACTGGGCAAATACATCTTGCCTTTCAAGAAATGCTTTTCCATAAAGGCATATTATCTGTCCATAAGTAAAATATAAGCTAAATAAATAAAACTTTAAGTAAATGAACTGTAGTTTTCTGAGAGCCACATGTGCTACCCCATTCATTGTGTTTAAAGTTAGCACCTTTGCCTATAAAGACCAGCAATCCACACAGTCTACAATTATTTGCAATTAGGAAACACAGGGAAAACCTCATAAAATAAAGCTTAGAACTTAAAGACATTTTCAAATAATTAATTTAAGTGACTTCAATGCAGATTAGAAAATTTATTAGCAAGTGAAAGTTTCCCAAAGACCTAGTACAAAATGTTTATGGTTATGCTAAAACTTCTAGCAGCAAAAATTCCATGAGCATAAATAACTATCTACTGAACCTCTTTGTGGTATTTTCAAAATACCAATAAACTTGAAAATAACACTTACTTCCTTTCTCCCAAAAATAATATGAAAAGATCATATAGAAACCCAACTATTTCTCTGATGCCCAATTTATTGCTGTGTAACAATGACTGAAATTACAGAGGGTTTCAATTTATTCTTAGTAAGTTTATTTCACCATGTACATATGGTCCAAAGGCAGGGGGAAAGCTAATGAAAACTGATGGTAGAAAACAGAAAATAAAACATTAAACAACCAAAAAACCCTTTCCTATGGCCAAATACCAAGGTCTGTGTTTTGAAGATAATTATCTATAAACTGAGTAATGTGGAAATACTTTCATTTCCTCTGTATTTAGGAAATGTTACAAAGCTTCCCAAAGCCTTTATTATTTATTTTTGGCTATGCTGGGTCTTTGCATGGTATGTGGGCTTTCTCAGTTCCCTAAACAGGGATCAAACCTGCACTGCCTGCATTGGAAGGCGAATTCTTAACCACTGGACCAACAGACAAGTACTTCTAAAGCCTTTAAATAAGCACCAAACAAATGGTTCTCAAAGAGTTTAGTGTTAAATTTGGTAGTCAATATAAAACAAGGACTATCAACTGTAGAGATCTGCAAAGACTAAACTTTTAAAAGCTGCACTGCAGCATAAGATGAATGTGAAGAGATAACGGTAGAAGAAGGAGTTAAGAGTATGAGCAGAAATAAAGGTAAGGACTAACTATCAGAATTTATAAAAGGTCTGTATAATTAATAATTCAGAAAATTAAAAGGACTTTTTATAACTAGACATTTAAGTTGCAAAGAATGTAATTATTTAGAAGAGAATTTAATCAAGACATTAGAGTTAAGACATTTAAAAAACAGAACCTCAAGCAGAAAGGATACTGTACCACACTGGGGCATAAAGGGTAGTGTTGACTCCCCAAATTATATTCCTCTCTCTGAATCAACATAAAACTGTCTTCAACATTTAATTTCCTTACAGGTCTTCCTTGTAAGAACAGATTCTCTCTTAGGGAGAGACAAAAAAGATAGTACCCTAAGAAGAGTTGAAATACACAAACTGCTATAATTAATCATATCGCCAACACATAACAGGGGGATAAAAAAAGTGAAAGTGTTAGTTGCTCAGTCATGTCCAACTGTTTGTGACTCCATGGACTATGGCCCGCCAGGCTCCTCTGTCCATGGGATTCTCCAGGCAAGAATACTGGAGTGGGTTGACACTTCCTTAGAGGGGATCTTCCCAACCCAGGGATGGAACCTGGGTCTCCTGCATTGTCCCTTCACAGATCACTGCCTTGTCGTGGTGAAGGGGCTTGTATAACTCAATGAAGCTGTAAGCCATGCCGTGTAGAGCCATCCAAGACAGATGGGTTATCAGAGAGTTCTGACAAAATGTGATCCACTGGAGGAGGGGATGGTAAACCACCCCAGTGTACTTGTCATGAGAACCTCATGAACTGTATAAAAGGACAAAAAGATATGACACTGAAAGAGGAGTCCCCCAGGTCTGAAGGTATCCAATATGCTACTGGGGAAGAGTGGAGGATAACTATTAATAGCCCCAGAAAGAATGAAGCGTCTAGGCCAAAGTGTAAACGACGCTCAGTTGTGGATGTGTCTGGTGATGAAAGTAAAATCCAATGCTGCAAAGAGCAGTATTGCATAGGAACCTGGAATGTTAGGTCCATGAATCAAGGTAAATTGGACATGTCAAGCAGGAGATGATAAGAATAAACATTGACATCTTAGGAACCAGTGAACCAGAAATGGACTGATTAAATGGACCAGAATGGGCAAATTTAATTCAGGTGATCATTGTACCAACTACTGTGGGCAAGAATCCTATAGAAAAAATGGAGTAGCCCTCACAATAAACAAAAAGAGTCCAAAATGCAAACGACAGAATGATCTCAGTTCATTTCCAAGGCAAGCCATTCAACATCACAGTAATCCAAGTCTATGTCCCTACCACCGATGCTGAAGAAGCTGATCAGTTCTATGAAGACCTAAAAGACCAACTAGAACTAACACCAAAAAAAGATGTTCTATTCATCACTGGGGATTTTAATGCAAAAGTAGGAAGTCAAGCAATACCTGGAGTAGCAGGCAAGTTTGGCTTTGAATAACAAAATGAAGATGGGCAAAGGCTAACTGAATTCTGCCAAAAGAATGCACTGATCATAGCAATACCCTTTTTCAACAACACAAGAGATGACTTTACACATGGACATCACCAAATGGCCAATACCAAAAATAAAATTATCTGACTGAGTGATTTTTACTTTCACTTTTGTAGTCAAAAGATAGAGAAGCTGTAAAGTCAGCAAAAACAAGACTTGGAGCTGACTGTGGCTCAGATCATCAGCTTCTCATAGCAAAATTCAGGCTTAAAACTAAAGAAATCGGGGAAAACCAGTAGGCCAGCCAGGTATGACTTAAATCCCCTATGAATATGCAGTGGAGGTAATGAACAGATTCAAGGGATTAGATCTAGAAAACAGAGTGCCTGAAGAACTATGGACAGAGGTCTGTAATATTGTACAAGAGGCAGCAAACAAAACCATCCCAAAGAAAAAGAAAAGCAAGATGGTAAAGTGGTCATCTGAGGAGGCTTTACAAATAGCTAAAGAAAGAAGAGAAAGCAAAAAGCAAGAGAGAAAGGGAAAGTTATATCCAATTAAATGCAGAGTTCCGAAGAACAGCACAGAGACAGGTAAGGAGGCCTTCTTCAATGAACAGGGCCTAAAACGAGAAGAAAACAACAGAAGGGGAAAGACTAGAGATCTTTTCAGGAAAATTGGAGATATCAAGGGAACACTTCGCCCAAAGGTGGGCACAATATGGGACAGAAATAGTAGAGACCTAGTAGACACTGAAGAGATCAGTAAGAGATGGAAAGAATACACAGAAGAACTATACAAAAAAGATTTTCATGAACCAGATTACTATGATGGTGTGGTCAGTCACCAGAACCAGACATTCTGAACAGCAAAGTCAAATGGGCCTTAGGAAGCACTGCTGTTAATAAAGCTAGTGGATGTGATGGAATTCCAGTAGAACTATTCAAAACCTTAAAGGATGATGCCATCAAAGTGTTGCACTCAACATGTCCACAAATATGGAAGACTCAGCAGTGACCACAGGACTGGAAAAGGTCAATCCTCATCCTAATTCCCAAGCAGGGTAGTACTAAAGAATGTGCTAACTGTTGCACAATTGCACCCATCTCCCACGCTAGCAAGGTCATGCATAAAATTTGCATGCTAGGCTTTAGCATCATGTGAACAAAGAACTTCCGTATGTCCAAGCTGGGTTTAAAAAAGGAAGACGAACCAGAGATCAAATTGCCAATATTTGCTGGATCACAGAGAAAGCTAGGGAATTTCAGAAAACATCTACCTCCGTTTCATTGACTACATTAAAGCCTTTGACTGTGTGGATCAAAATAAACTGTGGAAAGTTCTTAAAGAGATGGGAATACCAGACCATCTAACCTGACTCCTGAGAAACATGTATGTGGATCAAGAAGCAACAGTTAGAACATGGTATAGAACAACTTATTGGTTCAAGATTGAGAAAGGAGTACAACAGGACTGTCTGCTGTCGTTTAACCTATACGCTGAGCACATTGTGAGAAACGCCAGGCAGAATAAGTTTCAAGCTGGAATCAAGATAGGTGGGAGAAACATCAATAACCTCAGATATATGGATGATACCACTCTAAAGGCTGAAAGTGAAGATGAACTAAAGAGCCTCTTGAGGGTGAAGGAGGAGAGTGAAGAACCAGCTTAAAACTAAGTATTAAAAAATCTAAGACCATGGCATCTGGCCCCATTATTTCATGGCAAATAGAAGGGGAAAAGGTGGAAGTAGTGACAGATTTCCTCTTCTTGGGCTCTAAAATCACTGCAAATGGTGACTGCAGCCATTAAATCAGAAGACGATTGCCTCTTGGCAGGAAAGCTATAACAACCTAGACAGTATGTTGAAAACAGAGAGATTACTCTGCCGACATAGTCAAGGCTATGGTCTTCCCAGTGGTCATATATAATTGTGAGAGCCAGACCATAAAAAAGGCAGAGCACCAAAGAATTGATGCCTTTGAACTATGGTGCTGGAGATGACTCCTGAGAGTCCCTTGGACAGCAAGATCAAACCAGTCAATCTTAAGGGAAATCAACCCTGAATACTCGTTGGAAGGACTGATGCTGAAGCTGAAGCTCCAATATCTTGGACACCTGATGCGAACAGCTTACTCACTGGAAATGTACCTGATGCTGGGAAAGATTGAGGGCAGAAGAAGAGAGTATCAGAGGATGAGAAGGCTGGATGGCATCACAGATGCAATGGACATGAACTTGAGCAAACTTCATGAGATGGTGAGGGACAGAGAGGCCTGGTGTGCTGCAGTCCATGGAGTAGCAAAGAACTGGACATGACTGAGCAACTTTAACCAGAGAAGGCAATGGCACCCCACTCCAGTACTCTTGCCTGGAAAATCCCATGGACAGAGGAGACTGGTGGGCTGCAGTCCATCGGGTCGCAACGAGTCGGACACGACTGAGCGACTTCACTTTCACTTTTATGCACTGGAGAAGGAAATGGCAACCCACTCCAGTGTTCTTGTCTGGAGAATCCCAGGGACGGCGGAGCCTGGTGGGCTGCCGTCTATGGGGTCACAGAGTCGGACACGACTGAAGCGCCTTAGCAGCAGCAGCAGAGCAACTTTAACACCTTTTCACTTTCACTCAAAACACTGCAGTGTGAAAACAAGGACTTTGGAGCCAAGGGCAACCTGAGCTTTCACTTCTTTTGTAGCAAGGCAGTTTGGTTTAATTTACTTAACTCGGATTCTTGCTCGTGTTCGTGATTAAGCAGTATACAGATGATTGAGAATTTGGTCTCACATTTTCATAAAAGGGTGAGATTTTTCTGTTCAGAGTCCTTTCTCTTATTTAAAGGAATGCTTTCCTAATACCAACAAATGGCCTAATTGCTTTTGAGTGCAATGAATAAATAAAACAATATCAGTTCAATTCAGTTGCTCAGTCGTGTCCGACTCTTTGCGACCCCATGAACCGCAGCACGCCAGGCCTCCCTGTCCATCACCAACTCCCAGAATCCACTCAAACCCAAGTCCATTGTGTTGGTGATGCCATCCAACCATCTCATCCTCTGTCGTCCTCCTCTCCTCCTGCCCTCAATCTTTCCCAGCATCAGGATATTTTCAAATGAGTCAGTTCTTCGCATCAGGTGGCCAAAGTATTGGAGTTTCAGCTTCAACATCAGTCCTTCCAATGAACACCAGGATGGACTGGTTGGATCTCCTTGCAGCCCAAGGGACTCTCAAGAGTCTTCTCCAACACCACAATTCAAAAGCATCAATTCTTCTGTACTCAGCTTTCTTTATAGTCCAACTCTCACATCCATACATGACTACCGGAAAAACCATAGCCTTGACTAGACGGACCTTTGTAGGCAAAGTAATGTCTCTGCTTTTTAATATGCTATCTAGTTTTATATTTAACCCAGTGTTAAACATGTCACATGATCAATATTATGTGGCAATAAACTTGGTTTGTCTGATTTTCTCCAATGGCTCATATGTGAATATACTCAGAAAAATGATTATAGATACATTAATAGTAAATAAACCTCATTAAAAAGTAAATATATTCAGACTATATAAACAAATGTTTAAAGTTGTATACGCCACTAAATCTTATTCACATGTACACCAGCAATCAGCACAACTAATCCAAATGTTAACAATTTAGCACAAACATTTTCAATATCAGAAGTCAATTATTTTTTCAAGAACGCTTTCTACATGCTTAGCTACCTTACACTGTATGTTGACAGAACTCATACCATTGAAATAAACATCACAGAAATAAAATTTTTTGAAGACTTCCAGAACCTATAGTAAAAATGTTAGATGAAGAAGGAAAGTGGCACAGATCAGCTAACAAATAATTTGAGACCTAATCCTTACTAGAATTTACTCTGTGACCTGCGAGTTATATAATCCTTGTGCTCCACCTGCCTCCATACGTGAAACTGGCAATCTATACACGCTAATACCAATGAATGGCAGCCATTTGGAAAACCCATTTAGAAAAAAATTAAGTTAGCTCTCTGCCTCTCACCATATAGAAAAATGAGTACCAGTTCAGTTAAAGGTCTAAATGTGAAAAATACAGTAGAAAAACTCAAGACATTTTATCATGTTAGAGTAGGAGGGCTTCTCTAGACAAGCATGAAACACAGAAACCATAAAGGCTGATTTTACTACATAAAAATTTAAATGGTTTATTAGTATGAAAGATACTCCAATGCTAGACAATAAGGCCTGGGAGAAAATATTTAAACATCTTAAAAGACAAAGGTTAATATCTACACTTTGTAAAGGAAAGGTTCCTACAAAGCTATCAAAACAAACATTCCAAAAGAAAAGTGGGAATCATATGTAAACAGGTGGTACAAGATATAAAAATCAATGGCCAAGAGACTAACAAGATATTCCATCTTATTAGTAAGAATAAAAGTACAAATTAAAGCCATAAAATATTACAGTGGCAAAAACTCTGAGATAAATAATTTTACTGTCATTAACGGTGTGGAGGAATGGATACTCTCTTTCACTGCAGATGGAAATGAACATTGGTAGAGTTCTTTTGAACAGTAAATTGATAGCAGCTACCTCCTTGTAAAAAAACACAGCCCATGAGCCAAACAGCTTCATATCTAGAAATTTATTCTACATAAATACATTTGTGTATAAAGATATAAGAATAAGGATGTTTAAAAAAAGTATTAATATTTGCAATAATCAAAGAAGTGAAAGTCACCAAAATATTTATTAGAGAATGATTATAGTATAACAGAATGTACTTCTGCAGAAGTACATTAAAGGAATGAAATAGATTGCAAAAGATGTCTAAGGAAAAAAGTTAAGTCTCAAAGAATGTTAGAAAAAAAATCTGTTTAGTTGTTTTTCTAAATACACAGAAAAAGTTTCAGAAGATGAGGAAGAGTAGGAGGGTAGAAGAAGCGAATAATTCTAAATTCACACTTATTGTTTGAATGTTTTATGATGACCAAATATTAACTTTTATAATTAAATAAAAGAAGATGGGAATTTCGTAAGTCATTCAGCAATGTGTCACTCACAGCATTCAGAATGTAGTATTCAGTTCCTACAATGAACTGCAATGATCCTTTGCTAACTGCAGTTCTGAGACACAAAAAATAAAATTTTTCAATCCGTTTATTTCTGTTGCCTCAAACAAAAGAACACAGCAGCTTTGCTCCCAACTCCCACAAAAGAAGTGGGCAGGTGTATGGGAGGAAGACCCAGAAAGAATATTCATTTCTGCCTTAACATTTCAATATATGATAGCTGACCAAGCCCAGAAAAAAAAAACCAAAAACAAAAACTCACAAAACAAAATTAACCAAGATTGATCTGTGAAAAGGCAGAGACTTGTGAAAACAAAACTATCAATGGAGAATGGTAAGTATACAACCCATGACGTTTCAGGTCTGCTGGAGCCATATGAAGCTCTCTAAAAGAAGTAAGAGTTTGTATAATGTAAAACTTGTGGGAGAATCTGCCCCAGCAATGTTTCCTGAATACCTAAAGGAGCTGATTCAGGATAGGGGTTACTGGAGCAGGTTTGTAAAGATAAAGACTGGTTTGTTTGGGAAATGGATGCCCTTCAGAGAATAGAAACTTCACCTGTGTTTTAAAAATAGGCTTTATGCCATTTTCATTGTTTCCCCCAGCTCACTCTTATCCATGAGACTTTGATCTTAACAACTGCAGTTTTGCTGGCCACAATACTTTTCAGGAACATAGTTCCTGATGTTGGCAAAGAATTTGAGTTCAAGAGATATTATAAACACTTTAAAGTCAGAAAGATTCAATTCAAATCCTAACTTCTGTTTCAAGGTGCATTATCACAGGCAAGTTACACACTCCACCATCTGAAGTAGAGACACTGTAAAGGGTGGAAAAAACACAGGCAGCATCTAAGCAAAGTTCTCATGCACAGAAAACCCTTGTCAAATGGAGCGAGGATTTTTCTATTATAACACCTTTGACCTGAGTGTAGGAGTGGAGAGTGAATAGCGGGCAGGGCATCTGAAGTGTTCCTGTAATTCTACTGGGACTAGATGTTAGGCTTTCTAATTTGCTAAAGATGAATTGATTCCATCCACCCATGCAGAATATAAGTGCATTTGACAGAATACAGCAAAGTTAGGGTTTATATTGTAAGCTATTTTTAAAACTGCCTGGTTAGCAAATTAAACCAGCTGTGAAAATATCCTGGTTTCCATTCACAACAAATACAAGACAAACACTCTCCTTTAATGAACCTAGCCTCATGGTAGCATAGCATATTCTGCATAATTCACTCCTAAGGGTTTCGGAGACAAAATTTTCATAGGACAGACCAAAACTATTTTTGAGGGGAAAAAAAAAAAGATGAGAGAAAAGAGTTTCTCTCTACAGATTTTCAGTAAATTCCACAAGTCACTGTCCCATTAACTTAGAAGACCACTGTCTGAATAAAAAAATGGTAGTTATGTCAGTACTTGAAGCCAGTCTTAACTGTTTTTCCTTTAAAAGGGCATATGAAACACCAGTCTGCTCTGCAACATAATTTTTCAAGTTCTGTGACAGAAGGAAGAAAAAATCTACTCACTGCCACCAGAAAGCTACCCAGAGGACTCTCAATTTCAGATTTAGAACTTATCACTCCTTAAGAAGTTAGAGGAGAGATCCTGAATTATTTAGAATGTTGGCCAAGTCATATTATTTATAATTCCTGTTCCTCTGGGGAAACAATTTGTTATTTCAACAAAGATCAGAAGTATAAATAACTAAATGGAATAGAATTTCAGGAAGTACTATTCAAATAAATTCACACTTGGAATGCAGGGAAACAGTCTACTAATTCAGTTCACTTCATAAAGACATTGCTAAGAAAAGGATATACCATTTTACACTATCTTTGGAAATCAACCAGACTGAGTCAGTTCAATTTGAAACATCCTAAGCCTTAAAGCCTATGCTAAAGTGCAACAAAAATTTTAATTAGTCAAGTGTGAAAAACTACAAAGCCAACTTTCTTGCCCCTCCAGTTAGTCTGTCTATAAATAGAAGCAATGCACTGACGGCCACCAAAGCAACTGGGGAGGAGTTTCACAATGTACCCAACATACACATCCCCTGCAAACATGCTCTCAGCATGTTTAACCAAAGTGCTTCTGAAGATCTGTAATAAGACCCTTTTTAAATAAACTGTGACTCACTGTTTGCTTTCTTCACCAGGAGGTGGAGTCTTGCCATGCCCTTCCATTACAAAATCCTCCTGTTCCACCTGCAAAGTCAAGCACCACAGGTCAGCAGCAGTCAGGAACCAACACGCAGTCACTTCCAAGTGCAGGGCCTGTGCTTACAGAACCACGTGGCATTCCACTACACGCCTAACTAGGACAGAAGCCCCAGTCAATGGTTTTCCCACTCCATGTTTGTATAGGGCATCTCTCCTTGGGTGACCAGATTTACAGAATAAAAAAAGGAAGCATGTTGATTTGCAATTCATAACTGTGACAAAAGGTCAGCATCCAGAATATAATAAAAAAAATGCTATGAAATAGTAAGAAAAAGACAACCTCCCAGAAAACTCTACAAAATAACTGAGTATGAATTTCACTTAAGAGGATGTATACATATCGCTAAATAAATGAAAAGATGTTCAGTCTCCTGTCAATCAGGAAAATGCAAATTAAAACCATAAAGAGATACCATTTCACCACCATCAGGCTGGCTAAAGTTTAAAAGTCGGGCAATACCAAGTGTTGACAAGGGTGCAGAGCAATGGCAACCAATTCATTCCAGTGGGAGGGTAACTTGGTACCACTCTTTTTAAGTAGTCTGCCATTATCTACTACACTTGATTATGTACTTACCGTACAAACCAGTGACTGCACTTCTAGATATATACCCTAGAGAAACTTTTGTGCATATACAAAAATATTTATAGTAGCACTATTTTTAACAGGAAAAAAATAACCATTCATCAACACTAAAGTAGACAAATAGGCAGCGGTGTTCTGAGACAACAGGATATAATACTGCATGAGAATGGATGAGCTACAGCAACACAGCTCCACCTGGGTGGGTTACAAAAACACAGCACCAGGTGAGAGAAGCAAGCCACAGAAGAATACAAATCCAGTGTAAATCTATTAACATAAACTCAAACATATAAACTTTAAAATCACACATATGTATATACAAAGACACATATGTATATTTATAGTTCATAAAACTATAAAGAAAAGGGAATAACTATTACAAACTTTAGGCTAATTAGTCTCTTAGGGAGTCGGGGGGATTCAGTCAGGAAGGGGCACATGGTTTCTGGAGTACAGATTCTGTTTCTTGGCCTATGTAGGAGGTATACGGGTGCTTGTTTTATAATTATTCTTTTAACTGTGTGTCTTTCTTTTCTCTTTCATAAGTACGGTTTATTTCTGAATACAATTTTCAAAAGAAGAAACAAAGCATTCTATTATTCCAGATGGTTTATTGCTCAATAAAGGAAAATCAGTGGCAAAGACAGAGCTACCTCCACAAACTGAGATGATTAGTCCTATGAAAACGTTCCCAAAAGGCATAATTTTTAAAAAGTCAAACAAAAGTATTCAAGGAGAGAGATCTCAACGGATGTATTCAAGGATTATTCCCTACTTAGAAAACTACTGCCCATTTCTTTTTTGCTGTTGTTGTTGCTCAGTCGTGTCCAACTCTTTGCGACCCCATGGACGGCAGCACGCAGGGCTTCCCTGTCCTTCACCATCTCCTGGAGCTTGCTCAAACTCATGTCCACTGAGTCGGTGATGCCATCCAACCATCTCATCCTCTGTCCCCCCACTTCTCCTCCTGCCCTCAATCTTTCCCAGCAATCAAGGTTAATTAATTTTTATTGAAGCACAGTTGCTTTACAACGTGTTAGTTTCTACTGAGCAGCAAAGTGAACCAGCCGTATGTATACTTACACCCCCTCCTTATTGGGCCCCCTTCCCATCCAGGGCATCATATTAAGTAGAGTTCCCTGTGCTATTTCTTTTAACAGAAACTAGTAATCTGGAAGACAGACAACAGTAATACAGACACACACCATAATGAAACCCAAATAAAACGAAAGGCTTTCCAGCTCTGCAACCCTCCCTCTGCAGTCTTCATTTCAAGAAATACTGGAGAAGATGGAATAGTATTAAGAGGCTAAGTTTCAAAAAGAACAGAAAAATTGAAATTTTTAACGGAAAAATCTCCTTTCCATTAAAAGGAGAAACTGGAGGAATTGTAAGCAAGAATAATAAAAAGACCCGAATACCGCAAAATTCAAACCAGGTTTCAACTTTTATTCTTCTCTGTGGACTTCCTGATCCTGCAGCCTACCAGGTTTTGCCAAGGAGAGACAGGATTCTCCCATTCTAAATTTACACAGTGATCTAAACCTCTAGAAGAAAAAAACATGGTTACAATGTTGCAAAGGGAACTTTATGAGGAAGTAGAGATGATCTTTGTCTAGGTCTTGGTTACAAGAAAGTACACATACATAAAAAAAAATCAATGAACTGTGCATTTTCTGAACTTTACAAATAAATGTTATGCCTCAATTAGGAAAAACAGATGACAAATTCTTTAAAGTTCCTTGGAATAATTTTCTCAAAGAATGATTATTTTCTATATACTATGAAATTTTCTCGATCTTTCATCTCTAAAAATCCTCTCCAATTAAAGACCTCTACATTGTGGACTTGGCCTCTGCTTATCTATAACCAATTTTTAATAACCACAATAATGACAAGAAGTAATAATCAAAAAGCCCACAGTTTCAACAAGCTCCCCTATAATGACTTTCAAATCTTTAACTGCAGCCCCCATAAAGTGAGTGAAAGCTGCTCGTCGTGTCTGACTCTTTGCGACCCCAGGGATTGTAGCTTACTGGGCTCCTCAGTCCGTGGAACTCTCCAGGCAAGAATACTGGAGTGGGTTGTGATTCCCTTCTCCAAAGGATCTTCCTGACCCCGAGACTGAACCCATGTCTTCTGCACTGCAGGCAGATTCTTTACCATCTGAGCCACCAGGGAAGTCCCCATATTTTGCATATTAGTCTCCACTTGGATGGTCCAATAGGTCCGAAATGAAACACCATCTTTGTCCTTAGATTTCCTCTTTTTTATATCCCCTATGTCTGTAAATGGTACTATCATTCACCAAGATCCTCAAACAGGAAACTTATAATCGAGTTACAGGCTCTCCACCTTCCCTCCTTAACCCCTTAACTTCCTTATTAATCACTAAGTACAGTGGCTTCTATCTCTTACACAGCTGTCATACTCATTACCCTTTCTTTATCCCCTTTAACTGCCATAGGTAAAGACAGCTTCTCTAAAGCTCACGACTACAAAAGCCTCCTCACTAGTCTTTGTGCTTTGGGTCCCATCTCATTTCAATCCATCCTCCAAATCACTTCCATCAGATGCAAATTGTAAAGTGCAAACAAGATCACATCACTCTCCTTGAATTTTTTCACTCTCATCACCTCTCTTGAGGGCTAAAAGTTCAGTTCATTTGACTAAGTGATCTTTTTTATCGCCCCTGCCTCCCTCACCCATTCCTCCCCCCTGGTGGAGCACACACCAACTTCTCAGTCCTTTGTGCCTTTCCATAGAATGTCTCTTCTTGCCTAGAAATCCCGGTCTTCTGCCTCACATTCACTGCACATTCCTGCTCATTCCTTCAAGTACCAATTAAAATGCTTGTCCCCAGAAGACACTATCTCCTTCACCAGGGTTCTTACCTTTTCTCACTGTCCAGCATCTCAGAAGGCAACAAAAATGGTCCAGAAAGATCACTGCTCCTTACTGCCAATTCATCTGTTTTTCTCAAGACCATTTCCTCCTTTATTCTCGTCCATCTCTTTATTTCTTTATTGTCTCTTCCCATCTTTATTTCTTTTCTACAAATGTCTTGAACACTTTTGGACTTAGTTTGATGATCTCCACCACTCCTCCCCCTTGATCTCATCTTCAGAAGCTTAAATATTTTCATTCATAAAATTTACACCATGGAGAAGGAGAGGGTGGGACAAACTGAGAGAGTAGCATTGAAACATATACATCACCATATGTGAAATTAGATAGGCAGTGGATATTTGCTGTATGATGCAGGGAGCTCAAACTCTGTGCTCTGTGACAACCTAGAGGAGTTGGATGGGGTGGGAGGTAGAAAGGAGACTCAAGAGAGAGAGGACATACATATACTTACGGCTGATTCATGCTGATATATGGCAGAAACCAACACAACATCATAAAGCAATTGTGCCCCAGTTAAAAATAAATAAAAAACAAAACAAAAAAAGAAAACTTACACCATATCCTCACCTTTCTCTCACTTCCATTCATTTAACCAGTATTTGTTGGGTACATACTACATGCTAGGTGCTGTGGTGAAGAAGACAGTCTTTGCCCCACCCCCTTGAAACTTGCAGATTGGTGGGAAAGACAAACTAGTTAATTAGGAAATAGCCAGAGAATGCAATGAAACAACTTAAGGAAGGAAGGGCACTAAACTCAGTCTACAGGCATCAGATACTCTAGACCCATCCTAGGCAGCTTCATCTCCCTGCTTCAACTAGGAGGTGGGCAGGACCCGAGGCTGGGTCTTGCCATCCATCTGGGCCTCTCTACACTGAGGTCCATGAACTCTGAGATCTGCCTCTGACCACAAGCGCCTCTTCCACGCCTTCCCTCCACTTGAATCTGTAAGGAGTCTTCACTGTCCCATCTAGCTCTGCGGTTTTCCTCTTCCCTCACGGTCTGTTCAGAGCTTTAGCCGACAGGCATCTTGGTGACTTTTCTCCGCAATGTCCTAAATCCGCTCACCACCAACTTGTCCTTAGGACATCCCTGTCTTGCCAAACCCTTCCCCTTCTCCCCTTCAGCTTCTGGAGTGCAGAGCTGGAGAAAGCTACAAAACTGGTTCCTTTACAAACTATACCAATTAACTTAACTCAGTGCTGACATTCAGCACCTCTGCCTGGATAGCCTGTCCTCATCCTGTCTTTCTGGTGAACTTCCACTTAACCTTCAAAGCCTGGTTGCAAAGTTACTGTTTTAGGAAGCATTTTCTGCTATCTCCCAGCACTTCCTCTTCCTCCCTTTCCCTGTGATCCTTCCCAGTAGCTCTGAAAGGCATAGCAAGCCTTTGTGATCCTTGGCTCACCTGCTCCCCCCTGCTGTTGAGCCCAGGAGGGAAACAATGTAACTTCTGTCAGTGGATTCATCCCAGACTCTAACACAGGCCTTCTGGTCCATCATTCATCCCAGACTCTCACACAGGCCTTCTGGTCCGTCATTCGTTCTTTCAACAAAACTTCCCAATGCCTTTTAGGTGCCAGGACTGGGCTGAATGACTGACCTACTATACCACATCGTTCACTCATCTATCCTGTACCTTTTCTACTCTCCTTAAAGACGTCAAATCCATCCACTAGGCATTCTCCCTAAGACCATCCTTTCTGAAGATGACAATGCCTAAGATTATCTTGCGAGCCTATCCAACACAAAGTTCCAAAAGCCCCTCATTTTTTCTCTGGTGATTATACCATAAACCTCTGGATCTTCACCCATTTCCTCCCTTGACTGCTCTGCAAGGT
The DNA here is from genome assembly GCF_910594005.1 of Cervus elaphus. Taxonomy (NCBI): domain Eukaryota; kingdom Metazoa; phylum Chordata; class Mammalia; order Artiodactyla; family Cervidae; genus Cervus; species Cervus elaphus. The sequence goes on from NC_057836.1 coordinate 8,538,797, forward strand.
TAACCTCATCACTTGTTGCTAAACTTGTGACCTACACCATACTGCCTCCTCTGGGATCTCATTATCTAAGGAACCCCTCTTTCTCCCTTTCTAGTAAATCCATCTCCTCAACCTACAAATATTTCATAATCTCTTCCATCTATAATTTTATTTATGTATTTATTTGTGGCTCTGTTGTCTTCATTGCTGTGTGGGCTTTTTCTCCAGTTGCAGCAAGCAGGGGCTCCTCTCCAGTTGAGGCACGTGGGCTTCATTGCGGGGACTTCTCTTGCTATGGAGCACAGGCTCCAGGGCACACAGGCTTCAGCAGATGTGGCACGCTGGCTCCGTAGTTGTGATTCCTGGACTCGAGAGCACAGGCTCAGTAATTGTGGCACACTGGCTTAGCTGCTCCTTGGCATGTGGGGTCTCCCCAGATTAGGGATCGAACCCGTGTCTCCTGCATTGGCAGGTGGATTCTTTACCACTGAGCCACCAGGGAAGCCCAATCTCTTCATTCTGAAAAAATTGTTTTTGGCCTTATAACCTCTCCAGATATCCTATTTTTTCCCTTCCCTTTAGTATCCAAATTCTTAAAGGAATAAACCACACCCTATTACTTCCATGTTCTCACCACTGAACATGCTCTTCTGCTGCCACCCCACAACACAAATGTACCTCCCTTCTCCCATCCTCCCAATATAAGTCACAATTTTTGTTCAAATCAATATTCAGGTCTAACAGTGCTATTACCCAGTAAATAACATATACAGCTGAATCATAACGAATAGTTAAATTTCCTTTCTTGGATATTTTTTTCTTTTCCCTGGAACTAAAAATTACTACTTCCTCTCATACTTTCTATCAATTTTTTTTAACTTGGTATTTATTATGTGTTTTCACTAATTCACTCGCAAACCCTCCAACAGAGTAGTGAGTCTCCTCTTAGTAAGTTCAAACACTTTAGGTAAACTGTCAATTTCACTGCAATCTTGAATACATCCCTTGGGGGTTTTCTCCTGTGCCAGCTGTTTGCTCCCTAGACCACTAAATAGCTGATGCTCTGCCAAGGATGACTCTCTCCCTTCATCTCCGGGTCTCCTCACTCTCTCCCCTTCACTGGAGCATGTTTCCTAGACCCTTTGTCCTCCTCTTTTATGGTCATTCCTTTAAGCACAGACTCCAATCATTTCCTAGTAAGAGGTATACAGGAAGTGAATTTTTTGACATTTTGAATGACTGAAATGTCCTAATTTTATCCATATATTTAACATATAGAATATTTTTATCCACACAATCAGAAACAGAAGTTCAAGTCAGTAAACCTTTCTTCCAAAAATTTGAAGGCCATGCTCCATTGTCTTCTAGCACCCCAGAGCTGCTATATAGAAATTCAATAGTATTATAAATCCTAATGTTTTGGATATGACCTGTTTCTCCTTTGGAAACATTCAGGATGCTTTTTCTAAATGCTTTATAAAAATTTATTGTTGTTGTTCAGTCACTAAGCTGTGTCTGACTCTTTGTGAGCTCATGGACTGTATTAAGGCTCCTCCATCCTTCACTGTCTCCTGGAGTTTGCTCAAATTCGTGGCCATTCAGTCAGTGATGCTATCTAACCATATCATCCTCTGCTGACCCCTTCTCCTGCCTTCAATCTTTCCCAGCATCAGGGTCTTTTCCAATGAGTTGGCTCTTTGCATAAAGTGGCCAAAGTACTGGAACTTCACATCAGTCCTTTCAATGAATATTCCGGGTTGATTTCCTTTAGGATTGACTGGTTTGATCTCCTTGCTGTCCAAGGGACTCTCAAGAGTCTTCTCCAGCACCACAATTTGAAAGCTGCGGTTCTTCTCCACTCAGCCTTCTTTATGGTCCAACTCTCACATCCATACACGACTAGTGGAAAAACCATAGCTTTGGGACCTTTGTTGGCAAAGTGATATCTCTGCTTTTTAATACACTGTCTAGGTTTGTCACAGCTTTCTAAACATGCAAACCACTAAGTATGGTCCTTCTTTCATTTATTGAGCTGGTACTGATCCAACCAGGGATCAAACCTGAGTCCCCTGCATTGCACAGAGAATTCTTGCATGATGGGAAGTCCCCCATCTTGTCCCAATTTTAATCCTTCCCTCCTGCTCTCCCTCCCCAGGCTGCCACTAATGTGCTTTCTGTCAGCATAAGTTAGTTTGCATTTTCCAGAGTTCATATGCATTGAATCACACAGTATGTACTATTTTGGCTCCCTCCCCTCCTCTCCTCTCACTTCTCTCTCCTCTCTTTTCTTTGCCTTTTTGCCCTGGCTAGAAATTCCAGTACAGCGTTGAAGAGAAACATAGTAGCAGACATCCTTTTCTTTTTTGTTGTTTTTGTTGTTCACTATAGGAGTAAAGCATTCAGTCTTTCAACATTGAGCTCAATGTCAACTGTTGAATTTTCATAAAAGTCCTCTATCAAGTTGAATAGTTTCTTTCTATTATTTTGCTGAGAGTTTTCATCAGGAATAGATGTGATGTCTGTCAAATGCTTTGTCTGCATCTCTTGATCATATGATTTTTCTTTTTCACTTTGTTAATATGGTGGATTACATTGATTTTTGAATGTTAAACCAACCCTACCATCCTGGGTAAACCCTACTTGTTCACATATGATCCTTTTACAGATCATTAGATTCAATATGCTAAAATTAGGCTTAGAATTTTTGCATTTATGTTCATGAGAGATATTGATCTGTAGTTTTCTTTTCTTGCAATGTTTTTGCCTAGTTTTGTTATCAGAGCAATGCTGGCCTCACAGAATGAGTTGAGAAGTACAGCTGACCGTTGAACAACACGGGCTGCAACGGTGCGAGTCTACTCACATGTGAATCTTTTTTTTAATAGTAAATACTGCACTCTCATACAACCTCCAGGCGGTTGAATCAGAGGGTGTGGAAGAACCCCAGATATGAGAACCAAGTATAGGGACAGCTGACTGTAAGTTATATTTGAGTTTTCGACTGCCCAGAGGGTCAGTGACCCTAATCCCTGCATTATTCAAGGGTCAACTGTATTCTCTTTGCTTCAAGTGAAGTTATACTAATTCACATATAGGAACCTTATAACAGCATTCTACCATTTTCCCTCTTTAGGTCTTTATGCCACTCTTATTATACAATTCACAGATACAAATGTTATAAACCCACAGTGCATCTGTATTACTGTTGTTCAATCAATCCTCTTTTAAAGAGATCTGAGTAACAGGAAAAAAAAGTCTGACATATTTAACCTGTGTAGTTTTCATTTTCTGAGCTCTTCATTCCTTTGTGTAGATTAATACTTCCACCTGGCATCATTTTCTTTCTTCCCTTAACATTACTTATAGTAAGATAAGATACAGATAAATTATTTCAGTTTTTCTATTAGTATGTCTGAAACAGTGTTTATTTAGCCTTCAATTTTGACAGAAATTTTCACTGGTTATAGAATTCAAGGCTAACATTTCTCTCTCGGTGCTTTCAAGATGGTGCTCCACTGTCTTCTTGCTTGCATTACTTCCAATGAGAAACCCTTTGGAAAAAAAAGAAAAAGAAACCCTTTGTTCCTCTGTTAGTAGTGTGTCTTCTTTCCTCTGGTTTTAAGGTTTTCTTGACCACTGGCTTTGAGTAATTTGTTTAAGGATGGGCTTTGATGCGGTTTTCTTCATTTCTTGTGCTTTAAGCACACTGAGCTTTTTGGATTTATGGGTCTACAATTTTTATCAAATTTGGAAAATTTGAGGCCATTATTTCTTAGCTATTTTTTTTTCTGCCCCACCTTGACTTCTTTGGGCTTCCCTGGTGGCTCAGACTGTAAAGAATCCACCTGCAATGTGGGAGACCTGGGTTCGATCCCTGGGTTGCTAAGATCCCCTGGAGGAGGTCATGGCAACCAACTCCAGTATTCTTGCCTGGAGAATCCCATGGACAGAGAGAGGAGCCTGGTGGGCTACAGTCCATGGGGTCACAAAGAGTTGGACATGACTGAGCAGCTAAGCACAGAACAGCATGTGCCTTCTTTAGAGACTCCAATTACAGGGACATTAGGGTGACTGAAGTTGTCCATAACACACTGACACTCTTTTCACTTTTTGGATTTTTGCTCTTTTTCTCTTGGTGTTTCATGGTGGATCATTTCTACTTTAATTCTTTTTATTTCTAATGCCACGTTTTGTTTTATTAGAATATAATTGATTTACAATGGTGTGTTAGTGTCTGCTCTACAGCAAAATGAATCAGTTATACATATATCCACTATTTTTTGGATTCCTTCTCCATATAGGTCATTACAGAGTGCTGAGTAGAAGAGGTCCCTGTGCTCTACGGCAGGCCCTTATCAGTTACCTGTTTCACAGTAGGGTGTATATGTCAGTCCCAATCTCCCAGTTTACCCCTCCCTCCCTTTCTCCTTGCTGATCGTAAGATTATTTTATACATCTGTGACTCTATTTCTATTTTGTAAATAGCTTCATTTGTACCATTTTTTAGATTCCACTTACAAGCAATATCATACAATATATTGTCCTTTCTCCTCCTGACTTACTTCACTCAGTATGATAATTTCTAGGTCCATCCATGTTGCTACAAATGGCATTATTTTGTTCTTTTTTATGACTTGAGTGATATTCCATTGCATATGTGTACCACATCTTCTTTATCCATTCCTCTGTCAATGGATATTTAGGTTGCTTTCATGTTCTAGCTATTGTAAATAATGCTGCAGTGAACATTGGAGGGCATGTGTCTTTTCAAATTATGGTTTTCTTCAGGTAAATGCTCAGGAGTGGGACTGCTGGATTATATGGTAGCTCTGCTTTTAGTTTTCTTGAGGAACCTTCATACTGTTCTCCATGGTGGTTGTGCCAATTTACATTCCCAAAATTAACTAATCTTTTATTCTATAGTTTCTAATCTGCCACAATTCCATCCAGTATATTTTTCATCTCAAACATTATAGTTTTCAATTCTAGAAATTTGATTTGGGACTTTTAAAAATATATATTTTCCATGTCTCTGCTTGACCTTTTGAACATCTGAAACACAGTTATAATAAGTGTTTTAATATCCTTGTCTGCTAATTCTAACATCTTGGTCAACTATGATTTGGTTTCAATTGATTTTCCTCTTTACTATGTTTGTATTTTCTGGTTTTTACATGCCTGAAAAATTTCTGCTTTGAATAACAGACACAGAATTTTTGCTGGATCCTGAATACTTTTGAATTCCTATAAATATTTTTGAGCGTCATTCTGAGATGCAGCTAAATTACTTTGAAATAGTTTTGTTCCTTTCACGTTCTGCGTTTAGGATTGTGAAGTCAGACTTCATAATTAGGTAGGGCTAATTATTCCCTACTCCTGAGGTGAGAACTCTGCTAGTACTACTGCTGAGTATGCTGATAATGATCCATGAATTATGAAGGTTTCTAGTCCACAGAACCAGGCACCATTACAGACAGTGTTTGAGTGCTAGACACTGTTACTTCCAATCCTCCGGGGTAGGTACCCCTTCCTGCCTCAGCCTTGACCAGTCACGTACATATGCCAAAAAGCACTCTGCTGAATACTTAGGGGAACCCTCCACAAATCTCCAGACTTCTCTCTCTTAGCAGCTCTCTCCTCTCCAATACTCTGTCCTACAAACTTCGGCTGCCTCAGTCTCCCCAGACTCTCAGCAGCGTTTCCTCAACTGAGAGGGTCCACTGGGCTTCGCCTGCCTCCCCATTCCCTGAACTGTGGCCTGGAGGCTCTCTCAAGCCAGGACGCAGAGGTAGTCAGAGGACTCATCTTGTTTTCCATTTCTCACTGATCACTGTCCTTCACTATCTGATGTCCAGTGTCTTGAAAAACTGTTGTTTCAAACACATTTGCGTATTTGTAAAGTTGTTATTTCTAGTGGGAGGGTAAATCCTGTTTCTGATACTCCATCTTGCCTATCTTGCCTCTGAATTTCTTCTTGACTTACAAAGTTCTTCTCTCATACTGTTACATGAAAGCTTCCTCCACATCATTTAGGCATCAGCTCAAGTGCCACGTCTTTGAAGTGATGGATGAATCCTGACCACCCAGCTGGAAGCTCCCACACTCAGCCACTCTCTAGCATAATACACGTCAGTATCTGAAGGGATTACCTATTTATGTGTTTTGTTGTCTCCAAGAATACAAACTTCTTGAGGCAGACTTTGAATCTTATTCATCATAAACCATCATAAACCAATGTCTTATTCATCATAAACTTGCTGACTCTCTAATCTGCTAATCTCTGCTTTTCCTTCTTCTACTCTCTAAATGTTTATTTCTCCAGCTTCTGTCCTTGGACATCTCTCTTCACATTCTTCACAGCAATCTCATCTAATCTCACAGTTGCAACTAGTATATTTTTAAAAATTAATCAATTTTATTTTTGGTTGCACTGGGTCTTTGTTGCTGGGCTTTCTCTGGTTGTGCAGAGCGGGGGCTACTCTCGAGTTGCAGTGCGTGGGCTTACTGCGATGGCTTCTCTTGTCGTGGAGCATGGGCTCTAGGCACGCGGGTTTCAGCAGCTGCAGTACACAGGCTCCGCAGTTATGGCTCTTGGGCCCTCGAGCACAAAGGCTTCAGCAGTTGCAGTACTCGGGCTCAGCAGCTGTGGCACATGGACTTAGTTGCACCACAATATGTGGAATCTTCCTCAACTACGGATCAAACCTGTGTCCCTTGCGTTGGCAGGTGGATTCCTATCCACTGTACCACCAGTAAAGTCCCTCAACTATTAAATTTGAGTGATTCCCAATCCTGTATTTCCAGTCCCCACATATCCTGCCTCCAGTCCTGTATTTTCACCTGGCTTACAGTTTGCCGGCCTCTCAAACTCTGTATGTTCAATACAGAATTACTCTCATTCCCTCCCAAAATTGTTTTCTTTCTTATGTTTCCTATTTGGCAAGGGCATCCCCATCCTCCCAGTCACTTTGCTTGAAACCCTGATATTACTCTAGGTTTCTCCTTTTCCTTTTCTCTCACATCAACTGCTAAATTCCATCCACTTTATAAATGTTACACCTTTCCAACCACCCACTCCATTCCAGGTACCGTAAGTGGTTTAAAAAGGAAATATATATATTTCTTGAAATAGAAAGCTGAGAAGGACAGCTAATATTCTGCATAAGAAAGAAGTGAAAGTGAAGTTGCTCAGTCGTGTCTGACTCTTTGTGACCCCATGGACTGTAGATTGCCAGTCTCCTCTGTCCATGGATTCTCCAGGCAAGAATACTGGAGTGGGTTGCCATTTCCTTCTCCAGGGGATCTTCCCAACCCAGGGATCGAACCCGGGTCTCCCGCATTGCAGGCAGACGCTTTATCCTCGGAGCCACCAGGGAAGCCCCCAATATTCTGCATAACAGAATCAATATTCAAAATGAGCTTAGCCAACTAAAGAGAAGGACAGAAATTCCTAAATTGTTTTTTGTCCTTATTGAACATAATTTACTAACAGAAAAATATACAAACCTTAAGTGCAGACAGTGTAGAGATCAATGAATTTTAGTATTTACTTATTTATTTGGCTGTGCCGGGTCTTAGTTGTGGCACATGGGGTCTTTGATCTTCACTGTGGCATGTGACATCTTTAGTTATGGCATGCAAGATCTTTAAATTGCAGCATGGAAACTCAGTTGTGGAATGTAGGATCTAGTTCCCTGACCAGGGATCGAAGCTGAGCCCCATGCATTGAGGTCACAGCGTCCTAGCCACTGGACCACCAGCAAAGTCCCAAGAGCCAACTTCTAGAAGCCATCCTCTGCTTTTTATCTTTCTAGCAGAGACACAGAGTCTTCTAAATGCAACAGACTGAAGTGTACACCTCCCAACTCTCAAGAATATATAATCCCATCTCTGAATTTAAACGTCTCTCAAAAAAAAAAAAAAGGGGGGCCCATGGAAGATACTGCACGATTTCAGGGAACATTTCTTCGAAAGGAACATCAAAATTCTCCAAGAAGACGTCCTCTGTCAATCTTGTCCAACCATAAGGCATACCTGATTTCTGTCGGTACAATACGTACATGGGTATTTTTAAAAACTGCACTGACCCTTTCATTCACTTATTAGCTATTCTTAGCACTTTCTCTACCAATGCCATTCCAAAACTGTCCTCCTTAAAAGGAAATCTAAACTCGTCATTTCAATCATGCATGCTAAACTCTTCAATTTAACAATGACTTCTATTTCAGAGGGAACATTAAGAAAAGCTGGACCCCACTTTCTTTCTTTCCTCCTCCAAATATCAGACACCACCAGACAAGAGTCAGAAGAGCAGGGTTCTGGCCTGAGCCCAGGCACCAGCACAGCAGCAGGGGCCAGCCTCACTGATCCCCAGGCTCCTTCAAACTCACAAGCCTGGTGAACCTCTTCCATAAACACACTTGGCTTTCCTCCACTCATTTCTTTGCTCTTTACACAAACATGACTGGGCCTCCTCCATTTAAAAAAATCTTTCACAGGACTTTCCTGGTGGTACAGTGGTTAAGAATTTGTCTTACAGTGAAGGAGATATGGTTCTATCCCTGGTCAGGCAACTAAGATCCCACAGGCTGTGGGGCAACTATACCCAGGGGCTCTGGAGTCCAAGTTCCACAACTAGAGAATCCGTGCACCACAATGAAAGATCCTGCATGATGCAACAAGGATCCTGCATGCTGCAACTAAGACCGACACAGCCAAATAAATAAATACAATTTTTTTTAAACTTAAAAAACATCTTTCACTTGAACTAATACCTCCTTCTGGTCAGGGAACTAGGTGGTTCAATGGTAAATAATCTGCCTGCAAATGCAGGAGATGTAGGATACTCAAGTTTGATCCTGAGTCAGAAAGATCCCCTGGAGCAGGAGATGGCAATCCACTCCAGTATTCTTGCTTGCAGAATCCCATGGACCAAGGAGACTGGTGGATTACAGTCCATGGGGTCATAAAGAGTTGGACATGACTGAGCACACAGCACACACACTACTCGGTGCTCTTCTCTCTTCATTTACTTCTAAATTTCACAACTGGATAGTAGACTATAACCACCACTCTTTATGTTTTTATCATTTCATTTCCTTTTAACCCATAAAACTGGTTTTTCATCCTCTTCCTCTTGAAGACCACTAATAAATTTCTTTTAAAAGCATTATTATGGAAAATGTCAAGCACAAAGTAAATACAAATGAATCCTTATGTATCCATCACCAAGCTTCAATAGCTGTGAACATTCTGTCATTCTTATTTCATCCATACTTCCATCCATTCTCCATCCCTATTCAATTATTATTATTTTACAGTTTTCACAGGTAAAGTGTGCCTGAAAAGTTGTACTTTTTATTTGAATTGCAAATTCTAGAAGTATAATTTTGACAAATGGATATACACCTGTGTAATCCACACTCCTTTCGGACACAGAACACCTCCACCTCTCCAGAAAATTTTGTGTACCTTTTCTTTAATTAATTCTTCAAAAAATAAATCCAGATACATTTTCTCAATTACCAACCTCCTTGGCTTCTCAGCAGCATCTGACAATACTGATTCTACCTTTTTTCCTGAAATGCATCTCTTGGTTTCTAGGAAGCAGAAGTATTTCAGGTCATCCTCACATCACGTCAGCTTTATCTCCAGTATACCTCCAGGCTGCCTTCCTCCACTTCAGTGCAGTATGCTAATCCACTTTGTTTCTCACCCAAGTGACTGACTAGGACTGTCTTCTTTCTCACTGGTCTTCTTGCTCCCACCCCTGCTTCAGTCCAATCCATTCTTCATATAGAAGCCAGAGTGATTTTTAAAAAATGAAATCATAGGGACTTTCCTGGTGGTCCAGTGGCCAAGCCTGCACACTCAATGCAGAGGGCCCGGGTTCGATCCCTGGTCAGGGAACGAGAGCCCTCCTGCTGCAACCAGGAGTTTACATGCTGAAATTACAGAGCCCACACATTCCAACTAAGACCCGGTACAGCCAAATAAATAATAAATATATATTTTTTAATGGAATCATATCACATTACTCCCGAACTTAACAGCCTTCAGTGGCTTCCCAGTTGATAGAAATTCTTCCCACATGACAGAATCCACATCCTATGCCAGGGCTGTCAAGTTCTTGCAAGGTTTTGGCCTCCCTCATGACTTCCTATCACCGCTCAGTGGCACGGGACTTCTGACAGTTCTTGGAAGAGGTCAAGGGCTTCTGAGATGGTTTCTTTTGTCTGGTATACTGTTCTTCTAGCTCTTCACACAGTTGGCTCCCTCCGTCTTTACTGTTCAGCTGAAATGCCACACGTTCAGAGAAGACTTGCTTAACTAACCTAAGCTTGTCCTTCCAGTCACCCTATACTGCATTATTTTATGTTCTTCACAGTATTGATCATAATTCACAATCATTATCTTTATTTATGTTTGTTTCTCCCACTAAAATGTAACCACCTTGAGAGTAAGAACCATGTCTTTTTCTATTGTTGTGTATCTGCTAATAACATATGCTCAAGAATTATTTAAGAAAATGATTTAATTCAAAGTCATTGTTTTGTAGAAAAGTCCCCACTTTTTCTCAACACCATTTACCTTTCCTAACTTATTTCTATTAACAGAAAACCACAAATTATGTTACCATAGTACTATAATAAATTCCTGCATTAACATCAAATCATTACAAATATTATAAGATTTTTAAACAAAGAGAAGCATAAGAAAAAAGTCATAAAATGTAATGTAAATGAAGACTGATGAAAACAAAGTTATAATTTAATTTTAATAACAGAAGCATCTACTTATTGCAGGTAGAGAAAGAATATTCTTTTTTTTAAAAAAAATGTTATTTATGTGTCTGTGCCAGGTCTTAGCTGTGACACACAGGATCTTTAGCTGCGGCATGAGAACTCTTAGTTGCAGCATGTGGGATCTAGTTCCCTGACCAGGGATTGAACCTCAGCCCCCTGCATTGGGAGTGTGCAGTCTTAGCCACTGGGCCACTAAGGAAGTCCCCCCCAAAAGAGATTCTTTTACTCTTTAGCCTAATTGATTCTGAACTGATAAAATATTCAATAATTGAAAAATCAAGAAATGCAGTCCTCCTTCCTCCCCCAGAAAGAAGGTGGAAACTGAGTCTCTGGTACAACTAAGCATTCTATGTCGATCTAGTTATATGCTTGCCAAGCAATCTTCCAATTTCAACCTAGCTTTCCAGGAAGAGAATGTACTTAGTCAGAGGATCCAAGAACCCAGTCTTCGTTAACACTGTGGTTTATTATAAACTAATTAATTAGGATCTTGGGGATGGGTCAGTATGTACTGTAGAAATCCTGGGGTCTGTGTATTTTTGGTGACCTGGGTGTACATGTCTTGCTTGGTGTGTGAGTGTTTGGGGGACATTCCTAGAGTGTGTGCATATCTCACTTATTCTGACTCTCCTTAAACCAGGTTTAGGATCTAGATGAAAGTGAACATGTTGGGAACTAGATGAAAGTCCTCAGTTGTGTCCGACTCTTTGCAACCCCATGGACCAGGCTCCTCTGGGGTTCTCCAGGCAAGAATACTGGAGTGGGTTGCCATTCCCTTCTTCAGGGGATCTTCCCAATGTCTCCTGCATTACAGGCAGATTCTTTTCCATCTGAACTACCAGGGATGCTGTGATCTAGATGAGTCTGATAAAAGTCTATTGGATTCTGCTTTGGCAGAAAGAAGGAAGGTATCTGGTGATATGGGGGGAAAAACAAACAAGGGGAGAGGATGACACCTGTCCTTCTACCTAACACATGGACTGTAATGAGGGGAGATTCAGAAAGAAGCTAAAGCGAATCTTTCACGAGGAGCTCTGGGGTTCAGGGCACAAACTGATGTAGCCATTAAGTAGTCATTCCTCATTCCGCTTCCCCCAACCAATCTCTGGCAACCACCAGCCTGTGTTCTATGTAATTATCTATTCTACATATTACATATAAGTGGAATCATATGTGACCTTTTGTGCCAGGCTTCTTCCAATTAGCATGATGTTTTGGAGTTTCCTGGTGACATCTGACCCCTCTTCACTTTTGCTCTGGTGAAAGAATTTGTTGTTGTTGTTCAGTTGCTCAGTGGCGTCTGACCCTTTGCCATCCCATGGATGTAGAGAAAGAATAAACCTTCCCAAGAGACTATAAGCAGCAGCGGCCACAGCAAAGGACATCTCTCTGGAGGGCTCAGGGCGGACAGCCCGACAGGTGTGGGGAACTGTCCAGGACACAGTGTGGGATACCCTCGGTGCTCCCAGCAAGGATTAGAAATGACTTTGACAGTAAAAAAAAAAAAAAAAAAGAAATGACTTTGACAGGAGAAAAAGGGCCACGAAGGTGATCCTGAGGGTTCTATATGACCAAGAAGAGGAAAAGCCAAGGAGACTCAGGACATGAAGCCAGATATAGACAGGTATCAACACGAACATGACTACTTCTACACAGGGGACAATGAAGTATTCGTTTAAGCTTTAGCCTGAAAAACCAAACCAAACATAATTTTAAAATTTATAATTAAAGATGCCCCAAAATGATCAGTGATACCTCTGTGTAGCAGGAATAAGGGATAGGCTTTTTACTTTTCACCTTATACACTTCTGATTTGCTTTAATTTTTAAAATAAGTACATACAACTTGCATAATAACACCTTAAAAGGTAAGTGCTGGTAGTCTACAAGTGAATCATAGATTTTTCTATGAGCTCAGTAAAATTTGTTTTAAATTTGTCACGGAGTGTAACAAAAGTGGATATTGAGAAGGAAAAAATCCTCCCAATCTTAGGTGAGGTTCTAATTTAAATCAATCAGATGTCTAAATTCACCTAAAACACAACACCCACTCTCCTCACTCACGGTCCCTGTTGTTTAATTTCTGCTTAGACCGTTTGCACCTTTAGTAATTCACTGACCTTGGAACTGTTTTCTTCCGATACTTCTCCCTCATTGGTCTGCATGGGAACAGACTCTGTGCAAAACTCTGCAGAAACACACAAATACTGCCTAGAAGAGGTAAGAAGAGAGGGGGGAAAAAAACACATAAGGAATTCAGTGTGCATATTTGCTTTCTCGGATTACATTGAAATTCTGTCACCACGACTAAAAATAGTGTGAAGCGATGACCTTGAGTAATGTTTGTGTGCACATGCACGTGTGTGTGTGTGTGTGTGTGTGTGTGTGTAGCATACATACACACATATCCCAGGGAGAGAGGCAGGGAGAGAGTTTTCCCCACCTTATGGGAGCATAATTAGAAAAGGCTGAAGACACTGGAGTAGTAAACAGTTCTAGATTTCTTTCCTCTTTTTATTTGACTTTTGGCAGAGGTTAAGAGTAAAAATCTTTAGCACTTCATACAGTACAAACACTGACCTGTTGGAAAAGTGGCCCACCTAAGAAATAGGGGACAAGTTGTTATGCTGTAGGAGGGCATCTGTCTAACTATCAGGCTAGGCTATTGCAAGTGGCTGGGTTTCTTAGGTTTATAATTTATGCTCAGTATTGATGGTATTTTATAACCGGTATGCTCTAATGGTTGATCCTACCTTTCTATTTTAAGAAAATCTGCTTAATAAACTAAATTTCAGTTTATTTATTTTTATATGATAACAGGCCTACAGGGAAAGACAATAAAAAGTAGCAAGTTTTCTTCTAAGAATAAAATGAGTCAAATAAAAGTATATTAAAATTTTATGAATTAAAAATGAACCCAAAAGAAACTACTAAAAGTTTATACAACCTTCAGATTAATTCATTAAATATGTAATTATTAAGGAATAGGAACCACAAAGAAAGCTGAATGCTGGAGAACTGATGCTTTTGAACTATGCTATTGGAGAAGACTCTTGACAGTCCCTTGGACTGCTGGAAATCAAACCAGTCAATTCTAAAGGAAATCAACCCTGAATATTCACTGGAAAGGACTGATGCTGAAGCTGAAGCTCCAATACTTTGGCCACCTGATGCAAAGAACTGACTTACTGAAAAAGACCCTGATGCTGGGAAAGACTGAAGGCAGGAGAAGGGGACAAGAGGATGAGATGGTTGGATGGCATCACCAACTCGATGGACATGAGTTTGAGCAAGTCTGGGAGTTGGTGATGGACAGGGAAGCCTGGCATGCTGCAGTCCATGGTGTTTGCAAAGATTTGGACATGACTGAGTGACTGAATTGAAGTACTCAAACAGACACAAATCTCCATTATAACACAGGTATGAATATTTTTTTCAAATTCTTCAAAGGGCTCAAAGCTACAAAATATGAAAGCTAAAATGATGCTTGACAGTGTACCTTTTTGGCATCAGAGAAATCTTTACAAATACAGCAGACAGGAGACATGCCAATCTGGTTCTGGCACAGGCTTCTCAATAACCATTCACAAGGTTTGAGACCAAAAGATATTTCTGAGAATCTGTTTCTTCACCTGGTGGGTGGGAAAGGATATCAAAACACCCACTGTGCTCATCTAATAAGGTCTGTTGGGAACCAGTGTGTATATATATATATAACGTAAAATGTGAAATTGGTACAGTGGAAGTCCCTTGACCACCCCCACCCCATTCACTCACTCCACATGAACCAACACTGTCCATTCCCTCTGTAAAACACACAGAAAGTTAATCCAGGCTTTCTCTAGGTGGTTTTGTACCTCACAACTATTTGTGACAGTTATGCCAAAGCAGAATTACTCTTTCTATGAAGACTAAATTGACAGCCCCGGAAAAACTCGATAACATAACTAGAAAGATGTGGTATACAAACTGCTTCACAAATGTCTTTTAAGTTCCCATTCTACTTTACTGGAACAGAGATTGTATTTCATAGATGATACATTACAGCCACAGCAGACCAGGAAAGGCATCCCCATTATCTCTGTGCCATTTCCATTTGAACGAGCTTCCCTCTCCAGAGGTTTCATGCTTGGCTCCTCTCCATCCACATACTCCACTCCAGTGGAGGGACAGGATCTTATATGAATGGAGAGATCAGAAGGAGCTATGTGAGCTCGGCCCTCCTGTCTCTTCCCTTTTGAAGCCGCCTGTCCCTCAGGAGCACACACCGTGCTCCGCTCTCAGACCCATCAGTACAGGTCCCTCACGGCTACCTGTGACAGGTAAGACTGTTGAATTCTGAGCTTTACTGTTAAGACTCTGTTTCCTCCCGTAGATGTAAGCTGCATTCTCCAATACAGCTGTTTTTTAAAAAATTATTTATTTATGGCTGTGCGGGGTCTTCACTGCTGCGTGGGCTTTCTCTAGTTGTAGAGAGTGGTGGCAACTCTAATTGCAGCGCAAAGGCTTCTCATCGCAGTGGCTTCTTTTGCTGCAAAACACAGGCTCAAGGGCACTCGGGCTTCAGTATCTGGGGCCTGTGGGCTCAGCGGTTGTGATTCTCAGGCTTAGCTGCTCCGCAGCACATGGCATCTTGCCGGACCAGGGACTGATTCAGTGTCCCTTGCATTAAAAGGCAGATTCTTAACCGCTGGACCACCAGGGAAGCACTCCAACACAGCTTTATCAGTGTAAAGATGATCTTTTGGTCTCCCAAATCCCCTCTTCTTTTATTTCTCAATTGGTAGAGAACTCAGTCAAGAGAAAAAATACTACTTATTAGGTCTCTCAAAGACTTAAATCTGGGGCATAAGACTAGTGTCTTGATTAACAGACATGCAAAATTTGGGGCAAAAGATATATGTCAAACTTCTGAGGCTTCTGTTGGGGCCAGGACTTTGGGCCTTGGTTCTTTTGTGAGGTGGCAAAGTTCTCTGACCTTATGTTTACATTAGGCCACATGAGTTTTTACAGTTATATACTAGCTTTAACTATTGAGGCCAAATTTGAAGTTTATAAAGCATAGGCCACCCTGCATTTTGACCTTAGTGCAACTCTGTCTTCAGGTGTGTGGCTGTTTCTATAAAGACAAGGTTGCAGGCACTGGGCATAGAAGATTGAGCCAAGGCTTGGGGGCTTTGCTGGCCTCACTGAAGCAACAAGCCACGGTTGGCAGCGGCAGTGATGGTGGAGTGCTGAAAGCTCCCCTAATGTCAGCTGTGCAAGTGGCCCCAGCACACAACGGCCACTCTGGCCTAGCAAGCAAATGCCAGCCGTGCTGGCCTCAGCAAAGGCAAGAGGGCATTAGCAGGCTTGGGTGGCGCCAGAGTAGAGAAGGGTGCTGCCTGACCTTGAATTATGCAGGCACAGCTTTTCCTAAGCAGACATAGCTAAGGCAAGGATGAGGCTTTAGGGAAAAGAGACGTTCTTCCTGCAGGCCTTGTAGATATCTAGTGAGTGCAACAGTTATTTGCTGTGTATAAGCTACAAGGCAGCTGAATTTCAAACAGCACAAGCACTATCAAACCAGTAAAGTTCTATGTTTAAATTATTTTCGCTAAGTCTATATAGGCAATTCAAAGGCGGAAGGGAAATTGAGAGGTTTCTCACTAAATCTCAGTTGATGTCCTTTATTTAATTTGCCCTCTTTGGCGGGGGGGTTGATTTTTTACTATCTTTAATGTTTTTTAATGAATTTTTGAGAAAGTTTCGATGCCATTCTTATTTGAAGGGATGGCTCATACCTGTGCCTCAAGGTCTAAGTCAGTTTTCCTGCCCTTTTGATGAAAAGACAGGTGAATAAAGTAGGTGACTGATAGTCTTTACCCTGGTGCATTGCGGGCCTCAGCAGATGTTAGTGAGCAAACATGAGGAATGTCCTGCAGGCTCTGTGCTGGGTCTTCTCTAAAAGTTGACCAACATGTTAATATCTCAAAGCCCTCCAAGATCCAGACCTCACCGGTCTTTCCAGCATCATCGGCCTAGCCACAGTGAACTACTTGTGCTCAGGGCTCAGTCATGTCTGACTCTTTGCTACCCCAGGGCTGTAGCCTACCAGACTCCTCTGTCCGTGGAATTTCGCAGGCAAGAATACTTGAGTGGGTTGCCATTTCCTTCTCCAACAGTGAACTACTTACAGCTTCCCAAATATGCCAGATTATTTCTGGTTTCCAGGCTTTTGTTCTATCATTCCCTCTGCCTTTCCCTCCCTCATTCAAGATTCAGCATTTATAAAGTAATTCCTGTCCCATCTCTAGGCAGAACTGATGACTCCTTTCCCAGTATCTGCAAGGGATCTTGTGAGAAACTTATTAGTGGATCTGTAACACTGCATTGGATTTATTTTCTTACACTGATGCCTCACCTATTAGATTATCAATGCTTTGATACCAGACACTATTTTTCAATCTCTGCATTCCCAGATTACTTAAAACTGTGCACCTGGCATTTAATAAGTATCCAATGTAAGGATGACTGAATTAACCAACTAAAGTCTTTTTTACTTAAATTGCAGTTCACCGGGTCCCCATCACATGCCAGATGGTGCTGGACTAGTACAGGAGAATTGAGCTTTGGTTTTGAAGGAGCGGAACAATTACTCTTTGTCATTTCTTAGCTGTGTAATCTGGAGCAAGTTACTTAACATTATAATCTTCATTATTTTCATCTATAAAACTGATCAGGAGGAGGTATTACTCCTGCAAGGTGTCCAGGAGCAGCAAACAGGCCCTACAAAAATAGTTCCTTGCCAAGAAGTCTCAGAGGGTTTACACACCAGCAAAGGAGACAGAAAAAAAAATAACTCTTAAGATAAAATAATGTTGTTTTATTGCTGTATCAACAACAGGTGCCCCTGGAACACAGATAAAAAAGAAATTTTGCCAGAAGAGCCTGGGATGAGGGGACAAGAGGAAAGATATAAGCAGGAAAAGTAAATAGTGGCATTCTTCTCTGCTCTTCCAAAATCTAAGCAAAGAAAAAAGCACCCATCAAGGCACCAAGTTGTGAAAAATAACTTCACATCTGGGGAACAGAACACAGTCCGGTTTACAGATAGCAGTGCTCAGCCACGCAGTCGCGGCTGACTCTCTGTGGCTCCATGGGCTGTAGCATGCCAGGCTCCTCTGCCCATGGAATTTTCCAGGCAAGAATACTGGAGTGGGTGCCATTTTCCTACGCCAGGGGATCTTCCCGGCCCAGGGATTGAACCCAGGCATCTATTGTGTCTCCTGCAGTGGCAGGTGGATTCCTTACCGCTACTGCCACCTGGGAAGCCCTTACAGATAGTGTACTGTAGTGTTAGTAGCTCTTCTTGTCCAACTATTTGCGACCCATGGACTGCACATGGAATTTTCCAGGCAAGAATACTGGAGTGCGTTGCCATTCCCTTCTCCAGGGGATCTTCCCAACCCAGGGTCAAACCTGTGTCTCTAACACTGCAGGCAGATTCTTTACCATCTGAGCCATAGAAGCCTCTGAACCAGAGAAGCCTCTTACAGATAAGGGTTTACTAAAAAAGAAGCCAGAAATGTTGTTTGGAATTAGGTCTTGGAGGGGTTTGTAGGATGACATCTGCAGTGACTGGGAGCCATAA
Organism: Cervus elaphus; assembly: GCF_910594005.1. Taxonomy (NCBI): domain Eukaryota; kingdom Metazoa; phylum Chordata; class Mammalia; order Artiodactyla; family Cervidae; genus Cervus; species Cervus elaphus. Next base: position 8,557,213 of record NC_057836.1, read on the forward strand.
GAGCTGTTTAGGCAAAGGGGCAATGTGAGCAAATCTATGGCTAGACGCTGAGTCAGGCCGCGTGTGGACTACACACTGGAGCGGGGAGGCACCGGAGGCAGAGGAGCTAGGACACGTGCATGTAACACTGTGAAACTGCTACATCTAATAACAAGTCTAGTTCCATAAAAGGATGGGACACCAAATGTCAGTATCAAACTAAATACAGGTATTTTTAAAGGGACCTAGTGAAGTAGAAATGCAAAGGACTAGGGGTGATGGCCACTTTAAGTTCCCTTTCTGTAAGAACTCTGGAAAGAAGCATTAATATCTGAATGTACTTTTCTTTTCTTTTTTTTAACGTGAAGATGCTCTCATTTCATTGCCCGTATCTGGTGGATATCCATTTTTAAAACTTACCTTTGACAGTATCCTGGGGCAACACAAGCCCGTGAGGATGAGTCTAGACTACATTCAGTGCAAAAACCAAAACCCTGAAAAGAGAAGAAAATCCCAATGAGCCTCATGCTCACAGCAAGACACCTTGGTGAGCAGCAGTCATGTATAAACCCGGGCTTCTCTGCCTACCAGCTACTGACTCTTAGGCCAGTGGCCTAACGGCTCAAGCCTCAGCTTCCTCATTCAACACCGGGAATAACAACAGTGTCTTCCTCATAGGGTTCTCTCAAAGTTTAGATGAAATACTTGTAAAACACTTTTAGCACAGGGCAGGGCACCAGCCACATGCTGGATAAAGGTGAGTGGGTATTAAGAATGTGAACTGAAATACTTTCTGGAAAAAAAAATTACAACTGATATCAAACCTTTATTATTTATTTAACCTTATTTGTTCTACCAGAAAATTACCAAACTGCTTTTTTTTCTCCATTTGACATGAGGATGTCTCATCATCACTTTAGAACTAATGTATCCCAAACTGCACTCTTCATCTCCCACCCCCACCCTGTCCCACCCCAGACTCCATTCTCCAGTCTCCACTGTCTCAGTCAAGGGTGTCATCCTCCACCCAGGTGCTGGGGTCAGAACATCTGATTCATCCTGGATTTCTCACCCCACCTCAATCCTCTTACAGTCAGTCAGCAAACCCTATCATTCCTGCTTTCAAAATATGTATCTTGGATCTACCCATAATTCTTCATTTTCATTGCTATCATCATTTCCTACTTGTGGAGGCCTCTTAGCTGGTTTTCTTGGGCCTACTCCCACTCCTTCCCGAGCCGGTTCTAATTAATTGCTGGAATGGCCTCTTCAGAATCAAAGCAAATGACAGCAAGCTGCTAATAAGTGCAGTGAAAATGTTATTTCATGAAGGAATGTTTTCTCTCTTTATATATATGTGAAGTATATATATATATACACACACACATGAAATGACAGCCATGTATTATTAGACATTTAAAGATCCCAGGCCAGTTCTTTCATTTTACAATGGCAGAAACAAATGCCAGAAAGATACTCTGCTCAATGTGGGGACAAATGCAGCAGAAATTTATCTGTGATTAGCATCAACACTGCTGTCAGAAAGCCCATCGCTGTTTGGAAGTTGGCCATCTAGTTTCACAATCAAGTTAACATTTCTGTCCAAGAAAGCACATTCCACTTCCCATGGCTACGGATTATAAATTACAGCTTCAGTCCTACCTTAGGTCACAGCATTTGAGGTGGTGGTCTACTCAGTCTCAAAGGTATCTTACTGCCCTCTTATCTACCATCATCTCTACCTTAGCTTATTTTCAGTGCCTGAATAAATACATCTCAGATGGAATGGTACTATGATGAGTATTTGTTGTTGCTGCTGCTGCTACTACTGCTACGTCACTTCAGTCGTGTCCGACTGTGCAATCCCATAGAGGGCAGCCCACCAGGCTCCCCCATCCCTGCGATTCTCTAAGCAAGAATACTGGAGTGGGTTGCCATTTCCTTTTCCAATGCATGAAAGTGAAAAGTGAAAACGAAGTCGCTCAGTCGTGTCTGACTCTTGCGACCTCATGGACTGTAGCCCACCAGGCTCCTCTGTCCATGGGATTTCCCAGGCAAGGATACTGGAATGGGTTGCCATTTCCTCCTCTAGAGGATCTTCTTGACTCAGGGATCGAACCTGTATCTCCTGCATTGCAACAGATTCCTTATCTCTAAGCCATCTGGGAAGTCCTATGAGTATCAGTAACATTTTAATTATCAGCTTTACCCTCCTATTATACACACTGTTATCCCAACAATCTTCCTTTCTAAAAAGTCAATTTGACCTTTGGGTACATCACTGGCAAAATCTAGTCAGTAACTACCCATTATCGTCAGGGTAAAATTCAAAATCCCTCCAGTCCTGTCATCACTTCACATCCTGGTCACATGGTTGGCACAGGGCTGCCTTGCTCATGATAATGTGCACTTACGTCTCTGGGAGCCCGTTGCCTCATTCCCTTCTACTCCTCTTTTAAGATCTGCCTCAGGGTTAGCTCCTCATAGTTTTCTGTACCCTTCTTGGATGAAGTGTTCCTCCTCTGAGAAATACCATATAATATTGGTAATATCCATGGATCTCTTTTCTTCATGCAACAGAACTCCTTGACAACAAGGACTACCTACATCTTACATTACCTTTGAACTTGGTTTCAGATGGAGCTCAATAAACACAGACTGAACTGAATGTTGATGTGATCCTAATAACTCAGTACCGCAGTGTGGACGCATCCCCATTAAACGGCACCGGGGAAGGCTGAAGAAGCCAGCCACAGCTTCCAAGATGAGCCTGGCCCTCACAGAGGATGTAAACTCTGTGGTTATGTGTGACGCTCAGCACCTCAGAGAAAGACGGGATTCTTGAACATTTTCTCAACCACAGACTAGCAAGATAAAAGACTTAATTTTCAGTTCTCTATTGTGATTAGTTTCTGCCCAGGCTTAAACATCCTTCTCAGGGTAAACACTAAATTCTGTACCAACATCATATAGGGGCCCATTATTACATATCTTGCTAACAGACAAGCTTAAGACACAGTGGCCAGATCGGTCCTTTGCCTGTTTGGCAGTTGGTCCCAGACACTTGCTGGCGGTCAGTGACGGAAAAGGAGTTAAAGCAGAGGAGTTGCCAGCGGGGGAAACTGGGCAGTTTTCCAAGTACTCTGGAAACGAATTTTTACAGAACAGCTTCATTACTTTCTCTGCAGGGCCGTGAACCTCTGTATCAGATGCATTCCTATTCAAGGTAAACAGAAAATTTAACTCTAAAATCAACACTGAAAATTATCTAACTGAAGTTATCTACAGCACTGTTTTCCTTCTAAGGTATGAGTAATGGCAAATTCCTCCCAAACACCATCTGAAATGTTCAGAACCACCCTATAATCCTTCCGTCTGATCACATGTAGCCATGGCAGGAAACTACCTGAACTGCTCTAGTTTTCTCTATTCTCTCGCAGAGTCACCAAATTGGTCTTGAAATTCACACACAGTGGGGTGGGAAGGTTCAGTGGATCTTGGACTACATAAATTTCCAGGCCTGCAAAACTTCAAGTAGGCTTAAAAAGTTTCTCCACAGCCAAGTACAGAACTAAACTCACCAGATGGAATTAGAACTGAATCCTTTACAAGGACTATGAAAAGAAGTACATATCCAATAAACTATATTTACTAATAATGCCTCTGATATGATGGAGTTTTAATTTTCAAACTTGATTGTTCGGCATGATTCTTCTAAATATAATTTAAATTCTCATTTCAAAAACTTCAAGCAATATACGTAAAGTCCTTGACCACTGCCCTCTCACCCTGCCCTGGTCCTCCCAGGACTCACCACTACTGTTATGTTTGATAATCAGCATAATTCTCAAGATTGCAGATTATTAAGAATACACTGTAAACTTTTGAGTCACAAATAACACTGAAAACCCGGACTGTCTACATTGTTGGCAACTGGCCTAATTTCAAACAAGATGTCTGGAAGAGCAGCAGATGTGGGGGTGGAGCAAAACACCAGCAATGAGGCCAGGGAGATTTTCCTGGGAGGCGAGCACAGACCAGGAGACTAAGGGCAGACAGGAGGGTACTATGAATCCAGCTCTATATGCGGGGCACACAGCCCAAGAGGGCAAAAAGAAACCTATTGAATTAAGTGACACCAATAATAAAGTCAGAGCCTAAGGGGCGCAGATAAAGGTAGTACTACCACAGGAAGATGGGTTTATTTAGCTACCAACACCCAGAGCTACAAGTGCTACTTGCAGTTTTAGGTCACTTCTATTTCAGTTCAACACTTTAGAAATTCTGTAAAAATGTTCAAGTCTGCCCATTCCTAAAATCACCCCCCTTTAACCCTAAAATCTCCTCCAGACTGTGTGCCCTTCCTCTCCTCTAGTCAAGCTCCATTTCCAGGGCATCTTCCCCACCGAGGGATCAAACCTGGGTCTCCTACATTGCAGGCGGATTATGTCCTGTCTGAGCCATTAGGGAATATCCCTTAAAATATATATATTTGGCTTCAAGAGGTCTTAGTTGTGGCTTGTAAGATCTTTAGTCATGACATGTAAGATCTTTAGTCATGACATGTGGGATCTAGTTTTCTGACCAGGGACCAAACCCAGGACCCCTGCTTTGGGAGCTCAGAGTCTTAGCCACTGGACCACCAGGGAAGTCCCAAGCTCTTTAAAAAGAAGTTTTATTTGTGGTCTCAGTGTCCTAATCTCTCATGGACTTAATCATCAACATTTGGTTTCTTTCCCTATCACTCCCTGTTGTCAAATACAATGGCTATCATTGAATTATTTGCTGTAACCTTTCTCTGGCTTCTAAAAATTAGAAGGATCTGAAACACCTGTCATTTGGAAGCCCCTTTCCATCTAGATGTTAAGAACATGAGATCCCATCACTAGGCCAGGGGCACTTTGCTTTAGTTCTTGGTCCTTGGCTGCGTCTGGGTCTCCCTGTCTCCCTAGGCTTGCAGCTAGTCCAAGGCCCTTGTCAATATTGTTGATTTTCAGATTCCCATCATGGGCAGGGGGTTGCTGGGTGAGGAGCAGCTGCTTGTGCATGGAGGATTGGAGAACAAACATCATGGTGAAGAAATTCAACTCAACTCCTGGCTTTAAGGATTTGAGCATCGTTCTGATGCTCAAACTGACATGGAACATATTTAGTCCCTTTATCCCACAGAAGGGGTTTCCCTGGTGGCTCAGACAGTAAAAATCTGCCTGCAATGCAGCAGACCCAGGTTCAATCCCTGGGTCGGGAAGATCCCCTGGTGAAGGGCATGGCAACCCACTCCAGTATTCTTGCTTGGAGAATCCCATGGACAAAGGAGTCTGGCAGGTTACAGTCCATGGGATGGCAAAGAGTCGGACACAACTGAGCTACTGAACAACAACATATCTCAATGACTCCCAAATCTCTCTCTAGGGCTGACCTTTCTTACAACCTTCAAAGCCATCTATATAACTTCCTAATGTCAATAGACTTCTCTACCTCATGTTCCACAGGTCCCTAAAACACAATAAAATGAAACAAAATAATCCTCCCCTTAAAATAATCTGCCTCTCTTGGGAATACTAGCATTCCACTCAAAAATCTGGAACCATGACCTCCATCTTCCTCTCACCAAACTCTGTCAGCTCTGCTGCTGCTGCTAAGTCACCTCAGTCATGTCTGACTCTGTGCGACCCCATTGACGGCAGCCCACCAGGCTCCCCCGTCCCTGGGAATCTCCAGGCAGGAACACTGGAGTGGACTGCCATTTCCTTCTCCAATGCATGAAAGTGAAAAGTGAAAGTGAAGTCTCTCAGTCGTGTCCAACTCTTAGCAACCCCATGGACTGCAGCCCACCAGGCTCCTCCATCCGTGGGATTTTCCAGGCAAGAGTACTGGAGTGGGGTACCACTGCCTTCTCTGTCAGCTCTAATCCTCCAATATTTCAACAGGTACTTTCTTCCCTATTCCTGTCATTTCTGCCTTAGTTCTGGCACAGTTTCCACTGAATTATTCCACTTGTTTTTAAAACTGGTTTTCTCATCCTTAAGACCCACCCCACCCCCACTGCCATTAGAATTACCGTTATAAAGGGTAAAACCACAGGGCCTTTGCAATGCCTCTCATCCATCTTCAAGATGAAATCTAATTCCACTGCATGGTATACAAGGCCTGGGATCCATTCAGCTCTCAGCTTCATCTCACAAAACCACTCTGCTTTCAGTTTCTCTTAAGCACCACAGGGTTTCACGTGTCTGTGACTTTGTACACGTGTCAACTGGACTCCGTCTCTCACAGGGCAAATTTCAATTTTGATGACGCAAGAAAAGGGAAACCTTTCCTATGAAGTTTGTCTTGATTCTTCTCTTTTGCTACAGGCGCTCTGGATGGGTCCTTCCTCTGGGTTAGCAACTATACTCGGTATATATTTCCACTAGGCTTGTTTATGTTGTATAGACTACAAGGTTGTAAGTTTTCTAAAGACAGGAAGGGCTAAGTCTTTTTATAACTGTATCACCATCATGTAAAACAGTGCCAGTGCAAAGGATATTCCAATAAACTCTCCTGAAACAAAAACATGCATTTGGAGAAGGAAGATATAAAATCAACTCAATATAATATTTTTTGTTTAATCAAATAAGGATGCTATTCATCGCTTATAACAGTACATCCAGGGCCACAGTACTGATTCCAATCATTCACTCAGTGAATGAGCCACCTGCCAGGTTTCATGTCTGTTCTAGAAATACCATGTTGAAGTCATGCTAGGCTCTCAGGGCACTGTGCTACCCACAGGAACCCACAGATTTCCACGGAGAAGCTGTGAAGAAACTCTGGGACTGAGAACAGGACCCTGGCATAAAGATGTTAAATTTTTTATTGTAACTTTTAAGTCAGGGAAGAGTTGCCTAATAAATAAACTGAAGCAGAGATGAAGAAAAAGGCATGTGCCTCACCTTCAACTACTAATCCAGTTTGGTCAAATGGAACTAATGCCCTGTGGCTTAGTCCAGGACAACTTGTCAATTCTTTAACACAAAGGGCTTCAGAAAGTAAAGCTACCCTCTGAGACCTACACAAACTGCTAGTCACATGAAGGTGGGGGCGGGATGGTGGGGAATAATGACTGCCAGCTCTAAGAAGAGCAGAGCAGCTACTGAACAGCAGATTCAACTCAACCAGCTTTCCTGAGGCTTACGAAACGCCCAGCACTATGCTCGCTGGTTTCAGAACAAGGGCCTCTGACTAGGTTTTATTGCAATCATTGGGCACAAAGAATTAAAGAGATTAGGGGGCTTCCCTGGCGGTCCAGTGGCTAAGACTCCGTGCTCCCAACACAGGGGACCAGGGTTCAATCCCTGATCAGAGAACTAGATCCCACATGCCATAAATAAGAGCTCACCTGCCACAAATAAAGAGCCCACATGTCACAACAAAGATGGAAGATTTGTCGTGCTTCAAATAAGACTCGTGCAGCCAAATAAATATTTAAGAAAAGGGAAATAATTAAACAGGCTAAGATGCTCAGCTTTTGCACCCAATATATTGATGATCTGTGATCAGAAAGTCTTTATTCTTTTTCCATGTTGTATATTAAATTTATGTAGTTTTAAAAAAATCAAATAGTTATTTCTATGAAGATTGTCTACAAAATTTCAAATGCATATTGGTTCTTCACTAAAACAGTAAGGGAAAATTTAATACTGATAGTGAAGATAATAATAATATGAAACTATTTATGCTGTGTTCAGCAATATACATCATGGACATCTCATTTAAGATATGATCCCTATCCTTAGAGCTTCCCTGGTGGCTGAGATGGTAAAGAATCTGCCGGCAGTGCAGGAGACCCAGGTTCAATCTCTAGGTTGGGAAGATCCCCTGGAGAAGGGAATGGCAACCCACTCCAGTATTCTTGCCTGGAGAATCCCAAGGACAGAGGAGCCTGGTGGGCTACAGTCCATGGGGTTGCAAAGAGTCGGACATGACTAAGCAACAAACACTTTCCCTATCCTTAGAGGTCTTACATTATTGGAAGGAGAAGAAAATCAGCACACCAAGCAGTTCACAAAACCTAAGCACTAAGCCGTGCGGCACAGAAGTTTTGAGGAGGCAGAGAAAATGGTGGGCTGGACAACCTGTGTAGCCTTCAGAGAGAAACTAAGATCCCAGATGGAACTGATGGGATCTAAAGCAGTGATTCTCAAACTTTTTCATCTCAGGGTCTCTTTACATTCCTAAAAATTATTAAGGATCCCCAAAAGCTTTCGTTTATGTGGCTTGTAGTTAACAATATTTACAGGTGGCTCAGAGGTAAAGAATCCGCCTGCCAATGCAGGAGACATGGGTTCAATCCCCGAGTCAGGAAGGATCCCCTAGAGAAGGATATGGCAACTCACTGCAGTATTCTTCTCTGGGAAATCCCATGGAAAGAGGAGCCTGGCAGGCCATGATCCGTGGGGTCACAAAACAGTTGGATACGACTTCACAATTGAACAACAACAAACACATTAAAAATGATAACTATGAAAAATTTAAAATATTCATTCATAAATATTTAAATGTATAAGTAATAAATGATTACCTTTTAACATTTTTAAATTAAAAATATTTTAAAGGCTAAAAATTTAGAGAACAGTGCCATGTTTTTACACTTTCGTTACCTTTGATATTTTGCAAGTATCAGACAAAAGCTATATCCTAATATCTGCTTTTGCATTCAATCTTTTGCAGTATTGCATGCCATGTAGCCCCTGGAAAACTTCACTGTACAGTCAGGAATGAGTTTAAAAGGCATATAACATCTTAACATTATTAAAGAGTTGTGATTTCATGGACCCCCTGGAAGGATCTAGACCTGGGGGAGTGCGAGGGATCCATGGACCACACTTCGGGGGATTGTTAATTTTAAAAGAGAAGGAAAATGCTATATGCAAGGGCTGGGCAGGAGGGAAATATGTGGCTGGAGAGCCATAATTTCTAAGTACGCAATGCTTCCCTGTAAACTCTTGGCTACAACCAGGCTCACCTTCATCGTGAGCCTCAGAGACAGAAATGGCCAGGCAAGGTGGGTACCAGAAGCCTCCTCTATCCCCATGGTGGTCTGTGCCCACAGAGGAGTCTCTGAAGCCCCTGTAACATTCCCTGGAGGCCACGTCAGCCCTTGCTTGCTGGCACCTCCACTGAGCTCTCCTCCCAGAAGCTGTAAATGGCTCACAAGAAACTGCCTTGCCGGGGCTTCCCAAGGCTGTGTTTACTAACTGCAAAATCATCTCTTTGCTACAGTCTCAGATTCTTCAGACATTTCTTGATCTGGCTGTCTTAAAAAACACATTTAACATCAGCCACGTAGCCAGTTTTTCCTTGCCAATAATCATGGGAGTTTGCTATTCCGTTCTCGTGCATCTTGCGACTGTAAAAACAGTTCCCGGAGCATCATATGTCATGGATCTAGTTGCCACAAACTGAAAACATTTTCTTCATATTTTGTGGCACAAACTAAAAGCATGCTGGATGTGGTTTGCATACAGTCCATCTCTGGCCAAAATAGAGGCTTAAATATATGGATAGATGGAGAAAGGGGGTGGCCATCACCATCATTAAACTGTTTGATCAATCAACGTTCAATAGTATATAACTATGGCAAAGTTCTAAATGAAAATGAAACATTCTAAAATTATTCTGCAATAAGTACAGTTGTTCTCTTCATGCAGCAAGCTTTAAGTTAACAGTTATTTTATAGCTGAGAGAAGCACAGATGAAACAGAAACTTCTTTTTAGTCTTTTAAATAAAAAACTATACAATAAAAGCAATCATGAGTCTACATAGTTTTTCAGTCTTTTTTATGCCATTTTTTAGTAAACATATTTATTAAGTTCCCTTTACAGAAGAGGATAGGTCATTTTGAAGCCAAAATGAAACTGAAACTTTAAAAGAGAGTTCCACTTCTGGGAATGCTTTTAAACTAGGTAATTCAGACCAACAAGCCTATCCTGCTAACAGCCTAGAAAATCTGGAAAAAATATTAAAAATAATCTTCAAGGCAGAGGAGCACTAATAAGTTAATTAAGAATTGCCATGCATAAAAATCAATTTCAGGTGAGCTATGTATCCAAATGTGAAAGATAAGTAGTAAAGCTTTTGGAAAACAATGTGGGATGTTACCATCACCGAGGCACTGAGAAGGAGCTCTTTTTAAACAGGAAACAAGAGTACCCATGGTCAAAAAACAGATAAAATATAATCGTATCGAAATTCAATTTTTGTTCACCATAAGACATCCTCAGGAAAAGAAAAAAGCGGGTCATATAAAACCAATAAAGGACTCATATTCAAAATAAAAAGGAGTTCTGACAAGGAAGCGAAAGATAACAATAGGAAAATGGGCAAGAGGTTAGGTGAGGCACATCACCAAATAAACAAACAAACCAAAAAAAAACAAATAAAAAATTATCAAACCTCAATAATAAATAAGAAAAATACAAAAGAAAACCATAATGGAAAAAAAAAAAGAAAATCACAGCGATATAACATTGTATACCAGAACAATTAAAAATTCTAAAGTCTGATAATAACAAGTATGACCAAGGGTATGGAACAATGGGAAAAACCATGTACTACTTGATAAACAGCTATATCCACTTTATCAAAATTTTCCAAGCCAAGCTTCAGCAATACATGAACCGAGAACTTCCAGATGTTCAAGATGGTTTAGAAAAGGCAGAGGAACCAGAGATCAAATTGCCAACATCCGCTGGATCATCGAAAAAGCAAGAGAGTTCCAGAGAAACATCTATTTCTGCTTTATTGACTATGCCAAAGCCTTTGACTGTGTGGATCACAATAAAGTGTGGAAAATTCTGAAAGAGATGGGAATACCAGACCATCTGACCTGTCTCTTGAGAAACCTGTATGCAGGTCAGGAAGCAACAGTTAGAACTGGATTTGGAACAACAGACTGGTTCCAAATAGGAAAAGGAGTACGTCAAGGCTGTATACTGTCACCCTGCTTATTTAACTTCTATGCAGAGTATATCATGAGAAACGCTGGGCTGGAAGAAGCACAAGCTGGAATCAAGACTGCCGGGAGAAATATCAATAACCTCAGATATGCAGATGACACCACCCTAATGGCAGAAAGTGAAGAGGAACTAAAAAGCCTCTTGATGAAAGTGAAGGAGGAGAGTGAAAAAGTTGGCTTAAAGCTCAACATTCAGAAAACTAAGATCATGGCATCTGGTCCCATCACTTCATGGGAAATAGATGGGGAAACAGTGGAAACAGTGTCAGACTTTATTTTTTGGGGCTCCAAAATCACTGCAGATGGTGATTGCAGCCATGAAATTAAAAGACACTTACTCCTTGGAAGGAAAGTTATGACCAACCTAGATAGCATATTTAAAAGCAGAGACATTACTTTGCCTACAAAGGTCCGTCTAGTCAAAGCTATGGTTTTTCCAGTGGTCATGTATGGATGTGAGAGTTGGACGGTGAAGAAAGCAGAGAGCCGAAGAATCGATGCTTTTGAACTGTGGTGTTGGAGAAGACTCTTGAGAGTCCCTTGGACTGCAAGGAGATCCAACCAGTCCATCCTAAAGGAGACCAGTCCTGGGTGTTCACTGGAAGGACTGATGTTGAAGCTGAAACTCCAATACTTTGGCCACCTCATGCCAAGAGTTGACTCATTAGAAAAGACCCTAATGCTGGGAAGGATTGGGGGCAGGAGGAGAAGGGGACGACAGAGGATGAGATGGCTGAATGGCATCACCGACTCGGTGTACACGGGTTTGGGTAGACTCTGAGAGTTGGTGATGGACAGGGAGGCCTGGCATGCTGCGATTCATGGGGTTGTAAAGAGTCGGACACGACTGAGTGACTGAACTGAACTGAACTGATATCTACTTTGGAATGTAGTCTGGCATTACTCTTCTAAAGTTGAAAACAGACATACTTCATGGTCCAGCAATTCCACTCCCAGGTATATACCCCAAAGAACTCACGCACAGGGGAACCAAAAGATACACAAAAATTTTCAAAGCAGCACTACTGTATGAGCCCCCAGCTGGGGACAACACAGATATTCTCAACAGTAGAATAGCATATTCATAAAATGAAATACCATACAGCAATGAACATCAAGAAATAACAACCACACAGAGCAAAATGGATGGATTTCAAAAACATAATGACCACATAATAAAAGAATACATAGTGTGTGACTCTGTTCAAAATAAGCCAAACTTATAATGTTTAGAGGTATGTAGGTGATAAAAGGAGAAAGGAAAGAAAAGAAATCAGAAGATTGGTTACCTGCAGGTGGAAGTCGGGGTGTCACTAGAAAGCTCACTAAAGACTGCTGGTTCCTGTAATGTTCTATTCTTTGATCTCAGAACTGGTTATTTTAAAAAAACTAAGTTTTCATTTGTATTTTACACACCTCTCTGGTTGTGCAATACATTTCACAATAAAAAAGAATGAAAGCAAAACAAAGATCAAACAAATAACAAAGGAAAAAGTGGTATCTTTGCTATAACTTTAAAAATTAGATGACAGAACCCAAATTCCTTAGCTGGCATCCGGCCGTTCATTATCCAGTCCTGCATTTCTAGTCTCATCTCTTGCCACCCACCTCCTTCACAAGTAGTACACGGAGTCTGCCACACTCGTACTCCACCCTGAGCTCTCTTTACCTTCACCCCTGATGTTCTTTGTCTAGAAAACCATGGAGACAAAACCCAGTCATGATTCTGTCAGACTAAGTACAAACATTCAAGACACAGCCTGGATGTCATCTCCAGTGAGAAAGCTTTTCAGGAGACACAGATTCTAGGGCCACACTGACTGCTTCAAATTCCAGATTGGCCATTTACTGGGCAGTGCGACCTTGGTCAATTTATCAACCATAATCTTGTAGATTCTTCACCTATAAAAATGAGTATAAAAATACAACCTGCCTCACTAGGTTTTTGTAATGATTCAATGAGTAAATATATGCAAAGTGTCTGGAACATGCCTGGGAGAGAATAAACACTGGATATTAGCTATTAATATTATCTAGCCACTATCAGTAGCTATTATTATGAAGTATTATTATTAACTAGGTATTAGCAGGCTGAGTGCTGAAGAATTAACGCTTTTGAATTGTGGTACTGGAGAAGACTCTTGACAACAGACCCTTGGATTGCAAGGAGATCAAACCAGTCAATTCTAAAGGAAATCAACCCTGAATATTCATTAGAAGCTCTGATGCTGAAGCTGAAGTTCCAATATTTTGGCCACCTGATGAGTGAGTCGACTCACTGGAAAAGACCCTGATGCTGGGAAAGACTGAAGGCAAAAGGAGAAGGGGGTGGCAAAGGATCAGATGGTTAGATAGCAACACCAACTCAATGAACATGAATCTAAGCAAACTCCAGGAGATAGTGGAGGACAGGGGAGCCTGGCATGCTACAGTCCATGGGGTCGCAAAATCAGACCTGATTTGGCAACTGAACAAAAACAACAACAACAATTACTATTAAATCACTATACTCTGATAATGCCCCATCCCCCAAAGTCCCTCCAGATTAACTACTCTTCCTCTGGGTTCCCACGGCTCAGTATTATAGCTTATTTTCCTTCATATAGCCCTTATGGTTAGTTACTTCCTTGAGAGCAGTAACTAAGTCTTTCACACCTCAATCCCCAACATCTAGCACAGTGCCTAATATGTAGTAGATGTTCAATGTAGTATCTGTGAAATGAATAAGCTACAAAGGCTCCAAACATGGATCTCTACAACATATAAGAGGTCCTTCAGTGCTGCTCTATTCTGTATGAACAATACAAACTGGAAGCACTGTCTTAATTTTATACCTAAAATGGGAGAATTTACAGTTATGTAAATTATGCCACAATACAGATTAAAAAAAAACACACAAATATTTGACATTCTTTTACAGCTAGCTAGAATTCCAATCCTCATTCCAGAAGTCCTCAAACCAGTCAATCCTAAAGGAAATCAATCCTGAATATTCACTGGAAGGACTGATGTGGAAGCTGAAGCTCCAGTACTTTGGCCACCTGATGCAAAGAGCCAACTCACTGGAAAAGAACCCGATGTTGGGAAAGACCGAAGGCAAAAGAAGGGGGTGGCAGAGAAGGAGATGGCTAGATAGCATCACCAACTCAATGGACACAAATGTGAACAAATTCCAGGAGATAGTGGAGGACAGAGGAGCCTCGAGGGCTGCAGTTCATTGGCTCATAGAGAGTCAGATACGACATAGCAACTGAACGACAAACAACAGAATTCCCACATCTTTAAAATCTCACCCACAGACGGGAGAAATAGCATAGAAATAACAAGAAAAATCAGCTTTTAAAAATTAAAAAGCAAAAATATGTCATGTACTAAATCTCTTTAAAACCCAAAGCATCATCTCTATACTTATTTTCAAGTCCAGGATCAACAAAGGATCTTGACATACAAAAAAGGATCTTGACATACAGGCTTTCACTGTCATTTATTTCATCCCACCTATACATACAGACATATACTCTGGCCTCAATTGCATTTATAATTGCAAATATAAATATTTGGCATAATGCCTCCCCCTTTTTAATGGCCAAACAGCAAGCATAAGGAAAAGCTAAATATGGAAAGCACAGTATATAATGAGATAAAAATAATAATATACATACAATAAATAGGATTTCTAAATAGGGTATAAGCTAACTCTTAGAAATCGAGTCTTTATACAAGTGTACTTCAGACTGAATTCTAGAGCAAGTCCTAAAATATTATCCAAATTAGTTTGCTGAACTGGAATCATTAAATTGGATATTGCTTAAAGTAGGTCCCTTGCATGGGCATTAAAGTATTTGGTAATACAGAAATTTACTTGCAAAGTCACTTTTCATAAAGAGATCTGACTTAGAACAGGAGAAATCACACTGGTTGGGTGTCAAGTGTAAGTTGTATTTTATTTAAATCTCATTTTAGATGTATTGCACTGCAGACTCTTGAATAGGGAAATTCTTGAATAGGGAAACAAGATGAAAGAAGGGTTTTTAAGAGTAAACCTGGTGGCAGTGTTTAGAAGATGTCTCTTGTGCTTCCTGCTACTTCGTCTCTCATATCTATTCAGTCCCCAAAGGCCATTCATCTTTCTTCTGCAATGTGGTTCAGGTTAATCCCTTTCTCTCCATGTCTACTCCCTCCATTACAATCCTAACTTGTATCAGGAGGTGTTAAAGGACAGGAAAACTGGGAAAAGAAGCCAAAACTAGAGGCCATTTAGAAAAATCTAGATGGAAAGGAAGAGGACTCGGTCTTAAGCAGTAGTTCTCAAAGTCAAGTCCCCCAGTTCAGCAGCAGCAGCATCACCAGGGAATTGACAGAAATGTAATTTCTAAGGCTTTACTCAGACCTACTGACTCAGAAACTCTGTAGGCAGGGCCAGCAATCTTTGCTTTTTAAAGAGCCCTCCATGTGATTCTGATGGAGGCTAAATTTTTGAGAATTAGTGGTTTGGAAAGAAGCAGAGAGGAAGGAATGGGCCAAGATGAGGAGAGTATTTGGGAACCTAATAAGAATTTCTATCACAAGGTCCCTCCAACCTCCAACCTAACCTATCCAAAAAGAAATGGTCTTCTCCAAACCTGCTCTTCAAGTGTCATTCCTTTGTGATGCTACAATCCGGTACACATTGCTTATGTTCAATCTCCCTTCCTCCCTAGTATATTGGATTAATTCTCATCCAATATACTAGTCTCCTTGACTCCACCGTCGAAGCACTTGTCAATCAAGGAGAAAAGAATGTGCAATGAAAGGGAAATTTGGGCTTCCCTGGTAGCTCAGTGGTAAACAATCCGACTGCCAACGCAGGAGAAATAAGAGACGTGGGTTCAATCCCTGGGTGGGGAAGATCCCCTGGAGGGCATGGCAACCCACTCCAGTATTCTCTCCTGGAGAATCCCATGGATAGAGGAGCCTGCTGGGCAACAGTCCATGGGGTCACAGCAGGTGATAGGGTCACAAATAGCTGGACACAACTAAAGTGACTGAGCACAACACATAGCACACGAAGGAAATTATGATTAAAAGGATTCCTCAAATCAGTGGAGAAAAGCTAAGCTATTTAATAAGTGATTTTCAAATAACCAGCTAGTCATTGCAAGAGTGGAGAGTGGAAAACTATATTCCTTTCACCAATTCTGAGGTGCATAATTTTTTCTTTACATGGTAACATCTTTGAAATCCAGACAGATTTTATAATTAATGAATGCCATCTTATATCTTATGATTAACTGAGAGCATTCTTCCTTCCTTAGTGGAGCATAAAATAATGGCATATCTTACAAGTGATGGTATCTAAAATTCAGTATAGTACTATAACCTCTAACATTTACTGAATGCATATTATGGGCCAGTTACGTTCAGTTCAGTTCAGTTCAGTCGCTCAGTCCTGTCCAACTCTTTGCGACCCCATGGACTGTAGCACACCAGGCTTCCCTGTCCATCACCAACTCCCGGAGCTTACTCAAACTCATGTCCATTGAGTCGGTGATGCCATCCAACCATCTCATCCTCTGTCATCCCCTTCTCCTCCTGCCTTCTATTTTTCCAGCATCTGGGTCTTTTCCAGTGAGTCAGTTCTTCACATCAGGTGGTCAAAGTATTGGAGCTTCAGCTTCACCATCAGTTCTTCCAATTATATTCAGGACTGATCTCCTTTAGGATGGACTGGTTGGATCTCCCTGAAGTCCAAGGGACTCTCAAGAGTCTTCTCCAACACTTCTCCAACACAATACTTTCAAGAGTCTTCTCCAACACAATGCTTCAGATTTAGTAACTCATTTACTTGTTTAAAACCCCCACACGAAGTGTATTACTGTCAATCCATTTCATAGAGAAGGAAATTGAAGCAGAGAGATTAAATAACATAGTCAAGGGCAACAGAACTCAAGCTTACTCCAGAGTATTAAACTCTTTCTTAATTACTGTGTTAAAGCTGAAAGCTCAAAACACTCTTCTATTTCCTCCATTCATCATAAAATGGTCTTTATTTCAAAATGTTTTTTGATTTCATCATCATTTTTGAAAATAATTATTTTTCTCTCGGCACTTTGACAACAGCATTCTGTCTCGTGGCTGCCACTCTGGCTAATGAGAACTCAGCTATCATTCTGAGAATAGTCTGCTTTCTCTCTCTGGCCACTATTAAGATCCTATATTTGCCAAAGAATTGAGAGGATATTTCTCTTTCTTTATTCTGTTTGAACTTACTAATGCAGAGGATTCAAGTATTTCATCAATTTTGGAAAATCTCAGTCATTATCTCTTCAAATAATGACTCTCTCTCAATTTTTCTATTATCTCCTTCCAGAATTCTGATTAGATGTTATGTTAAACCTCACTGTATCTTTCACACGCCTTAATCTTTCTTTTACATTTTCTCTTTGTTTCTCTGGATTTCCTGTGGGCAATTTCTTTAGCTCTATCTTCTAGTTCATTAATTCTCTCTTCATGTGTCTGATCTGCTATTTAACTTGTCAATTAACTACTAAGTTCAATAACCATGTTCTTCATTTCTGCAGTGGTTCTTTTTCAAATATATCTGGTTATTAATATCTTAAAAAAAGCTAGTCAGATAGCTCTACAATGATGCACAGCAACTGTAAAACCCAGCCTCAACATATGGGACTTTCAACTCAGTTTTCAGATGGTCTCAGTTACCTAGTTAAGCTTTTAATCGCTGCTTTTATTTCTTTAAATATATTAAAAATATTTTTACTTTATTCAGTTTCTAATCATTACTCTATATATATATATATATATATATATATATAATCTTTTCAAATCATATGATTTTATCTCTGCTGACTCACTCATTATAGCTTGTTTCCTAAGTGATTTGTGATTTTTTGTTATGGGCTTCTGTTCTCTGGAATTTTATTTGTGGGACTTCTTTGAGTCCTAAGTAGGATTTTTTTTTTTCTTGAGAATATTTGTGTTGTTCTGTCAGGTTCCTGGAGACACTACTAACCCAAGAACAGTTTAAAGTAAATGAGCCTGAGTTTCTCATGCTACACAGATAGTAAGAATTCAAATCTCACATTCACACACAGGCAAGTTCATGGTTATGAATTCCTAGGGGAGATTTTCAAAATTTACTATGGAAAAATTTAAGCACAAAACGTTGGCAGAATAGGGGCTTCCCTGGTGGCTCAGTGGTAAAGAATCCACCTGCCAATGCAGGAGACATGGGTTAGATCCCTGATCTGGGAAGATTTCCACATGCCATGGAGCAGCTAAGCCCGTGAGCCACAACTACTGAGCCTGTGCTCTAGGGCCCAGGAGCCACAACTACTGAAGCCTGTGTGCACTAGAGCCTGTGCTCCGCAACAAGAGAAGCCACTGCAATGAGAAGCCTGCACGTTGCAACTAGAGGGTAGCCCTGGCACTCTGTGACTAGAGAAAAGCCTGCACAGCAACAAAGATCCCACACAGCAAAAATAAATAAATCAATAAAATTACATTTAAAAAGTAGGCAGAATAATATGATGAATCTTCATGTTCTCATCATCAGCTTAAATAGTTAATTCCTGGCCAACACTGTTTCATCTGTATCCAGCCCACATCTGTCTCCCTCCCTCCCTCTGCATTAGTTTTAAAACAAACCTATTTCATGGACAAACATCAGTATTTATCCCTAATATATATTTTAAAACTATTTAAAAATTCACAATGTCACTATTACACTTAAAAATATTAATAATAGTTCTAATACCAACAGGTGACCAGTTGGTATTCAAATTTCCAAATGTCTCATAAATATACAAGATTTTATTACTTTGTTTGCTTTGATGTGTTTTTCCTTTGCAACCCATCTGTCAAAGAAACCAGGCTATTTGTCCCGTGGGGTTTCCCATAGCCTAGACTTTTCTTATTAGACCCCCATGTTGGTATTTAACATGTTGCTCTGTCCTCTGTAATTCTTATAAATTGGTACTCAGATCTAGAAGCCGGATCAACCTGTATAGGAACAAAAAGATACAAGCTTAATACAGCACTAACAAATGGTAACCAGTAAGCTTTTATAAAGTATTACTATGAACTCATACATGTTTCAGTTAATGTTTTTACTGGTTTTCAAACTGTCTCATCATTGGTCAAAGAGAGTCTGTTCACGTATACTCTTGAGTCCTTTATTAGAAAAATTTAGTTTTAATTGGTGGATAATCTCTTTACAACGTTGTGTTATTTTCTGCCAGATATCAAGATGAATCAGCCACAGGTACATATATGTCCCCTCCCTCCTGAACCTCTGTCCCACCTCCCACCCCATCCCATCCCTCTAGGTGTCACAGAGCACTGGGCTGAGCTCCCTGCAAATTCCCACTGGTTATCTCTTTTCCATATGGTAATGTGTATGTTTCAACGCTACTCTCACCAATTCATCCCACCCTCTTCTTCTCCCACTGTGTCCACAAGTCTGTTCTCTATGTCTGGGTCTCTGTTCCTGACCTGCAAATAGGTTTATCAGCACCATTTTTCTAGATTCCATATACATGCATTAACATATGATATTTGTTTTTCTCTACCTTACTTCACTCTGTATAACAGGCTCTGGGTTCATCCACCTCACTAGAACTGATTCAAATTCATTCCTTTTTACGGCTGAGTAATATTCTACTGTATGTATGTACCACAATTTCTTTATCCATTCATCTGTCAATGGACATCTAGGTTGCTTCCATGTCCTAGCTATTATAAATAGTGCTGCAACGAACACTGGGGTACATGTGTCTTTCAGAATTGTGGTTTTCTCAGGGCATATGCCCAGTAGTGGGGTTGCTGGGTTATATGGTAGTTTTATTCCTAGTTTTTAAAAGAAATCTCTATACTGTTCTTCATAGTGGCTGCAACAATTTATATTCTCTTGGGCCCTTTTGATACGATCTGTCTTAATTTTTGATGACTTCCTTATAATGTAACAAGAATTTCTAGGCTTAGCTTTATCTTGTATGATTCCTGCTGCAGAACTGGGTAAGCTATCCAAGAAATCCTGTTTCTTTTATGATAACTGGTATTTCGAGACCATAATTTGGACACTAGGGTTGCATATTGCTACTGGGCTGATCACTGTTTCTAGGGCTTTTCAATGTAATACAGTAGTAGGTAGTTGGTTTTTTTTTTAAGATAAAATACAGCAAGAGTTCTTCTAAAAACTTCCAATTCAAAATCAAGTTAATCAGAGAAAGAGAAGTCAAGCCACAGAATGGGAGGACATATTTGCAAAAGATATATCTGATAAAGGGCTGTTACCCCAAATATACAAAGAACCCTTAACAAACAATAAGAAAATGAACCACCCAATTGAAAAATGACAAAAGACCTGAATAAGACACATCACCAAAGAAGGCACACAGATGGCAAATAAGCATATGAAAAGATGCTCAACATTATATGTCACTAAGGAGTCATGGATTAAACAATGAGATACCACTACACATCTATTAGAATGGCCAAAAACTGAAACACTGACAACAGCAAATGCTGACAAGGATGTGGAGCAACAGGAATGCTTATCCATGGCTGGTGGGAATGCAGGATAGCACCACCACTCCGGATGATGGCTTCGCAGTTTCTTACAAAACTAAACACAGGCTTACAATCCAGCAATCACACTCCTTGATACTTCAAAGGAACTAAAAACTTATATCTACACAAAAACCTGAACACTGATGTTTAAGAGCAGCTTTAATTGCCAACACCTGGAAGCAAGCAAGATGTCCTTCAGTAGGTGAATGGATAAACAAACTGAAAACAGATTATGCATCACTAAAAAGAAATGAGCTATCAAGCCATGAAAAGACATGGGGGAAACTTAAATGGATACTATTCAGTGAAAGAAGCCAATCTGAAAAGGTTACATATGTACGATTCCAACAATATGACATTCTGGAAAAGGCAAAATTATGGAGGCAGTAATAAGATCAGAGGTTGCCAGTGGCTCTTGGTTGGAGGAAGGGATGAATAGAGGGAGAACAGAGGATTTTTTGAGCAGTGAAACCTCTTTTTATGATACTATACTGGTAGGTATATGTCACGAAGCATCTGTCAAAACTTACAGAATGTACAACACCAAGAATGAATCCTAATGTAAACTGTAGACTCTGAAAGACAATGAAGTGTCAATGCAGGTTCTTCAACTGTAACAAGTGTACCACTCTGGGGCAGGATGTTGACAGCAGGGGAAACTGGGGGCTGGGGGTGGAGAAGGAGTTAAATGGGAACTCTGTACTTTGTACTCAGTTTTACTGTGAACCTAAAACTGCTCTAGAAAAATAAGCCTATTTAAAAAAAAATCAAATTAACAGAGTTTTAATTAACTTCTTTTATATCCATATCTCCTTTCAACTATGTTGAGAATCTGAGTGTCAACAACACTGGAGATGACAAAATGCTATATAAGTTGGTTGGTTGGTTTAGTCGCCAAGTCATGTCCAACTCTTGCAACCCCATGGACTGTAGCCTGCCAGGTTCCTCTGCCCATGGGATTCTCCAGGCAAGAATTCTGGAGTGGACTGCCATTTCTTTTCTACTCATTTGCTTTATCTGACAATACATATACAACAGTCTCCAAATGACAATACTGATACCATCAACAATAACACATGGTACACTTGAAAGGTTTTGTTGTTTTGCTGTTGCCTGTTTTCTGTAGTTCTTCTTTTTGTCCTTAGGGTATATACCACTAAGGATATAAAGTTTAAATTACTGAGTTTTAAATTTTAGGTTCTTTGCTTCTTGTTATTTCCAATTTTTAAGAATTGCTTTTTGGAAGAAAATTAATTTTGCCTTGAAAATGTTAGTCACTCACTTATGTCTGACTCGACTGCAACTGCTGGAGCCCGTGTGCCTAGAGTCTGCTCCGCATCAAGGAAGCCACCTCAGTGTTTAACGCCATGCTAACGCCTGTGCACTGCAATGAAGAGAAGCCCTGCTCGCTGCAACTAAGGAAAGCCTACACGCAGCAATGAAGACCCCAGTGCAGCCATAAATAAATTAATTAATTAAAAAAAAGAAGTAGGGGGAGAGAAGTTGAACTCAGAGAGTTCCCCACATTCTCCCAGGAGAAGGACCAACATGTCCTGAGAAGTGTTATATGGAAGCCTGGTCCTTAAGAGACTGGCTCACCAACAGTTAAGTGGCTGGACTTCTGGATCTCCGGATCTCTGGGGGAGACTGAGGCTGACAGTGCCCTTCGAGAGCCAGGCCTGCCTACATCTCCAGCTTCTCTCCTACCACCCTGCCTTCTCTATCTCCAGCAAACCTCAGTTCCTCCAAGAGTTCAAGCTCTTTCTTCCCTTAGAACCTACCGTTAGTGCCTTTACCTGAAGGCTCTTACTCCAAATGATCACCCAGCCAGCTCCTACCATTCATTCCAATCTTTGCTTCAATGTGACTTTCTCAGGGGGTGTTCCCTAATCTCTCAGACCAGGTCAGATTCCCTTGTTAATCAATCCTAAAAGCTCCCTATATTTTCCTAAAAGGCACTTACCAGTTTTGGCGTTACATATGTATTAATAGTAATGTTGCTGCTTGATTGTCTTTCTCCCACTGGATAAAAAGTTATGTGATGATCAGCAAATGCTTTCCTTACTCCTTTATCTCCAGTTCTCAGTACCATGTCTGGTGTAGAGGAGGTGCTTAATGAGTATTGGTTGAATGAATGAATGAATAAAATATTTAATGATTCATATATAAAGCTGATGAACTAGATCCTGAATACTGAGAAAGTGAGAAGCATCAAATTGTTAAATATGGGGGAAAAATACGTATTCCAGAGTCTTCTCAACGGGGGCAATATTTCATTCTCTTCTAACTTGATTTATAATTTAAATACATAATCATTCAACTTGTAGAATATATTTCCTTTATATAATGAGTTTTAGAGATCAAAATATCAAGAAATAAGGCTTCCTTATGCTTGTCACAAAAACTAGGGTTTTTTCACTAGTGATGTAGCTAGCATAAGCCAAGAGTATTATAATAAAGAAAAAAATTCAAAATAAAAATACTATATCCTTCTAAAAATGCCAAGAAGACATGTGTCTGTGGGAGAAACGTGTCTGTGGGAGGGGGAATCTAGACATAAAAAGAGACAGGAAATATATAAACCAAAAGCCATAATGATAATCTTTAAAAACTATCTAATTTTTTGTAGCCAGAAATATGAAAAGTTCTCTCCACTGGACATAATGAATAAAGTACAGCAGAAGGAGGACACACAATTTAAAAGAGAAGTTAAAACTTCATTTATTTTTTTCTAAGGCCTTCATTTTCCCATTTCCCTGCAAACAAACAAACAAAATATACGTATTTTTAGATTAAGAAAAACAGCATATCTATCCATTTGAACCCAAAGTGAAAGAAGATCTTTTTTGAACTCCTCATACATTCTGATTAGCATCTATTAAAAAGTGTGCTATACATGATCAAGTATCCAAACTTCACATACAGCCTTTACCACTGGTAAGGACCAAAGCTCCTCAGAGAGACAGCTGATTCAGAACTGGGAGAGCAGATGTATTAAGATAAGCACCAGACATCCTGCTATCAAAAAGCAAGGGTGCTGGCTATAAGACGTCTTCAGAAGTCAACTTGAAGAGGCTCCTCCCAGTAGTTAACAATGGGACAATCTGAAGCATCCATAAGAGTAATCATTGCAATGGTTTCACATACACCAAATATGTTAAAAATCCATGAATTCATAGTTTGATTTTTAAAAAAAAACTCATTGGTCTCCTTTGGATGATGCTAGGGAACCAACTTAATATTCTGAAAACTGGTAAGAAGTCTCATCACTTCATGGCACATAGAAGGGGAAAAAGTGGAAACAGTGACAGGGTTTATTTTCTTGAGCTCCAAAATCACTGCGGACAGTGACTGCAGCCATGAAATTAAAAGACATTTGCTCCTTGGAAGGAAAGCCATTACAAACCTAGACAGCATATTGAAAAGCAGAGACATCACTTTGCCAACAAAGGTCCAAATAGTCAAAACTGTGCTCTTTCCAGCAGTCTTGTACAGATGTGAGAGTTGGACCATAAAGAAAGCTGAGCTCTAAAGAATTGATTCTTTTGAATTGTGGTTCTGGAGAAGATTCTTGAGAGTCCCTCCGACAGCAAGATCAAACCAGTCAATCCTAAAGGAAATCGACTCTGAATACTCACTGGAAGGACTGATGCTGAAGCTGAAGCTCCAATACTGTGACCACCTGATGCAAAGAGCCGACTCACTGGAAAAGACCTTGATGCTGGGAAAGATTGAGGGCAGCAGGAGAAGGGGGCGACAGAGGATGAGATGGTTGGATAGCATCATCAACTCAATGGACATGAGTTTGAGCAAAGTCCAGGAGATAGTGAAGGACAGAGATGCCTGGTGTACTGCAATCCATGGGGTCATAAAGAGTCAGACATGGCTTAGCAACTGAACAACAACAAATGAAGGGAAATAATCAAGCATTTACCACCTTTCCTGAAGGAAGAATATCTTAGATTAACCACAGAATAGATATGAGAAAGTTTCTCTAATTAACCAAGACAAATGACAGAGTTAGAATATCACCATTTTGCAACACAGAGTAACATAAATAATGAGGTACTGATCCTCAGTATCTGTTAACATCATAGTAAGATGAGACAACTGCTTTATTACGCCTCCTAACAGAAGTAACCATCTCCCATAAAGTATTCTTGCCAAGGAAAAGAACCTGAATTAGATCAAGCCTCTAGATATAACTACCAGTTTACAGGAAATACAAGATAGAGGGACAAGTTAAACACATCACAGAAATGCAATTAGCAAAATCCAGAAGGTGAGAAACTATTGGACAGATGACCAAGTTTATTTTTTAGGTAAACTGAGGGGAAAAGGGAACCATAAACACACTCAGGAGGGAATTTCCTGGTGGTCCAATGGTTAGGACTAGGAATCTGTAGCCCCAGATTCAATCCCTGGTTGGGGAAATAAGATCCTACAAGTTGTGCAGCATGGCCAAACACAAAGAACTTCAGAAATGTATTATCCAGATGGTACATCCATCCTTGTTTGGACCCTGATGTAAATAAATCAAATTTACAAAAGCAGCAGAAACCTGAATCCTTATTTTGGTGTGATAATTTTTCAGATGTGACAACTGCATTATGTTTATGTTAGGTTTTTTTTTTTTAACGAGTCCTTAACTTTTAGTGATATACACCAGGATATTTATAAATGAAATACATGTGAGAGGCTGCAGCCAACTGAAGGTCTAGGGCTGGAGGATCCCCTTCCACAATGACTCCCTCACATGGTGGCTGCCAGCTGGTGGCTAGGTCCTCTCCATGGGAACCTCTTCACAAGCTATTTGCATGTCCCCACAATATTAAAAAAGCCTAACATAAACAAAATGCAGTTATCACATCTGAAAAAGTAATATCACACCAAAATAAGGATTCAGATTTCCCCTGATTTTATAAATTTGATTTATTTGCATCAGGATCCAAACAAGGACGTATGTACCATTTGGATAATACATTTCTGAAGTCCCTTTTGCTTCTGACCATGCTGCACAGCTTGTAGGATCTTAGTTCCCCAACCAGGGGTTGAATAGATATTCACTGGAAGGACTGATGCTGAAGTTGAAACTCCAATACTCTGGCCACCTGATGCAAAGAACTGACTCCCTGGAAAAGATTTTGATGCTGCGAAAGATTGAAGGCAGGAGAAGGGGACAACAGAGGTTGTCCCTCTGAGATGGTTGGATGGCATCACCAACTCGATGGACCTGAGTTTGAGCAAGCTCCAGGAGTTGGTGACGGACAGGGAAGACTGGTGTGCTGCAGTCCATGGGGTCGCAAAGAGTCGGATACGACTGTGCAACTGAACTGAATTGAACAATATGGCAACCTGCCTTCCCTCAGATGAGCAGTCTAAGGAAGAAAAGCAGAAACTGCCATGCCTCTTATGACCTAGCAGCGGAAATCACACCAGCACTGCTTCAATATCTCATTGGTTACACAGGTTAGCCTTACTCACCCTAAGAGAGGATTACACAAAGGCAGGAACATGAGAGGATCATCAGGGTCATCTTGCAGGCAGGCTACCGCATTATGCCATGTAAGCTCCGGACTGTGACTTTCAAAACCCTTCACCCTCCTAATGCACACCAACCTCGCTTCATTTCTTTCTTTTAAAAATAATTTTATTTATTAATTTTTTTATTTTGGCTGTGCAGGCCTTTCTCTCGTTGCAGCAAGCGGGAGCTACTCTCCAGGTGCACTGTGGTGGCTTCTCTTGTTGCAGAGCACGGGCTCAACAGTGGTGGCGCACAGGCTTAGTTGGCCCTCGGCACATGGGATCTTCCTGGCCCAGGGATCGAACCCATGTCTCCTGCACCAGCAGGTGGATTCTTTCCCACTGAGCCAACTAGAGGAGCCCCTTGCCTCATTTCATTTCACTCTTTCTTGGGGGAAAAAGCTTCAGCTTTACTGGCTTCCCTTCTTCCTCAGAAGGTGGGGCATTTATACCCAGTTTAGAGCCTTTGTACTACTTGTTCCCTCTGCCACAAGTATTCTCTCCATTCATCATCTGATCATTCAGATTTGACCATAATGTCATCTGCTCAGAGAGGCCTTCCCTGGCCACCTGGTCTGAAGAAGCCATCTATCCCCTTTCTACCCGACAGTTCAGTTTTAATTATTTGCAGAAACACTTATCCCTCTGATATTTTAGCACTTCTGGCTCAATGTTAAACTCTCCAGCACACTTGGTCATCACATTCAACATAACCTCAGCACCTAAATGAGTAACCCTGGCAAATGCCTTGCCCCCAGTTCTGTAAACTGATCAGCTCTAAGGACCTTCTCCTTCCCTCTGCTTCAGCCACATCCTCCCACTATCACACCAAACTCAATCCACTATCTGATCCTTCTAGTTCACTTGCTCAAGAGCCCCATGAAAATGACTTTTTAATTGCAATGAGACCTTCAATCCCTTGACTCCTTTCCTCCTCCAATTTTTTCTCTTTATCTAGCTGAGATTTCATAGTTACTGATTAGAATCATTCCCTTGCAAGAACCCTCAATTCGCTCCCAAGATTTCTTTTTCCCCCCAAACTCCATAATTTCAGAACCAAGAAACTGTCTTCTCCATATCAAGAATACTGATGAAAAAGCATTCAACCAGCTAGATTATTTTTACCATAAATTCAAAGTCACTAAATGGGCACTCAGCTGGCAATCCTACTAGATTTCTCTAGCAAACTAGATTTCTAATTCCTCCCCTCTCCAAGAAAGCTCTTTCTTACCCACTTTCCCCTCCTTTACAGCACTTACATCCCTTTTAGCTAATATCCTTGATTTTCCATTGAGAACCTAAACAAGCCTAAAACTAGAAATCTGTCATCTTATCATGACCAGTTGTATAAACTGACGTGAGCTGGCACCTGTTTTCCCTTCTTCCCTCTGTTTCAACAGACATGACCCTCCTCCTCCTTCTGAAGAACAATCCCTCTGCTTACAGTTCTGATAGCTTCCCTTCTTCCCTTCCTCTCTTCTCAAAAACTCCAATCTTATAATTATCTCATTTTCTTCCATCAACTGTCACCCACTATTTCCTGGATCACTCCCATCATAGAATACATTTAAGCTCTAGTATGTTCCCTCTTAAGAAACAAACAAAGATTCTTCTTTGATCCCATATTCCCCTTCAGGTACCACTCCATTTGTCTACTCTCTTCACAGCCAAATTTCGGTAAGGTGGTTAAATAAATAAATACTACCTGCACTTTCTCACCTCCCATTCTTGGTCTGTTAAATCCGTTCCAATATGACGTCTCCATCACAAGCAGTCTCCATCCTGCCAATCCATGAACAGTTTATGCCCTCGTCCTACAAGGGCTCTCGGCAGCACTAAATTTTGTTAATCTTTTCCCTTCTTCTTGAAACAATCTCTTGATTTCATTCAACCAATGACTGAACACCAGTTCTGGCCATACACTCTTCTAGGCACTGGCTGGGGATACAGAGCTTCTGCGGTGTCTCTCTTCCCTGGTTTTCCTTCCACGTATTTCACTCCTTTTTCTTCTCATCTTCATCCTTCTCTGACCTATTCTCTAAATGTTAAGTAATTCAGAATTTAACACCAAGCCCCCTTTTATTTATTCTCTCCTTAAATAGTGTCATCCATTCCCACAGTTTTATTATCCTTATAGTAAAAACTTTCAAATTTATATCTGCATCCTAGAACTTTCTTTGGAATTCATGTTCT
Source organism: Cervus elaphus (assembly GCF_910594005.1). Classification (NCBI taxonomy): domain Eukaryota; kingdom Metazoa; phylum Chordata; class Mammalia; order Artiodactyla; family Cervidae; genus Cervus; species Cervus elaphus. The sequence continues at coordinate 8,585,475 of NC_057836.1, forward strand.
CCCATATTCAATAACTGACTTGACATTTCCACTTGAACTCCGCAAGGCATCTCAAATTTAATGTGATCAATTTTAGCTCGTAACTTTCCTACCCAAACATTCCAGTTTTAGCAAGTTTCAGTAAATAACACACTATATAGCTCTCAAGCCATAAATCTTTATTCCTATCTTTCCCTCCCCTCCCATTTCTAATCCACCAGCAAGTCCCACCAAGTCTATTTCCAAAATAGATCTCAAATGTGTTCCTTTTTCTCCTCTCTTGCTATTATCATCTCTTGCCTACTGCAACAGCTTCAACTGGTATCTCTGCTCCCATCTTTGCCTTCCTCTGATATTTCTGTTTTTCTGATTCTTTTAGGTGGTAGGTTAGGTTGTTTGAGATTGTTTGAGGTTGTTTGGGCCTTTTGACGGAGAAGGCAATGGCACCCCACTCCAGTACTCTTGCCTGGAAAATCCCATGGACAGAGGAGCCTGGTAGGCTGCAGTCCATCGGGTCGCTAGGAGTTGGGACACGACTGAGCGACTTCACTTTCACTTTTCACTTTCACACACTGGAGAAGGAAATGGCAGCCCACTCCAGTGTTCTTGCCTTGAGAATCCCAGGGATGGAGGAGCCTGGTGGGCTGCCGTCAATGGGGTCGCACAGGGTCGGACACGACTGAAGTGACTTAGCAGCAGCAGCAGCACGCCTTTTGAAAAAAGGCCTGTATCACTATGAACTTCCCTCAAATAACTGCTTTTGCTGCATCTCATAGATTTTGTATGCTTGTGTTTTCCTACAATCTTTTTGACACATACATTTTAACAAAACAGTGTTTTCCTACAATCTTTTTGATACATGCATTTTAACAAAACAGTAAATTAGGTCAGCTTATTCCACACTTAGAAGTCTTCAACAGCATCACACTGTAACAGGAATAAAATCTGAACTCCTCTCAGCATTTAAATCCTAAGTGATATGAACTTTGCTTGTTGATTTTTTTCTTGCTCAGCCATGTCCAACTCTTCCCAACCCCATGGACTGCAGCCCGCCAGGCTTCTCTGTCCATGGGATTTTCCAGGCAAGAATAATGGACTTTGCTTATCTGCTCGCTATCATCATCTGGCCCCATTCTTTCCTGCTCTAATAACAGCTGCACTGACCTTTCCATTTCTTGGCTGTGCTAAGACTTACTCTCCTATGGCATGGTACGTGCTACTCCCCTGTCAAACACCATCTCCTTTGGCTGGCTTCTTCTCAATCTCCAGTCTCAGTTTAAATATAAACTCCCCAGACCTCTTTACTCTTCATAGCACATAACATTTATTAGTTACATATTCACATATTGACTTAAAACTTATTTTGAAAATTCACAAATATAAACAAAGGTGGAGCAAATAGTATAATGAGCTTACAGATTCTAAAAGTTTTATTTTTAAACTACCTCCTTTATTAAACTGTAAGCTCCAATGGATAGAGTCAATCTTGTTCTCTCTTTCACCCAAGACATTGCACAGTGCCTAGATCATGATAAATACCCAACAAGTTTCTTGTTTTGAGTGAGAGGGAAAGTTAAAGACAACTCTAAAGACAATGATAGCACCACTGAGAAGGGTGAAACAAGGAGGGGAGAGTTTTGAGCTGGTAATTATTTATCAGTCGACTCCTTGCCAGGTTCTGGGCTAAGCATTGGGTTTCAGAGATAAATAAGAGAAAGTCTTATACAAAGTCTAGTGGTGACAGATATAATAAGTAGTATTTATTCAGGGCTGCCTATGTTCTGAATATGGGGTAAGCATTTCAGAGGACAGTATTCTCTCATTTAGTCCTATAACCACCCTATAAGGCAAAAACTACTATCCCAAAATTACACCTAAGGAAACTGAGGCTTACAAAGGTCAAATAATTGATCGCAGGTTTCAAAGCTGGAAAGTAGCAAAGTCAGGCTTAGAACGTAGGCTATTTAATTATAAAGCCAAGCTACTAAATAGCGCTAGTTCCAGACATACATTATCTTACACAGAACTGTGAAAAATCTTACAAGGGAGGCATGCACAAGGCAAGATGGAACCAAGCAAGGACCTCTGATGAGGAGGAAGGGCAAAAAGGCTCCTCTAGAGGGGACCCCTGAGCAGAGCCTGAAAGCTTAAGCAGGAAATTGCTAGGTAATGCAGTCTGAGGAAACAGTAGATAAGAAAAAACATGCAGGCACTGAAAGGACCACTGAATACCCAGGACACTTCAAAGGATTCTTCTGTTCTACTTTTTAAACTGAGTGTAATGAATTATAAGAGATGAATCTATAAAGGACCTTGAAGGACAAATTAACCACTTTAGAAGAAGAGGGCAGATGGAATGACTTGCACAGAGGCATGACATTTTATAATGCAGGGAACACTTGGGGAAGTACACGGCCAGAGACAGAGGGAGTATGCTACAGTTAAGAGACGAGAGGTGAGGCTGGCAGCTGGAATACAGGTGTGATCTTTAATGTCATCGTTTATTATTATAAGATTAAATAACTGCCTAACAAAAATGCTTCAAAGCCATAGTTACTAAAACAGCACTGTCCACACATAGGAATATATTCCCAAATAGAACCAAAACACAGACCCATGTATATATATTGACATCCTGGAATCTGGTGTGTAATAAAGATGGTACTGCAGATCAGTGGAGAAATTATAGAATATTTAATAAATGCCATGGGGACAACTGGTTATCCATTTGGAAGAAAAATCAGGTAAATCCCCTCCATATGTAAGAAAATAAAAAATCATTTAGATTTGTGATTAAATGTAAATAATAAAAACCATAAAATTTTTAAAACAATATAATGTTTTATGGAATAAAAACAAATTCTAGAGACATTTCTCAGTTAAAACAAGAAATCTCAAAGGAATTTTGTTCTGGTGGCAGACTAATGTGGTTTGCTTACCCCAGTGAAGGTCACCAAGTTCACTCTATTGGAAAAGACCAGAAGCACTGGTCCAAAGCAGTCAGAGACACCTGAGGAACTCTGTAAAAACTCTCTAGGATGGAGAAGGAAATGGCAACCCACTCCAGTAATCTTGCCTGGAAAACCCCATGGACAGAGGAGCCTGGCAGGCTACTGTCTGTGGGATCACAAGAGTCAGACACGACTTAGCGACTAAACCATCCACCACTATAAAGTGAATATATGTCTAAAGATAATGTGTGAAAAGGATATTTTCCATATACTAGCTAGTTTTTTGGTGGGAGGGCGGGAATCAAGGAAGACTTCGGGTTATTTTTTCATCAACTTCCATTTTATACTTATTTATAACGGCCATTATTTTTACTAATACTGTAAAACTATGAAAATGAATAAAATACTAAAAGTTTCATATAAAAAAAAAACTCTCTAGGAATATACTAGAGCTTCTAGACTAAGGGACAGCCTTAAAAGAGAGATCTTCCTTTGACAACAGTTTCCATTTAAAAGAAATATACTATTTTTAAATAGCAATTAATCAGTGATTAATCATAAATAATTTCATTAAGAGACTGATGAAGTGTAAAGGAGTACAGACACTTCATCAGAGAAATTTCCACTTGCTACAACTGACCCTTGAACAACGTGGGAGCTAATCTGCATATAATTTATAGCAGACCCTCCACATCCATAGCTTCATCCAACTGTGGATCATGTGGTACTGCAATATTTATTATTGAAAAATATCCACATATAAGTGGATCACGCAGTTCAAAGGTCAACTGTATATCTAAACTTACCTTTAGCCTGACAACGTGTCTTTCTTTTTTAAGCATGGGGTGCTTGATTTTTTTAAAATTTTAGGCTGGGCTAAGCCTTTGTGGCTGCAAGGGCTTTTCTCTAGTTGCAACAAGCGGGGGCTACTCTTTGTTGACGTGAGAAGGCATCTCATTGCAGTGGCTTCTCTTGTGGAGCATGGGCTCTAACGCACGCGGGCTTCAGGAACTGCAGCACATGGGCTCAGCAGTTGCGGCTCCTGGCCTCTAGAGCACAAGCTCAACAGTGCGGCTCACAGGCTTAGTTGCTCCTCGGCATATGGGATCTTCCCCAACCAGGGTTCAAACCTGTGTCTCCTGCACTGGCAGGCAGACTCTTTTACCACTGAGCACCAGGGAAGCCCCACAAACTGTTTTCGTAAAGCATTAAAAGAAAACCCACATAAACCCCGTGACTCAGCAATTCTTCTTAGAAATTTAGCTATCTACGGATGTGTGCTAAGATAGATGTACAACCATATTTACAATGGTGTCAACAATAATAATAAATTGAAAATAAGCTAGACTCAGTCTGGGAAATTTTCACATAACTATACACTGGAATACAACATAGCCATTAAAAATGAAGTCTCCTTATTGACATGGAAAGATGTTCAAAATGTATACTGAGTGGACAGAGAAGGTCTCAATGCAGTACATACTGTACTGCTCATTTCTGTGAAAAAAAAAAAAAAATGAAATTCATCACCAAAATGTAAATATTGGTTACCTCAGTGTAGTGGGATTATAGTGATTATAGGCAATGTGTATTTTCTAGCTTTGTCCACAGTAACTATTTATTTAATAAAAACATTCCTTTTCCTCCTTTTAGTTGTCTCTGTTCAATTCCCATCATACAAAGTAAAAGCAATTAAGACCTCCTGCAGCCTGGCAAACGCCAAATACTGAATTACAGTATTTTAAAAAATGAAAATTTCTAATCGCTATTCTAAGAAAAGACATGCAGGGTAAAGGGCAGCAGACTGTTAGTTTCTTAGACTGGAATAGAAAGTCTATAGGATTAAAAATGCCTGGAGAATCCCAGGGACCGGGGAGCCTGGTGGGCTGCAGCCTATGGGGTCGCACAGAGTCGGACACGACTGAAGTGACTTAGCAGCAGCAGGATTAAAAAAAAGAGTAGCCTCACTTCCTGTTAGAAAGGCATTTATTTCCCTTGATCTAACCTCTTGACTAGGTTCAACAAGGTCAGCAGTTGAAACTGTTTAGTATTTCACTTAACTCTCAAAAAATAAATATGTTCAGAAAAACGTCTGAGTAGTAGGGAAAGGAGGAAGAGCACTTAATCTAAGAGGAGGACACAGGTCCCAGAAATTACACAGTAGCTGTGTGATGGCTCAGTGGTAAAGGTGATAAAGAACCAGCTGTCAATGAAGAAGACACGGCTGCCATCCCTGGGTTGGGAAGATCCCTGGAGAAGGAAATGGCAACCTGCTTCAGCATGCCTGCCTGAGAAATCCCATGGGCAGGGGAGCGTGGTCTGCTAAAGTCCATGGGGTCACAAAACAGTTAGACACAACTTAGCGACTGAACAACAACAACAAGCTGTGTGATGCCAAGCTATTCACTTAGTTATTTAACTTCTCTGAAACGCAACCTGATTACCTGGAGACTGACCATGATTATACATACTCCTAGAATCCTCCCCCACAGGGAGCCTGAAGTGGGAACTGAATGAAATCATCTTTCTGTGTAAACCACCCAATGAACACTTATGGAATGATGAATGAAGTCACCGTATACAGTAAGTGTGCCACACATCTAAAAATCTATATGAATGCAACAAAATATACCACCAATGTTTGTTACAATAGCCCCGAGAACTACACAATACAGGACCATGAATAAAAACCCAGAGTCCACAACCCTCCATGCTCCTAAATACACATCAAGGATGTAATGGAGTCCCGGGGAGAAGGCTGCTCCGTCCCTTTGGTTTCTTCTACCTCTCCTTTCCACTCACCCTTGGCATTCAGGACCTAGTAAACAGGGAAGGGCTGGTTCTATCAGTATGACTCAAGTCAATGAAAGGGTCCCGTCTTTCCAAGCACCTCAAGCAAAAGCCACATTTGAAGATAAAGGTATTCACCTCTCTTCTTGACATGTGGTGGTAGAATTTCACCACCATCAATTCAAAATTTCACTCCCTCAAATAGGCTTTTCTTTAATAAGTATCCTTTAACATCCCAAGTGGATATAATCCCAAGGTTCTCTCCACCTCCATAATATTCTGTTTGGCACCCTTCATGTTGTACTTATCACAGCCACCCCTTGTTATAAGCATCCGTATACCTCTGTCCTCCTCATTACCTCACAAATGCCAGGGGACTATCTTTAAGTGCTTGAGGGGCTTAGTACATTACATACTAATATATAATAAATATTCAACAAAAATTTAGTGCATGAATGGGTGATGACAAGGTAATGCAATGTCACCCTAAGAGGTTGAAACTAGAGTCAAAATAATTGGAATAGCAAAAACTAAGAAAATAAACAATTACAACTCAATCTGTTCATCCAGTAAACATTTAATAAGCATCTACTTGTGCTTGATATAGCCCAGAGTATGCCATGATGAACAAGACCCAGTCTCTAGTCTCAAGGAGTTATCTTATTGACATTCAATTGTACTTTTTTTTTTACTGTCTATTTTGATACAATTTTAGACTTGCAGAAGAGTTGCAAAGATAGTACAGAGTTCTCCTATCACCTTCAGGCAGCTTTCCCTATCATTAACACTTTATGTAATCATGCTACAATCAGTGAAACTAGGAAATTCACACTGCTACATTAACTACAGATTTCAATCTGATTTCCCCAGTTTTTGTAACAATGTCCTTTTTCTGTCCCTCATTACACTTAGTTGTCTTGTCACCTTCTCTAAATTATATTTTTAACAGTCTTTTTCCTGGTTATATTAACAGTAACACATTTTCTGAAAAGTAAAAGAACAAGAAATAAAAACAAAGAATAAAATACCTAAAAATTCCCTTATGAAATGATAAACACTCTTAACATCTATAACTTACTGGTCTTTTTTCCATGTGTATATACACATAATTTTATATTTCTTCCACCCAGGAATCTATATAACCTTTTGCATCTTCTTTTCTCTTACCATTTTATCAGAAACATTTTCTCATGTGTTTAAAAATATTATTTTTAGTGACACTATAGAGTCCATTGATAATGAATCATAATTAATCATTTCCTTGTCATTGGGCAGGTAAGTTATTTCCCATTTTTTACTACTATAAATAAAGTACAGTGAATATCCTTGAAATGTGAAAAACACAGTAATATATACTGTGATGGATAAGCACAGGGTATTAGTGATGTAGCCTAGAGAAACATCTAACCTAGCTTTGAGGAACAGAAACTACTTGTTGGAGGAGATTTTTCTGAGAGATGGGTTCTGAAGACTGTTTTCCTTCATTTATTAGAATCCAAACAAACAACATTTACTGAGTGCCTGTTACACCCAGTTCCTATTCTGGGATCCAGAGACACAAAAGGGCCTAAGGCTTTGCTGGGGAAGCTCACTGTCTAGTCAGAGAGGCAGACACTTAAATAGAAAAAGCACAGTGGAATGAGGTAAAAGTTATTATCACAGTGCTGTATATGAACAAAATGCTCTGAGAGCTGAGACAATGTATTTTAAGAAACAACTGTAAAAGTAGACATGAAGAGCTCTTCAGGGTTAATAATAACATACATGAAATGTTTTAGTGAAATATGATCTTAATGTATATCAACTATATGAAGGAGTTCCTTAGAACAGGTAAATTATTAATAGGGATGCAAGGTATTCAAATGGAGAGAAGCACTTGTTGGAAAGTACTTGTTCTATCATATTCTATACTAGCGAAACTACAGCTATTTCTGAGAACTCTGTTTTCTTTAACTAACTTTATCGAGATATGTCCACAATGAAACGTACCCTCATATATAGTTTGATGAAATCTGACGAGCTTATATACCCACGTTACTACCACCACTAAGAGATAGAAAAGTTCTATCATCCCCCAAATTTCCTTGTGCTTCATCCCAGTCAAGCCCCCTCCCCCCACATCTACCCTAAAGGAGCCACTAATTTCCTTCTTGGCGTTACAGATCTGTCTTTTTTAGAGATTCATACAAATGAAATCATATTTTATGCACTTGCTTCATCTCTGCATGTTTCTGAGATTCTGCCATGTTGTTGTGCACATCAGTAGTCCATTCCTTTCTACTGTGTGAATGTCATATTTATAAGCCCATGGATAGACTGAAAAAAATCTGATTATTACTGAAAGGAAGGGCATACGAAGGACTTTCATGTGGTGAACAGGCTTGTTCTGGGTTATTCCAGAAAAGCAGGACCCACACTCACAGGGGTTCACAGAGGCCGTAAGGTACTGGAATGGAAGCAGCATGACTGACAAGGATGCCGCTGAAGGGATTTTAACTTTAGCAAGAGCCAGGCTCAACACTGTCAGTGTTTCCTCCAACCCTGAAGGGCCATGATTCTGTAATTCTCGTAAATGAGAAAAATGTTATGCCATTATTAATGACTAGTATCTCACTCTACATTTTTTAGACAAATGTGCTGTTCTGTCAGCTCTAGAGGTAGCAGAGCACACAGCTTCAAATGTCATAGGACGGGCTGTCGTCGTTTAGTCACTCGGTCTTGTCCAACTCTCTGCAACCCCATGGACTGTAGCTCACCAGACTCCACCGTCCATGGAAGGCATGAATACTGGAGTGGTGGTCATTCCCTTTTCCAGGGTATCTTTCCGACCCAGGGATAGAATCGAGGTCTCCTTCAGTGAGGAGAATTCTTTACTGTCTGAGCCACCGGGGAAGCACTAAGAGGCGGGTAGGGAGTGTTTAAAACCAGATAGATTTAAGTCTAAGTTAAGTCTCTATTCTGCTACTTACTATGCACCCAGAACTTAGCTTCTCTATGCCATAGTTTCTTCATTTGAAAATTGAAATAATGATGAATGTGCTTGCTCCAAACCAAAAATTAGATAAATCTTGTTTTTATTCCCTAGGGAATAGGATAGGGAATACATGAGATCTGATAGATAAGGGGAACTAGCAAAGTCCAAGGTATGAAGGGAGTGTCTAGAGTGGAGAAAATAAATTATGACCCATAGGTCAAATCCTGCCATGGCCTGGTTTTGCATGGCTCACTAACTTTTTTTTTCCCCCAACCTTTTCCATTTTTAAAAAGTTATAGAAGACAACAAAGAAGAATATGCTACACAGACCTTGTGTGACCCAGAAAGCCTATATTACTGACTATCTGAAATTTACAGAAATACTTGGCCAAGCCCCAGGTCTAGAGCAGACAGGGCTCAATGTGGCTTCTGGTAAATTATATGGCTTTAAAGAGACAAACATAAAGACTGTCCATCTGGTTAAATGAGTGCAGTAGGAAGAATTTCCTTAAATATGTCTGGGCCTTGAGTTCCTTATCTGTAAAGTGAAGATAAAAATGGTATCTCTTAACTTCTGCTTCAGGCCATGATTAAGCAATTAGTACCAGACTTACCCTCCCATTAAAAACAACTTGAAAACGGGAAAAAATATATGAAACAAGAGGATGAGATGGTTAGATAACATTATGGCTCAATGGACATGAATCTGGGCAAACTCCGGGAGACAGTGAATGAGGGAAGTCTGGTGTGCTGCAGTCCATGGGGCCACAAAGAATTGGACACAAGTTAACAACTGAACAACAATCAGGTATGAAACCACTGTTTCTATCTTGAACAACAGTCAGCCCAGTGACTTGTGATGGAAGGGAACCAAGGAAGTGAGTCCTGTGAAGGCTCTGGCTTTCCACATGGAGGCCCCTTCCAGACTGTGGCAACAAGAGAAAGAATGGAAGCAGAACACAGTGGGCTAAATGACTGGGTCTCCTTGAGTCTTCGGCTGAATGCCAACCTGTAAGGTTTGGGCAAAGACAAACTATTGGAGAAAACCCAGCACTACACAGCTTAAAACTGAACGATTCCTAGAATTGATACCCGAGTGGGAGATATTTGAGTTTCAATCAGCCAGAGTGGAGAGACTTCAATGACTGCTCGAAACATGCAGTAGAGACCTTTAGGAGACGGCTAAATTTGAAACCTAGAATAAAAGCAACTCTAGATCTACCCTAAGAGTTTAAAATCTAATCCAGAAAAAAATCAATCTGATCCACAAGTGATTTAACTGCTTGCCAAAATAAAACTTAGCCCTCTTTAAAGAAAGACAACAAAATCAAGATACCAAGTGATGTAACATTCATAATATACAACGTCAGAAGAAATTACTATAAATGCAAAAGAGACAGGAAAATGTGACCCATAGCTAAGAGAAAAAATATCAGTCAACAGAAACAGATTCAGAAAGGACCAATATGAAAGAATTAGCAGATAAGGATTTTAAAACAGTTGTAACACTATACAGGAGGCATTGACCAAAACCATCCCAAATAAAAAGAAATGCAAGAAGGCAGAGTGGTTGTCTGAGGAAGACTTACAAATAGACTAGAAAAGAAGAGAAGCGAAAGGCAAAGGAGAAAGGGAAAGATATATCCAACTGAATGCAGAGTTCCAGAGAACAGCAAGAGAGATTAAAAAAAAAAAAAAAGGCTTAAGTGAACAATGCAAAGAAATAGAGGAAAACAATAGAATGGGAAAGACTAGAGATCTCTTCAAGAAAATTAGAGATGCCAAGGGAACATTTCATGCAAAGATGGGCATAATAAAGGACAAAAAGGATCTAACAGAGGCAGAAGAGATTAAGAAGAGGTGGCAAGAATACACAGAAGAACCACAAGAAAAAGGTCTTAATGACCTGGATAACCACAATGGTGTGGTCATTCACCTAGAGCCAGACAACCTGGAGTGTGAAGTCAAGTGGGCTTTAGGAAGCATTACAATGAACAAAGTTAGTAGAGGTGATAGAATTCCAGCTGAGCTATTTAAAATCCTAAAAGATGATGCTGTTAAAGTGCTGCATTCACTATGTCAGCAAATTTGGAAAACTCAGCAGTGGCCGTGGGACTGGAAAAGGTCAGTTTTCATTCCAATCCCAAAGAAATGCAATGGCCAAGAATATTCAGACCACCATACAACTGTGCTCATTTCACAAGCTAGCAAATAATGCTCAAAATCCAAGCTAGGCTTCAGCAGTATGTGAACTCAGAATCTCCAGGTGTTCAAGCTGGATTTAAGAAAGGCAGAGAAACCAAAGACCAAATTGCCAACATCCATCGGGTCATAGAAAAACCAAGGGAATTCCAGAAAAACATCGACTTCTGCTTCACTGACTATGTGAAAGCCTTTGACTGTGTGGAAACTGGAAAATTCTTCAGGAGATGGGAATACCAGACCACCTTACCTGCCTCCTGAGAAGCCTGTATGCAGGTCAAGAAGCAATAGTTAAAACTGGACATGGAACAGCAGACTGGTTCAAAATCGGGAAAGGAGTACGTCAAGACTGTATATTTATTTATTTATTTATTATTTATTTTTTTTTTTTAGAGTGAACTGTACTTTAATTTACTGCCATTGTCAATCTATGAACAACACAGGTATTATTTTGTTTTTTTTCCATGAAGGGAGATGGTTTCCAATCTGCTATAATACGTGCTCACAGCTTCACCTTGAACATGCAGCATTCAGGCTGAACTCAGGGTAGATTATTCCTTTTTCACTTTCACAATTTTTACGCTGCTGCCAGAAGTCTTCATGGCGTTTGCTTTGAATTCGGTCTTCAGTGCATCTCTGACTGCTTTTGCACAGATCTGGGAGTATCGGATGTAGCTGAGTCCAGCCTGTCGCCAATACGCCACCATGATGTCGCGAGAGGGGGCGTGTCGGGCCGAATCGCGAAGACCTGTCAATGTCGGCTCAGGCCGCGACCCGGCTGCCCGAGACTGTATATTTATTTAACTTACAAGGCTTATTTAACTTACATACAGAGCACATGACACTAAATGCTAGATTGGAAGAACCATAAGTTGGAATCAAGATTGCTGGGAGAAATACCAGTAACCTCAGAAATGTAGATGATACCACTTTAATGGTAGAAAGTGATCAGGAAACAAAGAGCCTCTTAATGAGGGTGAAAGAGGAGAGTGAAAAAGCTGGCTTAAAACTCAACATTCAGAAAACTAAGATCATGGCATCCAGTGCCATTACTTCACACAAATAGATGGGGAAAAAGTAAAAACAGTGACAGACTTTATTTTCTTGGGCCCCAAAAACACTGTGGATGGTGACTGCAGCCAAGAAATTAAGTCACTTGCTCCTTGGAAGAAAAACCATGACAAACCTAGACAGTGTATTAAAAAACAGAGACATGACTTTGCCTACTAAGGTCCATATAGTTGAAGCTATGATTTTTCCAATAGTCATGTAAGATATGAGAGATGGACCATAATGAAGGCTAAGCACCGAAGAACTGATGCTTTCGAACTACGGTCCTCAAGATGATTCTTGAGAGTCCCTTTGACAGCAAGGAGATCAAACCAGTCAATCCTAAAGGAAATCAACTGTGAATATTCATTGGAAGGACTGATGCTAAAGCTGAAGCTCCAATACTTTGGTCACCTGATATGAAGAGCCAATTCATTAGAAAAGACCTTGATGCTGCGAAAGATTGAAGACAGGAAGAGAAGGGGATGACAGAGGATGAGATGGCTGGATGGCGTCACTAATTCAATGGACATGAGTTTGAGCAAACTCTGGGAGATAATGAAAGACAGGGAAGCCGGGAGTGCTGCAATTCACGGGGTCGCGAACAGTCAGACACTACTTAACAACTGAACAACAATAACTATAAATGTGTTCAAGAACTTAAAAGTATGAACAAAATAAGAAATAAAAAATGAAAAATAATCAAACACAACTTTTAGAGCTGAAAAGAAAAATTTACTGGCTAAGCCAAGCTGCACAACAGACACAACTGGAAAGATTTATTAACTAAAAAAAAAAAAAACCGAGCACAGCTTCAGTGACCTGTAGGTAAGAAAAGTATCCCAGGATGCCGTGTCGTCATCAAACTGCTGACAACCATAGAGAGAAAATCTCATAAAGCAGTCAGAGAAAAACGGCAAATTACACACAGGTGAACAAAGCTGAGACTCATACCTGACTTCCTGTTAGAAATAATACAAGATAGATGACAACAGGATGACACCTTTAAGTACAGAAAGATAGAAACTGCCCATCTAAAATTCAACAGTCAGTGTAGAGTCTTCAAAAATGAAGGAGAAATAGAGATTTTTCAACAAACAAAAGAGGACAGAATTCACTGCCATCAGATCTTTTCTACAAGAAATTCTGGAGTCTTTCAGGCTAAAGAAAACTGGTAACAAATGGACAGTCAGATCTAAACAAAGGAAAGAATGACAGGCATTGGAAGTGGCAAATATGTGGGTAAATGTAAAAGACTTTTCTTTTTTCACTTTATAAAAATTTCACTAAAAGCAAAAATTGGGGTGGAGAGGGAGGTGGGAGGGGGGATCGGGATGGGGAATACGTGTAAATCTATGGCTGATTCATATCAATGTATGACAAAAAAAAAAAATTAAAAAAAAATTAAAAAAAAAAAAAGCAAAAATTGTAACAATGAACTGTGGGGCTAACAATCTATGGAGAAGTAAAAGGCATGGATGATCATAGCCTAAAGATACAAGAGGAAAATAAAAGGGTACTTCATAAAGTTCTTACACATCAATGATTAACCTAACCATTTTGAAAATGACATAAATGTAAATGGTCTAAACATTTCAATTAAAAAGCAAAGATGGGCGCCTCCCTGGTGGTCCAGCAGTTAAGAATCTTCCTGCCAATGCAGAGGACAGAGGTTCAATCCCTGGTCTGGGTAGATCCCACGTGCTGTGGAGTAACTAAGCCCGTGTGCCACGGCTACTGAGCCCGCACGCCCAGAGCCTGTGCATCACTAGAGAAGCCACCACGGTGAGAAGCCCGGGCACTGCCCATGAGAGCAGCCCCCGCTGACAGCTAGAGAAAGCCCATGCACAGCACAGAAGACCCAGTGCAGCCAAAAACACAAACAAACAAATCCTTATTTTTTAAAAAAGCAAAGATGGTAAGACTGGATTTAAAAACAAAACACAAGACCTGCCTGCTATCTAAAAGAAACTCATTTTTTAAAAAGGACAAAGATAGGTTAAAAATTAAAGAACGGAAAAGATATACCATGCAAACACTAGTCATAAGAAAGCTGGAGTGAAGATAATAATATCAGACACTGTAGAGCCCAAGACAAGGAATATTACCAGAGATAAAAGGAGACATTTTAAATCATAAAGGGCTCAACTCATCAAGAAGACATAAGAATCCTACACGTGTATACACCCAATTACAGAAGTTCAAAATACATGAGGCAAAAATGAACAGAACTGAAAGGGGAAACAGACAAATCCATAATTATAGGTGAATATTTCTGCACTCCTCACAGAAATCAATGTAATAAATAGAAAGAAAATCAGTAAGGATATATAAGACTGAACAACACTATCACAACTTGGCTTAACTGACATTAATAGCACACTATACCTGAAGGACAGCAGAACATGTTTTTCAGGTACACACAGAACATTCACTAAAATAGACTTTAACAAGTCTCAATAGATCTCAAAGGACTGAAATCATATGTGTTCTACGACCACTATAAATTTTTAATCAGGAATTAGTAACACAAAAAAAATTCAGAAATACGGACAAATTAAGAAACAAATTTATATGTAACACATGGGTCAAATAAATATCACAAAGCAAATGGGAAAATATTTTGAAAATGACATATAAAAATGTGTGAGATATAGTTATGGAATGAAGCTAAGTAGTGCTAGGAGGGAAATTTATAGTGGCAAATGCTTCCACTAGGAAACACAGAAGGTTTTTAAAAATTAATGACCTGTTTCTATCCCTAAGAAGCTAGAAGAGCCAATTAAATCCAAAAGTAGTAATATGAACTAATAAAGGTAACAACAGCAACAAAGCCCCAGTAAAACAATAGAGAAAATCAATGAGATTCAAAGCTGTTTGTTTGAAAAAGTCAATAAAATTGTTTAACTTGTAGCTAAAGTAAAGACTAAAAGAAAGAACACTCAAATCACCAGTGTCAGAAATGAAGGAAGGGGGACTTCCGTGGTGGGCCAGTGCTTAAGAATCTGGCTTGCAATGCAGGGGACGTGGGTTCGATCCCTGGTCTGGGAACTAAAATCCCTCGTGCCACGGAGCAACTAAGCCTGCGCACCGCCACTAGAGCCTGCGTGCTGCAACGACTGGGGAGCCTGCGCGCCACAACTACAGAGTCTCGTGCGCTGCACTGAAAGATCCTGCATGAAGCAACTGAGGCCCAATGCAGCCAAATAAACATTTTTTTAAAGATGAAAGAAGGGACGGCACTATAAATGCTTCGGGCACTAAAATAGTAATAAAAAATATATATTATGGGGTTTCCCTGGTATCTCAGAGGTAAAGAAACCACCTGCAGAATGCAGAAAACACAGGTTCAATCCTTGACCCAGAAGATTCCACATGCTGCTGAGCAACTGAGTCCATGCACACAGCTACTGAGCCCATGCTCTAGAGCCTGGGAGCTGCAACTACTGAGCCCACACACCACAGCTACTAAAGCCGGAGTGCCCTGGAGACATGCTCCGCAACAAGAGAAGTCACCACAATGAGGAGCCCACACAACTACAGAGGAGGCCCTTCTCTGCAACTAGAGAAAAGGCCTGCGCAGCAACCAAGAACCGGCACCACCAAAATAAATAAATAACAGTAAAGTCATAAAAAAGAATGCTACGAACAGCTTTATGGCAACACCTAAATAATTCTGATGAAATATGCAATCCCTTGAAATATTGGGTTGACCAAAAAGTTCATTCAGAGTTTTCCATAACATCTTAAATAAATTACCAAAACTACTAATAACGCAAGACGAAAACAGAAAATTCAAATAGTTTAACTGTGCACGTAAAATTTAGAATCTGCATTAGCTACAAAGCACACTCAATGTATGTTCATACCTTTTTTGAAATTCATAATAACAAATATGTCACCATGTTTAAATGTACTGGTTTCGTCCTAATGAGATGGATGAAACTGGAGCCCCTTATACAGAGTGAAGTAAGCCAGAAAGATAAAGAACATTACAGCATACTAACACATATATATGGAATTTAGAAAGATGGTAACGATAACCCTATATGCAAAACAGAAAAAGAGACACAGAAATACAGAACAGACTTTTGAACTCTGTGGGAGAAGCTGAGGGTGGGATGTTTCAAAAGAACAGCATGTATACTATCTATGGTGAAACAGATCACCAGCCCAGGTGGGATGCATGAGACAAGTGCTCCGGCCTGGTGCACTGGGAAGACCCAGAGGAATCGGGTGGAGAGGGAGATGGGAGGGGGGATCGGGATGGGGAATAAGTGTAAATCTATGGCTGATTCATATCAATGTATGACAAGACCCACTGAAATGTTGTGAAGTAATTAGCCTCCAACTAATAAAAAAATTAAAAAAAAAAATGTACTGGTTTCATACACTCTAAAGTTTCTCCATATTTATATCCTTTATTTGTTCTTAAATTATTGGCTTGATCTAATTCTACTACTCTTCTGTTGCTGTTTAGTCATTAAGTCGTGTCTGACTGTTTTGCAACCCCATGGACTGTAGCCCACCAAGATCCTCTGTCGATGGGATTTCCCAGGCAAGAATATTGGGTAGATATCTTCTTCTCCAGACGGTCTTCCCAAATGAGGGATCAAAACCAGGTTTCCTGCACTGCAGGCGGATTCTTCACCAACTGAGCCACCAGGGAAGCCCATACTACTCTTCTAAGCTCTACCTGCCTGCCTAAAATAATCAGTTCTATTTTAAAATTTGATATCTGTTTATTCTTTAATCTGCTAATTGGCTTTTTACAACTTGAGACTATTTTCTTTGCCTGACTTAATAGCAAATTTTGACTTACTATTTTACATTGTGAAAGAAAGTAAGTCTCACAGTCATGTCTGACTCTGTGGTTCCACGGACTGCAGCCTGTCCCACTCCTCTCTCCATGGAATTCTCCAGGCAAGAGTACTGGAGTGGGTTGTCATTTCCTTCTCTAGGGGATTTTCCCAACTCGGGGATCAAACCCAGGTCTCCCGCATTGCCTGCGGATTCTTTACCAGTTGAGCCACAAGGGAATTTTACATTAGTGCCATCTAATAGTGTTATTTCTACTTCATTTTATAGTTATCTCCCTTTATCAATCAGTATTTTTTCCTTTGATTAATGACTAGAGACTACTGTAAATTCAGGTCCCACGTTCCCATTCCCTACCAAATCACACTAGAAGGGAAGAGGTCTCTTACACTCTACCAGCCAATGCATTGCCATGAAGTACTCAGAAATCTCTAGTCCTGCTCCCACAGTTTACAGTCACATCACAGAAGTTCCTGTTCAATGCAGAGTGTTAAATTCTAGCAAAGCTCCACCAAAAGAGGACAAGGGTTGAGAGAGTCCTTGACCTTAACACAAAAAGCAGTCTTTATGTACTCAACAGAAATAAGGAGTCTGAGGCTCCAAACTGGCAAACAAGTAAGCTAGAACACCAATGACTGTTTTTTTCTCCTGTCCCATACACATGGTGCCAGGTACAAAAATTGGGGGAAAAAACAACAACAAAAAACAGACCCTGTGTGTACATGAGTATGGGGCAGCAGGGGTGGGATGGCTAGGATGAAGGAAGTGCCAGTTAGGGATCTGGACCAAGCAATATCAAACTGAGTGACCTTAAGTTGAATTTCAGCGAATACTTATCAGGTATGCCCTCATTTACAAGACTATACACCTAACAGCCTCATTATGACTTAGGAAAAGTAGTTCTCAATTTTTTTTTCCCTAGTAGTCTCTGGACAGTCCCCTGGAGTGTCCCAGCAATTTCTATCTTGGTACTATGAAACCAGTTCTTGACATGGTTAGTATTTCATAAATGTGTGTTGAACTAAACAATACAACAATCTGGACTCCATAGAAAACAAAAATCGACACTTTCCCCAGAAGGACATTCATGTTCAGATGTACTGTGTTCTTATATTTATCATGGATTAAGAACATAAGCAATTTCAATAATGTGCTCAGTAATAACTGTTGGGACCATCTGCATCCCAGTGCTTAGATGCTTACCTTGAGAACCACTGACTTGGCCGATGAGCCAACATCCTCCTTCTTAAAAGTAAAGGCTCCTTAAAAGTACATGTGCACTGTCAAATACTATGTATGCTTTTTGACTTTAAAAAAATTACATTTGCTAAGTAAATCAGTAAGTAACTGAATTTTTACTCCTATGTGTGGCTAATAGACATCTTCAATTTGTAACAATTAACATTCAAAACACATGTCTAACATTTCAGAACTATGCAGTCTGAACCAACAGCTCTAGAAACAAAATTTACACACGTCAGCCAGAACAGAAAAGGTCATCCCCATAGTTTAACATAAAAAAAGAACACAAAATTAGTCCAGGTTGGGATATAGTATCTACTATTAAATTTCTAATAATTAATTAGAATTTCCCAAACTGTCCCCTGGAAAGTCAGAACTCAAAAAAAAAAGTTAAAAAGGATCCAAACCTCTACAGCAGCTACAAAACAAGTATTTAAAAGCTGGCTGGGTGAAGGGCACTGCAGGGCAGGAGAAAACGTCTGCTTTTTACTTATACTTCTGTACCATTTGAATTTTTGTTTTATGATAAGCATGTATCTTTTTGGAAAGATTTATTTCTTAGGCTACCATTAGCTGATAATAAGAAAGGTTGGTCCTCAGAGAATAAGCTGCTCTTTCTGAAACCCTACTGTGCATGAGACAGGATAGGCATCACATGAAGCACTGCACATTTTAACGGTCTTTTCCTTACTGTCTACTACCACGAAGCACTCAGAAAGGAGACTGGAGTTGAGAACTATGGGATTCAACATAAAGCCAATACCGTGCAGGAAGTGTCACGTGAGAGTGACAGCTGCCTAAGGTGTCAAGCTTTGTGAAGAGGTGTCCTAATTCCTATTAACTGGCTTGGAAAGAACAGATTTAATCTCACATCCTGTAGAACAAAAAAAAAGAAAGCAGGTTTCTTTTTCTGAAGGTAGCAAAAGTAACCAAATATTAGAGCTAAGAAAGAAAATACAGGTCCATAATGCCTTAGCCACAATTCCAAAATCCACAAAAATGTCTATCATTCCGTGGTAGTAAAACTTGATCTGAATTTAACCAGCAGCAAAATCTGACCCGAATTGACAAGAGACTATTCAGAGTCTATCCACTAAAATAAGAATAGTCATGGCTTTGGCTGGCGAAATATTAATGTATTTGACTATAAAGTGTTACCCTTGACTCTGCAGGGGCATTACATGTATACCGTAAATGCACCTTATAAACTTTCCAACATTTTTTTTTAACTCTGAATTCTAAAATACAGCTAGCTGGCCCTTAGAATTTCCAGTAAGTGACTATGAACCTAAAAATGGGTTTTTATTAAACCAGTCCTGTCAATCTCTATCAAAATATGTACCTTTCTGAAAATATTCCTATAAATTTGAATGAATTAATTTTAATTAAAACTTATCACTATTAAAATATACTACTTTGAATATCTATAATTCTATAACTGCATTATTAGTTAGAATATTTTATACCACTTCAATATTAAGTCAACTTCTCTCTGAAGGCAACACTAAAATCAGTCTTTGAGAGGAGAGTGGCAGCAGGCAATGGCAAGAGGCATCGACATCTTTAGGAATCAGTGAGCTAAAATGGACTGGAATGGGTGAATTTAATTCCGATGACTATTATATCTACTACTGTGGGCAAGTATCCCTTAGAAGAATCAGAATGGGGTAAAGAGAGTAAAGCTAAAAAAGGGGATCTCTCAATATGCTTTTTTCTTTTTATGTTAAAAAAAAAAACAAAACAAACAGCATAGGATTTTTAAAAATGTATCAGAGGAACACAGATATTAAAAGTTAACAAGAACCAATTTAAATCATTAAAAGAATCAAAATCAAAAAGTCATAGAATCCAAGTAGTTATTGATGAACAGAACACAAAAGTCAAGAAATAGAACAAATACAAGTAAGGAAAATTGTATATTTTAGCCCAGTTATATATCAGTTCTATTATAATATATGACTAAATGGCAAATGATAACAAAGTTTGCAAAACTCAAAAGTCTCTACTATAGAAAGAAAACAATATGGCCAGATTAAAACAAGAACTAAGACATGAGACTATTAAGAACCTATAATTAATTACAATGCAGAGTAACTTAGAAGATTTCATGTGAAAACAGAAATAGAATGAACATTTTAATAAACATAAGTACAATATTATATTTTAAACCCTGGTATCTACATGAAATAAAACTGGTTAATTTTTAAGCATACACCAATCCATCCTTCCTCCCCAACGCTATCTCACATACAGAACTAGCAAATGCTAGAAACAATGAAGCCAAACAGGAACCTCATTTCACAACTGGTAGAGGCAAAAGCAGTGAAAATCCCTTTCAGTAAATGTATGAGGTGGTGGGCATGCTAAGTCGCTTCAGCCGTGTCTAACTCTGTGAGACCCCATGGACTGTAGCCACAGGGCTCCTCTGTCCATGGGATTCTCTGGGCAAGAAAACTGGACTGGGTTCCCATGCTTTCCTGCAGGGGATCTTCCAGGCCCAGGGATCAAAACTGCACCTCTTACATCTCTTGCATTGGCAGGTGGGTTCTTTACCACTGGCTCCACCTGGGAAGACCCAAATAAATAATCTGGGGCTTCTATCCAAAGGAAGCACTCACAAAGTTATACTACTCAAAGAAATTAAAGACTGAAAAATAACTGAAAACACTCCTTAAAGCAGTATTAGTAGCAAACATGGTCATTGCTATATCCCAGAAACAAAGGATTATGCTATTCTCACAAGTATTATTTACTAAATTGTGGTTCGTACTATCCAAGAAAAATATGTGGCCATCAGAAAGAGTACATATGAGAACATCACTGATATATGGAATTTTAGATTAATTAAAATTTAAAATGTCAGGGTAAATTTGGATTTTTAGAAGTTCATCTTGTATGTAAGAATTAAAAAGAAATATTTCCTATAGTAATCTCCCTTTTATTTAAACAAAACAAATGGAAGGAAAAGGAGGGAAAAAACAAGACAACAAAAAGATATTCAGGTACAGGAGCATCAAGGATAAAAAGCAAGCCAAGAGGACATCCCGTAAGTAAAAGAGTTTCCAAACTAACTATTAACAGATTCACTATAAACGAAACATAAAGCTCTAAATTCAGTAAACTAAAAACACAAAGTTAAAGAATATCAAAGTTGAAAGCTAAAAATCTAAGATTTTAATCCATTAAGAATATGTTTAAATAAAGTCCTTATTTCCTAATGGAGGGGTGAAGTTGGGAATAATGGGGCTTTTTGGTGCTAGAAAACAAAGACTGTGAGAAAAGAATTTTACCTTCACCCCCAAAGAATTATGCCTAGTGATTAAGGCTGCATATAATGTAGTGCGTATACCAATCTACTAGGGTCTAAGAATATCCCTTGGTTAATTACATAACAGATCCAGATTCAAGGCATCTTTTTGAACTAGGTCATTCACATAATTCCTACAGTGTAAGAAAGATACAGATACGTGCTCATCCTACTGGAATCCAACATCTGATACAAGTTACTTTAAATTTAAATCATGATGTATTAATAATGTAATAATGCTGCACCAGTATCAAAACCAAATTTTACATCCTTTTATATCATGCAATGTATTTTGACAGGGTGATCTTGATTTCCCTACACAGAAATTAGTTTACTCTCATGATTTAAGAAGCTTCCACAGTTACAAGTGCAGTGTACTGAAGGAATGTACAAAAGTGTCCAGGTATCCTTGAGTTTATAATCAAGTTGGAGAGAGAGTATCACATAAAAACAATGTGAGAAAGCTTTAGTAAGCAGTTAAATGTCAGTTGTAAACATAGACTGATATTAAATATATACCAATCAATCTATAGAAACATTCAACTGAAAGTTACTTTTCAAGATATATACCTGGAAAAGGTTTATATTTATCTCAATCAGGTTGCCATCACTGAAAATATTTTGCAACTCCTATTTTGCTTCCAAAACAGTTTATAAAACTGCACAAGGAAATCTGCCTCATTACCTTGCAATCATTTTGGACCCCAAACAGTATTACCCAGACAAATCATTTAATCAGACCTTAAAAATGACTCTTAGTTGCTCCCTAAAATCAAATCCATCCTGAAAGAATGAAGATTTTCCCCTACGGAAATTCCAAAGAATATCTCATACTCTGGAAGCAACTCCGAAATAATTCCTCAAATGTTTTTAGAAAAGACAGTACTTCCACTTCCAGGGAAGATGGAGTAGCAGGGATCAGATGCACCCTTGCACCTGAAACAACTACAATTCTGGACAAAATATAAAGAACCAATGGTTTTCAAAACATCGGACATCAGGCAAGGAAGGACAGATAGTGATCCCTGAGAGATGGTAAACAAACAAGGTAATTAAGCCCTATAATTGTCCGAGTCTGCTAGCAAGGGAAGGTCTCCAGCCCAAAGCACAGGGAGGGGGAACCCAGGTATAACTCAGGGACCGCCCTTAGTTGAGGAGACGGAGCTGAGATACTGGGAAGTCCAAGGCAGCTAGAGTCTGCAGTTCACAGGGGTACTGGAGAGAAGAGAGCTGCACAGACACCGAACTCCAGAGGTCTGCAGGGCACCCCTTGAGTATTCGGCTGAGTCACTAGGAAAAACACAGCCAACATCACATTTAATGGCACAATGCTTTCCCTCTGAGTCTGGGGAAAAAACAAAGATGCCCATTTATATCACTTTTTTTAAAAAAATTGAGGTGTAGTTGAGGTAAATATATGTAAGTTTCAGGGATACAACATAGTACAATTTTAAGGTTATCCTCCATTTATAGTTATTATAAAACACTGGCTATATTCCTTTGCTGCACAATATTCTTGTAGCTTACTTATTCTATTCTATATATAGTGGTTTATAACTCTTAATCTCCTACCCCTATTTTGCCCTTGCCCTCTTCCTTCTTTCCACTGGTAAGCACTAGTTCCGTGTCTGTGAATCTGTTTCTTTTTGTTATATTCACTAGTTTATTTTTATCGAATGCACATATAACTGATATTATTCAGTGTTTGTCTTTCTCTAACTTACTTCACTAAGCATAATATCCTTTAAGTCCATCCATGTTGTTGCAAAAGGCCACATTTCATTATTTGTTTAATCCCTGAGTAGTATTTCATTGGATATACCACATCTTGTTTATTTATTCATCTGTGGATGAACACTAAGGGTGCTTCCATATCTTGGCTACTGTAAAAAAAAAATGCTATTATGGACATTGGGATATATATATCTTTTCAAATTAGCATTTTCTTTTTTTGTTTGTTTGTTTCATATATCCCAGGTGTGGAACTGCTGGGTCATATAATAGTTCTATTTTTAGTTTTTTGAGAAACTTCCATACTGTTTTCTGCAGTAGGTGCACCAATCTACATTCCCACCAACAGTGTGTAAGAGTTCCCTTTTCTCAACATCCTCTCCAACATTTGTCACTTGCTTACATTACTTCCATTACAGTACTTGAGAGCTTCCCAGACGGCACTAGCACAAAAGTGAAAGTCAAAGTCAAAGTTGCTCAGCTGTGTCCGACTCTTTGCTATCCCATGGACTATACAGTCCATGGAATTCTCCAGGCCCAAATACTGGAGTGGGTAGCCTTTCCCTTCTCCAGGGAATCTTTCCAACCCAGGTATTGAACCTAGGTCTCTTGCATTACAGGTGGATTGTTTACCAGCTGAGCCACAAGGGAAGCCCAGCGGTAAAGCACCCACCTGCCAATGCAGGAGACATAAGAGACGCACATTCGAGTCCTGGGTTGGGAAGATCCCCTGGAGAAGGAAATGGCAACCCACTCCAGTATTCTTGCCTGGAGAATCCCATGGACAGAGGAGCCTGGTGGGCTACAGTCTATGGGGTTGCGAAGAGTTGGACACAACTGAAAGCGGCTTAGCACATAGTACTTGAGGTCCTAGCCAGTACAAGACAAGAACGAACTCAGGGACCTTCCCTGGCGGTCCCAAAAACTAATGCTGAAGAAGATGAAGTAGAACAGTTCTATGACAATCTCCAAGACCTTCTAGAACTAACACGAAAAAAAGATGCCTTTTTCATTATAGGGATTGGAATGCAAAAGTAGGGAGTCAAGTGACTGTTACCTAGAGTAAAAGTCAAGTTTGGCCTTGGTGTACAAAATGAGGTAGGGCAAAGGCTAAAAGAGTTCTGCCAAGCGAATGCACTGGTTATAGCAAACACTCTCTTCCAACAAACAAGAGATGACTCTACACATGGACATCACCAGATTGATTATATTCTTTGCAGCCAAAGGTGGAGAATTTCTATACAGTAAGCAAAAACAAGACACAGAGCTGAATGTGGCTCAGATCACAAGCTTCTTATCACAAAATTCAGACTTAAATTGAAGAAAGTAGGGAAAACCCCTAGACCATTCAGTTCAGTTCAGTTCAGTCACTCAGTCCTGTCCGACTCTTTGCGATCCCATGAACTGCAGCACGCCAGGCCTCCCTGTCCATCACCAACTCCCAGAGTTCACTCAAACCCATGTCCATCAAGTCGGTGATGCCATCCAACCATCTCATCCTCTGTCGTCCCCTTCTCCTCCTGCCCCCAATCTTTCCCAGCATCAGGGTCTTTTCAAATAAGTCAGCTCTTTGCATCAGGTGGCCTAAGTACTGGAGCTTCAGTTTCAACATCAGTCCTTCCAATGAACACCCAGGACTGATCTCCTTTAGGATGGACCGGTTGGATCTCCTTGCAGTCCAAGGGACTCTCAAGAGTCTTCTCCCACAAAAGTTCAAAAGCATCAATTCTTCGGTGCTCAGCTTTCTTTATATAGTCCAACTCTCACATCCATACATGACCACTGGAAAAACCATAGCCTTGACTAGACGGACCTTTGTTGGCAAAGTAATGTCTCTGTTTTCTAATATGCTGTCTAGGTTGGTCATAACTTTCCTTCCAAAGAGTAAGCGTCTTTTAATTTCACAGCTCCAATCACCATCCACAGTGATTTTGGAGCCCAGAAGAAAAAAGTCAGCCACTGTCTCCACTGTTTCCCCCATCTATTTCCCATGAAGTGATGGGACCAGATGCCATGATCTTAGTTTTTTGAATGTTAAGCTTTAAGCCAACTTTTCCACTCTCCTCTTTCACTTTCATCAAGAGGCTCTTTAGTTCTTCTTCACTTTCTGCCATAAAGATGGTGTTATTTGCATATCTGAGGTTATTGATATTTCCTCCAGCAATATTGATTCCAGTCTGTGCTTCCTCCAGATCAATGTTTCTCATGATATACTCTGCATAGAAGTTAAATAAGCAGGGTGACAACATACAGCCTTGACGTACTCCTTTTCCGATTTGGAACCAGTCTGTTATTCCATGTCCAGTTCTAACTGTTGCTTCCTGACCTGCATACAGTTTTCTCAAGAGGCAGGTCAGGTGGTCTGGTATTCCCATCTCTTTCTGAATTTTCCACAGTTTATTGTGATCCACACAGTCAAAGGCTTTGGCATAGTCAATAAAGCAGAAATAGATGTTATTCTCGAACTCTCTTGCTTTTTCGATGATCCAGAGAATGTTGGCAATTTGATCTCTGGTTCCTCTGCCTTTTCTAAAACCAGCATGAACATCTGGAAGTTCACAGTTCACATATTGCTGAAGCCTGGCTTGGAGAATTTTAAGCATTACTTTACTAGCATGTGAGATGAGTGCAACTGTGTGGTAGCTTGAGCATTCTTTGGCATTGCCTTTCTTTGGGACTGGAATGAAAACCAACCTTTTCCAAAGTCCTGTGGCCACTGCTGAGTTTTCCAAATTTTTTTCTTTTTTTTTTTTTAGTTTTCCAAATTTGCTGGCATATTGAGTGCAACACTTTCACAGCATCATCTTTCAGGATTTGAAATAGCTCAACTGGCATTCCATTACCTCCACTAGCTTCGTTTGTAGTGATGCTTCCCAAGGCCCACTTGACTTCACATTCCAGGATGTCTGGCTCTAAGTGAGTGACCACACCATCGTGATTATCTGGGTCATGAAGATCTTTTTTGTACAGTTTTCTGTGTATTCTTGCCACTTCTTCTTAATATCTTTTGCTTCTGTTAGTTCCCTACCATTTCTGTCCTTTATTGTGCCCATCTGTGCATGAAATGTTCCCTTGGTATCTCTAATTTTCTTGAAGAGATCTCTGGTCTTTCCCATTCTCTTGCTTTCCTCTATTTCTTTGCACTGATCACTGAGGAAGGCTTTCTAATCTCTCGTTGCTATTCTTTGAAACTCTGCATTCAAATGGGTATATCTTTCCTTTTCTCCTTTGCTTTTTGCTTCCCTTCTTTTCACAGTTATTTGTAAGGCCTCCTCAAACAGCCATTTTGCTTTTTTGCATTTCTTTTTCTTGGGGATGGTCTTGATTCCTGTCTCCTATACAATGTCATGAACCTCCATCCATAGTTCATCAGGCACTCTATCACGTCTAGACCCTTAAATGTATTTCTCACTTCCACTGTATAGTCAAGGGATTTGATTTAGGTCATACCTGACTTCAGGTATGACCTAAATCAAAACCCTTATGATTATAGAATGAAATTGACAAATAGATTCAAGGGATTAGACCCTGATGCTGGGAAAGATTAAGAGAAGGAAGAGAAGAGGGTGACAGAGGATGGGATGGTTGGATGGCATCACCGACTCAACGAACTTGAGTTGGAGCAAACTCGGAGAGAACAGGGAAGCCTGGCGTAATGCAGTCTATGGGGTTGCAAAGAGCTGGACTTACGAACTGAACAATAACCACCAGTGGTTAAGAATCCACCTTGCAAATCAAGGGACGTGGGTTCAATCCCTGGTTGGTGAACTAAGATCCCACATGTCGCACAGCAACTAAAAGCCCCCATGCCACAATTAAAGAGCCTGTGTGCTACAGCTACTGAAGCCCACGCACTCCGGAGCCCTCTACCACAACTACCGAGCCTGTGTGCCACAACTAGAGAATCCACATGCTGCAACAAAAGATCCATCATGCCACAACTAAGATCCAATGCAGCCAAATAAAAAAATAATTAAAAAAAAAAAAAGAATTAGAACTCAAAGGCTAGAAAGTAAAATTGTCATTCTTGGTAAATGATATAATTGTGTATAGAAGAAAAACAAAATGATTACAAAAAAGTCACTAGAAGTAATGAATGAAATTAGCAAACTTTATCTGATTCCTTAATGTCACAACCATATCAATAAAAACAAACTGTATCTAAATGAAGAGGTGTTTAATAATGACGTACTTCCAGGGAGACATTTTAGAGAATGTTTTTTAAGAGTAAGAAGGAAAATGGTTTGGAATCCAGAAACAAGGGAGAATATTTTACATAATGCATAGCCCTTATAAAGTACAGACACAAAAAGGGAGAAAATCATATGAAATACAGAGAAAAGATTGTGAGGGGGAAAGGGCAAAGAGCTCTAGGGAACAAGAGCTGATAGATGGAAGCATTAAAGGGTCTGGGTCAGACACAGAGGTTTGGACTTCACAGAATAAGAAAGGTTGATCGAGACGGGAAAAGTAAATAGTAAGTAGGAAATGTTTTCTGGAGGGAAACTAGGAATGGGACCAGGCATAGGAAGCTGTTTTAATAATCCAGACATAGCCTGAGGATGACTCAGAAGCAAGATGGTGGCATGAAAACAAAAAATGAGAGGCTCCAAGTCCAAAGCTATAGAGAAAAGAGCTACAAGATATGGCAATGTTTCAAGATGCAGGGTTTCCGGGTTTCAAGATGCAGGTGTTGGGAGGATGGTTACCAATGAGGGGACCCAAGTGAGCAAATCATTTAGGGAGGTGAAGCAGAGACCCATCTCCAGCCTCCAGAGTTACCTTTTTGAATGGCACCCCAAATGACAGGCATACAAGAGAAAATTACACTCAATACGCGCGTTTAAGTGCAGTGAACACAAGCTCGGCAGGCCTCTGCTTCAGAAGCAAACACGCTGCCCGGGTGCGCAGCCCTGGCTCTGGCAGCTTCGGGAAGCGTAGGGCGATGTCACGATGTGCTGAGGTCGCCTCACAAGCTCTGTGTGGGGCACAGGGTCCCCTTTTTAAAGTTTTCAAACCAGCCCTTACTGGCTTGAATTGTGATGCCTTTTGCATTTTCATTCTCTTGTTTTGTTTTTGTTAATTCCACAAAGAGCCCTTTCACCGATTCTCTTGGTGTTTTAAAAGTAATGCTTTCCCTGTGGGCCCATGTTTTGGCCATACATTAGGAATGTGGGGGCAGAAAGAAATCTCCTCCAGCATGGTTTAAGCGGGAATCTATAATCAGTATGCCCTTTTGTTTATGGGTATAGAGCCACACTGCAAAATAAAAACATCATAAATGTTAAACACCTTGTATAAAACTATAAAACTTTTATAGAGAAAATAAGGTTGACAAGAGTAGTTGGTGAAACTTTATTTTAAAATCTGTTGTCCACAGTACATCTAAGAGAGAGTTGTTTACTTACTAACAGAAGTCTCAAAGAGAGACACTTTTGGGTAAAATATCTCACAGAAAGGATATTACTGAGCACGATATACCAGTAGCAAGATTTTCACTGATGGAAAAACACCTAGCTCCTAGGGGGACCTGGGCTTCATCTCTCACTCCTTCCTTCACACTGGAACCCTGTGAAATTACCCCGCCCATAAAAACTAACCACCCCGTACCTGAGGGCAGCTTTTGCCCTCTGAGACCGAACACCCTGTGTCTATGGAGTGCGAATCTTAAATAAACCTGCTTTCACTTCAGCATAGCTCACTCTTGAATTCTTTCCTGTGCAAAGCCAAGGACTCTCACCTTGGCAGCCAATCCCAGGAACTCATCCGAGACCTGGAACATAACAAGCCTCTTGTGCCCCATTTTCCTGCAATGTACTGACCTGGGCCTAAGTCAGGGAGCTTGGACCTCTCCTACTTTTGGAGGCTCTTCCTAGGTATGAAAAATGAAGACATCCAGGGACTTTCCTGGTGGCTCAGTGGCTAAGACTCCACATTTCTAATGCAGGGGGCCTGGGTCCTTAGTCAGAGAACTAGATCACACATGCCACAACTCAAAGACCCTTCGTGCCACGACGAAGAACGAAACTGAGACCTGGCACAGCCCGTAAGCAAAAAAAATATAAATTAAAAAAAAAATCTGTGGTACATTTTAAATGTATACATGTAATTAGCACTTCTAGGGGAAGAAAACAATATTAACTGTACTACTCATAAAATATAGGAATAATAAACATGTTCATCTGTCATTAATCACAGAGGGTATGATACAGTAACTGGAACAAGTTTAAAGCTACAATCAATAACTTCTTCCAATCCTGTGGATTTATCTCTTAGTACTGCTTACTGTATGCAAACCATTCTGTGAGTGGCACAGAAAACAACAAAGTGGTATAAACTTGTTTTAGGCTCTAAGTATCCAAGAGTGAACTCCTGACTTCTCCCTCTTCTCTAGTGGAGGAACTACAAGGAACGTGTCCTAGTTATCACTTCACTCTCCTGGGTGCTTCCTGAAATTGCACCTCACTTGGGACTCAAACCCACAATCTGCCAACTGAAACTGCATAACTCATCTCCGGACTTAATGAAGCTCAGGTTCTTTATGTCTCAGTGCAGAAGGAATTCAGCGAGAGGCAAAGTGATAACTAAAAAGATTTATCAATATCCTTTGTAAAGAGGTTGCAGGAAAATGGGGCATGAGAAGATGGCCGTGATCCAGGTCGTGGGCAAGTTCCTGGGCTGGGCCACCAAGTGATGGTCCTTGGCTTAGCGCAGAAAAGAATTCAAGAGTGAGCCACAGGAAATAAAAAGCAGGTTTACTGAAGGTGATTCACATTCCAATTATAGAATGTAGTCCATCTCAGAATGTGAGCAACCATGGTAGAAACACACTCCACACACAGAGTGTGGGCTGTCTCAAAAGTCAAGAGCAGCCACGAAATATGGGGTGCTCAGTGTTTACGGGCTGGGTAAGCTAACGGGTGGGAGGATTATTCCAACTATTTCAGGGGGAAGGGGCAGGGACTTCCAGGAATTGGGCCACCGCCCACTTTTTGCCCTTTTATGGTCAGCATCAGAAGTGTCATGGTGCCTGCGGGTGTGTCATTTATCATGTGCTAGTGTATCACCATGAGTGTACAATGAGGTTCAGGGTCTCCTGGAAGTTGAATCTTGATGCCATCCTGGGCATAATCAGTTCTAATCAGTTTATGCCATATCCTTAACAGCTAAGTCATTCTTTTAAAGGTTCTGCCCTGCTTCTTTTCCACCTGTCTCATTTCTACACCTTTAGATTTTCTATCTTACCTCAAGATGTTGTGGCCTTCTCAGCCTCACCTGCTTCCATTTTCTCCTTCCTTTTCACTCCAAACATCTTAAAATAAACTATATTCACTGGTGACATTTTCCCTACCATCCATTTTCCTACCATCTCCATAGCTCCTTGTAATGGAGGTCAATAAACACACAGAAATTTGTAGCAATCGACTTTTAACAGGTTAATTATCATCTTCTGAATGGGATCAGCACTACTAGAGCTTAATCACCTCTCCTTCTGTAAACTATCAAGTTCTGAATATGAAAATCTGAGAAACACTCGTTAGCCAACAAAGTCCAGGCATCTCCTAACTGTACTTAACAATGACAACAGGATGAAAGACAGTAAGAGTTGGGGTGAACTGGGGAAAAGGAGGCACTACTTAAGAATAACAGGGCTGAAAAAGAGGAGTTATTCAACAATTGAATATTGTAAATACACTTGTCTTACTTCTCAATAAAAGGGTACTTTTCTATTAAAAAAAAAAAAAATTAAAAAAAAAAAAAAAAAAAAAAAGAGGAGTTATTCAACTAAAAAGGTGTAAACTGAAAGAAAATGGGCTGAATTTCCATTCAATAAATCTTCCTTTCTTCACTTTTAGTTGAGAATCAAATTAAACTAATGCTGGCTCAGTGAACCACTTAAAGATTTGTGTTGTTCTTTTTGTTGTTCATTAGCTAAGTTGTGTCCTATTCTTTGCAACCCCCATGGACTATAGCATGCCAGGCTCCTCTGTCCTCCACTAACTCCTGGAGCTTGCACCAATTCACTGAGTTGGTGAAGCTATCTGACCATCTCATCCTCTGCTGCCCTCGTCTCCTCCTGCCTTCAATCTTTCCCAGCATCAAGGTCTTTTCCAATGAGCTG
Organism: Cervus elaphus; assembly: GCF_910594005.1. Taxonomy (NCBI): domain Eukaryota; kingdom Metazoa; phylum Chordata; class Mammalia; order Artiodactyla; family Cervidae; genus Cervus; species Cervus elaphus. Next base: position 8,616,641 of record NC_057836.1, read on the forward strand.
GCGCTCTGCATCAGTGGCCAAAGTATTGAAGCTTCAGTTTCAGCAACAGTCCTTCCAATGAATATTCAGGGTTGATTTCCTTTAGGGTTGACTGGTTTGATCTCCTTACAGTCCAAGGGACTCTCAAGAGTCCTCTCCAGCACCACAGTTTGAAAGCATCAATTTTTTGGTGCTTCTTCAGTGCTCAGCCATTTTTATGGTCCAAGTCTCACATCTGTACATGACTACTGGAAGAACCATAGCCCTGACTAGACTTACAGGTTAAGTATAACTAGAATTTCAAGCTGTAAAAATCATCTTTCCCAGTACATGCACCTGGAGGCTGTTCTAGGTAATCCCTTCTGACATCATCCCTTTGACTGGTTCAGTATCTGGTCCTGTGAGGTGGATCAGCACTGTCTCAAGCAATCTGGAGGTAACTTCCTTTACTCTCTGCTCCTCGGTTCAGTTCAGTTCTTCAGTCGTGTCCAACTCTTTGTGACCCCTTAGACTGCAGAATGCCAGGCCTCCCTGTCCATCACCAAGTCCCAGCTTTGCTCAAACTCATGTCCATCGAGTCGGTGATACCATCCAACCATCTCATTCTCTGTCGTCCCCTTCTCCTCCTGCCCCCAATCTTTCCCAGCATCAGGGTCTTTTCCAGTGAGTAGGTTCTTTGCATCAGGTGGCCAAAGTATTGGAGTTTCAGCATCAGTTCCTCCAATGAATATTCAGGAGTGATTTCCTTTAGGATGGACTGGTTTGATCTCCTTGCAGTCCAAGGGACTCTCAAGAGTCTTCTCCAACACCACAGTTCAAAAGCATCAATTCTTTAGTGCTCAGCTTTCTTTATGATTCAACTTTCACATCCACACATGACTACTGGAAAAACTATAGCTTTGACAAGATGGACCTTTGCTGGTAAAGTAATGTCTCTGTTCTGAACATGCCGTCTAGGTTGGCCATAGTTTTTCTTCCAAGGAGCAAGCGTCTTTTAATTTCATGGCTGCACTCACCATGTGCAGTGATTTTGGAGCTCAAGAACATAAAGTCTGTCACTGTTTCCATTGTTTCCCCATCTATTTGCCATGAAGTGATGGGACCAGATGCCATGATCTTACTTTTTTGAATGTTGAATTTTAAGCCAGCTTTTTCACTCTCCTCTTTCACTTTTATCAAGAGGCTCTTCAGTTCATCTTTGCTTTCTGCCATAAGGGTGGTGTCATCTGCATATCTGAGGTTATTGCTATTTCTCCCAGCCATCTTGATTCCAACTTGTGCTTCTCTGCTCCTAGATAAGCTTAAATGAGTCACCACTTTCTAACTCCACCTGAAATCATTTGCCTAGTTATAGGTGCTATATTCAAGCAAGTATATTAATTAGAAGTGACAAGCATCATTCTGGTTTACGATTATCTTCTTTGAATGGTACTTTAGGATGCCTTTATGAATTCAAATGTATAGAATCACAACAATTATTTCTAAGACTATTTCCAGTTCTGAAATGTAGTGTAATCTGAGTCTGATATGTCACTTACAGGTCTGTAAGTCAGCTGTTGGCCCTGTACCCTGACACCAGCTTTATAAAAGCACACCACTGTGCCATCCTCTCATACTAAAAATGCTCCTTTGGGCCTCTGTGTAGGCCATTTGCCCTGCCTGAAATGCCCTCTTCCTCCATGACTGGGTGGAAATGTTACCTTCCCTGGAAAGGCTTTCCTGACCTCTAGTTGTGTGGACGATTTTCCTTTTCACCCCTGCCCCCTCCCCTGAATGCCTACTGTAACACTTACAACACCAAATAGCACTCATCTGTGTATGTGTCTGCCTTGCCCACTTGGCTGAGCGTGCCTTGGAAACAAAGATCTCTTCTTATCCCATCCCTGTAGTCCTAGCTCCTAACCCAGCATTCAGCACACAGTGAGCACACAAACATTCAGTGTAAACTGTAGTCAAGTAAGTACCGACCACATAAAAAAGTGTTTAAAGGAATAACCATTGTGATCATTTTTACTAATAAAGGATTAAAAAGATACTCATTAAACTCTGCAATGGGGAGTTCCCTGGTGGTCTAGTGGTTAAGATTCCAGGTTTTCACTGCCATGACCTGGGTTCAATCCCTGGTCGAGGAACTGGGATCCCATACACGGGCAAAAAAAAAAAAAATAAGAAAACCCCAACTCTACAATGACTAGATAAAATTTTCATACAAATTAAAATTTTTTATTATAATATTCTTTCTATAATAATGAAATGTTTACCTATTACAGGTAGAAATTAAGAAAAAAATAGACCCTAGAGACAACCTAAAATGGAAAGCCCTCCCCCCGCCCCCATATATTTATTTAAACCATCAGAATGAGATACTTTTCTGTTTTAGTTTTCTTTCCTAATTTATTTGAAAAACTTTCATTCAGGACCTACTACGTGTAATATACAGTGGGAGATGCTGTGCTGTGTTGAGCTGCTCAGTCGTGTCCGACTCTTTGCGACCCCATGGACTGCAGCCTGCCAAGCTCCTCTGTCCATGGGGATGCTCTAGGCAAGAATACTGCAGTGGGTGCCAGATACTGGTGATAAAAATGTGAGCAAAACAGACAAGGCATTTTTATTCACGAAGCTATTTTCTAGCAGGGAAACAACATACAAATTAAATGATTACTTAACTACAATTAAATTAAGTGCTTTGAGTGTTTAAAAGGAGCATTTCTACTGGGGGGGGGGGGGGGAGAGGTGTGTGCTTAAGAAATAACACATAAACAGAGCTCCAAGGATTGAAGAGGCAACAACTAGGCTTGGGGTGTGAAGCTTCCAGACCATGGGAATGGCAAGTGCAAGGAAGAGACCTTGAGCAGGAGGGGATATGCATTTCAGAAACCAAAAGGTCAGTGTGACAAGAGTATAGGCAGCAAAGGGGAGGACAGCAAACGAGGCAGGGTCTTCCTGGGCATTTAGTAAACAAGACAGATCAGATGCTTATTCTTGTGAAGTTTATACTCCAGAGAGTGGATGGCAGCATTTAGGGGACAGGTTAACAAATTTAAGTAGGGAAGACATGTGATTAGAGTTACACTTGTTTCTTAGTTAAATATTTTATATTTGAGGAATAACATATAAAGAACAGACACATAGTCTTAAGCGATTATTCCTTCTGCAGTTTCTACAATTCTCTGAGGCAGAGAATTCACTACTTACAAGGGAAAAAATTAAGTTCTGCAAACTGAGTAATTTATTTGAAGATTCTTACTCAACAAACATTTGAGTACCTACAATATGGTAGGTGCAGAACAGTGTGTGCATTCATACAGAAATGAATGCAAGTCTTGCTCTTAAGAAACTCACAATCTGATACAAGAGACAGATCTAGAAACACTATACAGTATAGTCCATGCTAGAAATGAGGAAAGTATAAAGCAGCAAAGTGAAATTCAATATTCCTAGAAAGAATTAATCATATCATCTTTGTGTTAAAGCTGTACTCTTTCATACTATGTTTTTGAATTTTCAATCATTCCTGTGCTTGAAACATAGTTGGTACTCAAGTATATGTCTACAACACAAACCAACCCAGGATTTTTCACTTCTAGTTCAGGTCCTTTCCAGGAACCAAATATGCCCCTAACTGGAAGAATTTGCATTAATTCCAAGGAGTTCTTCTTTTGAAGCTGCTTTCACAGCCAGCTTACAAAACCACAGAAGAAAGTAAGTTTCATTAAATTAAAGTCACACTTCATTATTTGCCCAGCCTGAAAACCCATAACAACTTCTAAACAGTTATTTTTTTAAAGTGAATTTTCATTCAGAAGAAGTTCTCCTATGAAGACAATCAAGAAACTGCCATCTAGTTCTTCATAATTCATGATCTCTGTCATCAAAGCACTTGTATTTTGGTTTCTAATTGAAAAGATAAAATGTAGCACATAGAAAAAATAAAACAAAATACAAGGTAGCATTTGTTCAGTGATTTAAAATATTTATAGACTATCTACTATGAGCAAGCTCTGACAAACCTAAATAGCATATTAAAAAGCAGAGCCATTACTTTACTGAAAAGACTCATATAGTCAAAACTATGGTTTTTTCCAGTAGTCATGTATGGATGTGAGAGTTGAATCATAAAGAAAGCTGAGCGCTGAAGAACTGATGCTTTTGAACTGTGGTCTTGGAGAAGACTCTTGAGAGTCCCTTGGACTGCAAGATCAAACCAGTCCATCCTAAAGGAAATCATTCCTGAATATTCATTGGAAGAACTGATGCTGAAACTCCAATACTTTGGCCACCTGATGCAAAGAACTGACTCACTGGAAAAGATCCTGATACTGGGGAAGATTGAAGGCAGGAGGAGAAGGGGACAACAGAGGATGAGATGGTTGAATGGCATCACCGACTCAAAGGACATGAGTCTGAGCAAGTCTGGGAGCTGGTGATGGATAGGGAAGCCTGGCATGCTGCTTTCCATGGGTTCGCAAAGAGTTGGAGACAACTAAGCGACTGAACTAATCTACTATGAGCCAGATAAGGAGTCCTCTTAGGCAGGCAAAGTTGAGTAGGCCAAAAGCCTGCCTTCAGGGAACTCAGTCTTATAGTCTGCCTTCAAGGAACTCAGCCAATAATACATAACCCAGGACGATCAGAGCTATAATTCAGCAGGTACACACAGATGAGAACACAACTGCCACAGGTTCTAATTCATCAGCACCTATTCCCACGCCTTATCAGTTACTGATTATTTTAACACTACTCCTGATTATAATACAAACTGATAAATATTGAAAGTAATTGCTACATGAAAAAATTAATGTTAAAATGGGTCAGAGGAGATGGTGAGACCTGAATTTTCTGGGTTTCTCAGCAAGGACGGTTAGCATATTTGGATAAAGACCTGGTTTCAAGGAGAAGTGAGCAACCAAAAGGCCAGTGGTGGCAATTAGCCCAGTATAGCCCTCCAACTATACTAAGGATATGGTTCAGAGCTGTGCTGTACAGCATGGTAGCCACTTGCCACATGTAGCTATTGAGCACCGGAAATGTGGTGAGTCTCAGCTGAGATATATTAAGTGAAAAGTACACTCCGGATTTCAGTTTCACATGACAAAAAGCATGTAAAGCACCTCAACATTTTTTTTAACTGATTATATGTTTACATAATATCTTGGATATCTCGATGTAAATAAAGTGTTATGAAAAATCAATTTCACCCTTTCTACCTTTTTAATGTGGCTACTAGAAAATTTAAAATTACATGTGTGGTTCACATCTGCGGCTTGCATTCTATTTCTACTGCACAGTGCTGGTCCAGAGAGCTTTAAATAACAAGCTACAGAGTTTAATCCTTTGGGGCTATGAAACACTATTGAATGTTTTTAAACCTAAGTGCTTGTGGTAGATTTGGGGAGCGTGCAGGAAACATAAACGAAGCGCTGTTTCAGGAGTGCGGGGGCCATCCGTAGGGCCAAGACACTAGAGGCGGTTGTCAATGTCAAAAGGCCGGCAAATGTCAAAGGATAAGCGGGCTCAGTTGGAAAGTGTACAAGGTCTTTAGAAGTCCCACGCTGGGTGGAGAGAGGAGGAAAAAACCAAGCGCAGGGTGAGGTGAGGGAAGAGGAACAGCTGCAAGCACTGACGTGAGCCTGGATGACCAAGGTGCACTGCTCAGCGGACTCGCGAGCCCAGCCCCGGTTGAGAGTCAGGTTAGGTCTCATCTGGCTCAGTGGAAGGGCTCCCAGGCAGAGGTGACATTCAGGAGAACAAAATCAGTGTCCTCTTTAGCGATTCCAGATCTCTCTTTCTCTGTGGCAAGACCTCTGCCAGTGGGATCAAGTTCGGTGAAGGTAGTAGGTAGAAAGGCTACCAAAAACTACAAGATAGCAATAAATTATAAAAGCAAACACCCAGACTCACAACACAGCCAACAAATATTTACTGGGAGTCTGCTGTATGCCTGGTCCTCGGCTCAGCTCTGGAGGTATGGGAAACAGACATGGTCCTGAATCAAAAATTGTGGTGAGAACTATGAAAAAAGAACAGGAAGCTCTGAGAGATCTAACTGAGGGAGGATGGGAGTAGTGGGATGAGGTCATAAAGGAAAGACTCTCTGAAGAAGTGACAATTTCATGTGAACCCTGAAGTCAGGTGGGTGAAGACCAGGGGGAGTAACAGCCCAGGCCAGGCCAGGACAGTGCTGTGCACAAAAACCTTAAGGCCAGAAAAGGCTTCGGTAATTCAGACAACTGAAAGAAAGCTATGTAGTTAGAATGTCAAGAAGGCAGGCAGGTCATAAAAAAGGTGTGAGAAGGCTGGAGAGGCAGGCGAAAGCCAGATCTTGCACAGCCTCACGGGATGGAAAATAAAATCCCGAATGGGTCCAAGTGCAATGGGAAGCTGTGAGGGGTTCTGATCAGGGAAGTGGTCCAATCTTGATGGGTTCCAAGTGTTAAGCCACCTATGCTCTGTCGGCTCAGCCCCCTGAACAGAAGCGGGCTTGGGAGCAAAGGGGCAGGAGCCAGCATTTGTAGCTGAGTAGCAACATACCTGGTCTGGGGTAACAGAGTGTAATACAAGGCCCTTCAAGGGACTCCCCTGGTGGTCCAGTGCTTAGGACCCCATGCTGCCAATGGGGTTTCCTGGTCAGGAAACTAAAACCTACATGCCACGTGGCATGGCCAAAAGGTAATGATAATAAGGCCCTTCAAAGTTTTCCCTGGGGCTTCCCTGGTGGCTCAGACAGTAAAGAATCCGCCTACAATGCAGGAGACCTGTAGAATCCGCCTACAATGCTCAAACCCTGGGTTTGGAAGATCCCCTGAAGGGAACAGCTACCCACACTGATTTCTGGCTTGGAGAATTCCACAGACTATATAGTTCATGGGGTCGCCAAGAGTTGAACAAGACTGAGTGACTTTCATTTTCAAGTTTTCCAGGGTTGCAAGGTTGGGAGAAGTATGGCACCACCAAAAAATATAGAAAAATCTGATGGAAGAGTTGATCTGGGAGACACTAGCTGGGAAGCACAACTCTAAACATACTGAGTATGAAGCACTAGGGAAGAATTCCAGCAGGTAAATATGAATGTTGTTTTAGAGAATGGAAGAGAGATCAGACATGGGATACTGAGGTTAACACACAGAGAAGTGACAGTTTAAATCCCAAAAGTAAATAACATCTTCAAGTAGTTGAAAAGAGAGGAGAAAAAAAAGCGACACGAGCCTGAATCAGATCCTCAGTGTTTCTCTCTGGGACAGAATTCAGGGCTCTCGAAAGGGACAGAGCATGAGGGAGTCTTTGAAGAATGATGGGACCATTCTGTACCCTGATTGTGGCACTGGTTACATGAATCTGTACATGTGTTAACATTCAGAATGTTACTATATTAATAACAGAAATTTTCAAAATAAAAAAATTTACTTCCTAGGCTCTATGAACTGCTCCATTTAAGTATTCTTCCAGAACATGCCTTTAGCACATGAGCTATTCTCTTTACTGTCCCATTAAATTAAAACCGCTAAAATGAACCCTAATTCATAACATTCTAAACTGTTTCTTAGTCAACTGACATTTACTGTGGTCCTATTATATGTATCAAGCACCCTGCTGGATACAAAACTGAATGATGCCTGGTCCCTGGAAGGGTTAATTAACAGCAAGGTACCAGAGTGTAGACCTACACAAAAAGCTCTGAAAGCCTTGACCCCTTAATTAAAGGCACTTTATCTCTATAAAAATTAAATAGGGAAGAAATTAAACAAAGCTTAGATGTAACACCAGTAAAAATGCTAATCTTTAAAAATTAAGAATAAGTTTCATTAATTCTTAAGCTAGGTATGAAGAACCTAATCATCAGTCACATTTCCCTTTTCCATCCCTTTCTGCTTCTCAGTGTCCTTTCTGCATTTCTTCCTCTGGGTAATTTGGGGGGGTGTGTGCAAAATGGAATATGCATAGGGTTTGAAATCAGACTGAAGACTAAACTGATCCATGCCCTTTAACTTCCTAGCTCTGTGGCTTTTGGAGGCTGTTTTTCCCATCCATACAACAGTAATGATACGGACCTCACAGGTTTGAGGTAAGGATTAGGTAAAAAATATAAACAGGTTGGCATAGGCAAAGAGCGCCAAAAAAAAAATGTTATCTAACGTTATCATTACCATTTGAACAAATGGCATTGTTCTGATTTAAAACATTTTTAAGTGCTTCCATTTGAATGAGGACAAAAATATTTCCCGACCCACCTCCCAAAGGGCATGACATTTATGTGCTACCTTAGAAAAGCTGCTTGGGAATTTCTTCTTAAGTCCCATCAGAAACTTTTCTGCTCAAATGTTTGGGACAGCACTTAAAAACAGTCAAGAACTAAAAAATTATTTTAAAGGCATCATATCATCACTGCATTCTAAGTGGAACAAGCCAGTCTGATTCGTGTTTCGGATGCTTGCCTTAGTGTATGGACCTACCACATTCACATCTCTCCTACTACTTACCTAGTGAGACACCGCACACGGTAGAGGTGTCAATGTGCTAAAAGTTCTGCTTTTTAAGAGGTATTTACATAACACTACCAAAAGCTAAACAGTTCCAAAGCCACCCGAATCAATAGGAAGACTATCATCCTACTGAAATTCCCCACAACTAGGAAGAAAACAGCGGCTATTGTTCAACTTACACAAAATACTAAAATGTAAGATTTCTCTACATCTTATTTCTGTTTGCTTAACTGCTGGGGGAGGGGAACAGTAATTAACAACGTTTTATTCACCGACTATGGAGAAACATCTCTGGCTAATTTTGTTCTATATTTTGCCTATATTGTAAGCAAATGGCCAACTTGAATTCACCTTATGCCTCGCTTTCAACCTTTAGCACAGAGGCTAAAAAGTAATAGTGCAACCGGCAGATACGTGAAAAAGCAGAGAGCCTGAAAAGACCCAGACTAATTCCTGGTGTTCAAATAACCGAGGATGGGCTGGGCCTTAAGGTCACCGACAAGAGGCTACCCTTATTGGGTGTCTTCAGCCACTACACAGTGCATTTAAGCCCACTGTGGAAACCCACTAGTTTGAAACCAAGGGCGCAGGACCAGGGGATGGCAGAAAATACTTCTGGCTGGTCGTCCGCTGATAGTCCCCTCGCCCTCCTTTCCCCGGGGAAGAGTTAATCGACCTGTGGCCACACAGGCAGGGCTCCGGGGTGAGGGGTGGAGCTGGGACGCCCGGTCCGCGTTGGGCAGGGGAGCGCATTCACTCTGTCACGCAGGTCTTGCACACAGGTGGGGACCAGGGGGCTCCGAGGCCTGACGCCTCCCTCTGCCACCGCCAGGCAAGGGGCCCCGACGCGCCTCGTGGGCTTCGGCTCTCCGCTGCGACGGGGACCCCTCCCGGCCCCGAAGTGCCCCGGCGACGGGAAGCGAACTCTACTCGGCCGGCCCACCCGGAAGCCCTCCCCAAGCTCACACCTGCCGGCGCGTGACGCCTGCCGCCGCCGCCGCCGCCGCCGCCGCGCGCGCCCGCCCGCCCGCCGGCCCCGACCCGGCCATTCCGGGCGCCCCTGCCCCGCGCGCGGACATCGCCCGCGTCCCTCCCCGCCCCGGGGTCAAACCCACCAGACGCCCGCCCCGCGGAGCGCGCGCCCAACGCCACCGCCCCCGCCGGCCCCGCGCGCGCTCACGCCCCTCCCGGCCCTCTCCCCGCCGCGCGCGCTCACTCGCGAGGACACGCACACGCTGCGCCTCAGCTTGACAGGCCGGCCCCGCGCCGCGCGCTCCCGCGGACGTCCTCGCCCACCCGGCAGCCCGGCTCTGACTGGGCGGTGAGCGGGGGGAGGGGAAGGGCGGCGGTGGCCGTCGGTCCTCACTCACCGCCGAGCCGTGCCGGCTCCGAGTGCGCGGCGTTCCGCTGTGAGGCGATGCGCTGCGATGCGCGCGGTCCCCGCTCCTTCGCAGGCTATGGAGGCGACGTAGTAGGGGGACTGAGGGGTTCGGGGGAGGGGGTCACTCCCTCCCGCTTCACCTCCGAGAAACACGGGGACCCCAGAAACTAAAAACAAAATAAACAAACTTTCCCCTCCGCCTCCCTCCCCCAAAACCACAACACAAACACTCGGGGCCCCGCCCAGAGCCCCACTCCATTGGCCACAGGGAGGATGCTGCCGACCCTCACTGGCTGGCTTTTGTGCCCGTCAAGCTGCCGTTCCGCCCCTCCAATGCCTCGCCGTAGCCGTCGCCCCTCATTGGTCAAATGCGTTCCGTTTGACGAGCTAGGATTGGCTGAGCTGCCTGCGCCAATCATTCGGGGACACACCCCCTCAGCATCCCAGAGGCCGCTTCCTCGGTCGCGGACGCGGAGAGGCGAAGGGGAAACTAGAGCATGATGGCGGCCGAGCTCAGTTGGCGCAACCATCGTCTTTTTCCTTTTATTAGCTCATTAGAGCCTCGCCCTCGCGCTGTTCCCCCTGAGCTCCTCTCTCCATCCAGTACTGCCTAATAACGGAATCTATACGTCCTGACTCCTTGATTTATCCCCTCAGAAGTGCTGAGTGTGGGCTGGTTGTGAGTCATTGGACTGTCAGCATGTCACTCGTTAGTCAAATCTTCAAACTATTGGTGGAACGGCTAGAAAGCCCGTCCAACAACAAGGGCTAATGCCATTGGTTTGTCTCCACCGAGTTCTTTCCTGGTACGTTATTGGGCAGATAGGCGCGTCGGTGATTCGCACTGTTAATTGTTTGCTAGGCAGTTTGGATGACTGTTCATTTGGCCTGTAGTTGGTAATAACGACTACCCGCTTGCGTACCGCATGCGTGCCCGCTTTGTGCCATTGTGCAGAGTTCTTTACAAGGACTATCGATTAAAGCTGTGAGTTCTCTAAATTTTACAGATAGGTTCTCTAAATTTTACAGATAAAGACGCTAAGGCGCCAGAGAGGTTAGGACACTTGCCCAAGGTCACCTGGATAGAAAATAGTTGGTAGACCAAAATTTGGTCCCAGATCTGTCTGACTCCAAAGCCTAAGCTCTTTTCACTGTACTTTAGTGTCTCCCTTAGCCTAGAATCGTACCTGTCAGCCAACCCTACAACTTCAAAAGGTTTCATTCAGAGGTCCTCAGTTTCTGGAGGTGACACTGTTGGGGACTAAAGCTATGGATAGGTTGTCATTGCCTCCACTGTATCTTCTCCTCCGGCACCCATTCCTCCCACCCTAAATGAAACAGTCTTGGTGTTTCCTGATCGGAAGCTCGTTTACCTTTATGTTCATTTTCTCCACTTTATAAATAAATAAATACTTCTACCAGCCTTCTGTTTCAAGCCTACCTTCCCAACTCCCACTCATCCATCTTCAGCTCACTCTTTTCTGAGAGAGTCCTGAAGAGCCAGAAACGAGGAGAGAGTCCAAAGAGGGAAAGAGAATAAATAAATCGGTTTAGGAATATTTTACTGTATGCCTTTTCTGGAAAGCTTCCAGAGTAGCCCCTGATGCTGTGCAAGACGTGTGTTCCTGGCTCCTGGCCATTGAATTCTTTCCTGTGGCAGCTTTCAGCAAAGTGAATCCAACATTCCAGCCAGGGGAGGGCAGAATGCTTAGGACCCACTGCCAGAGAACCAGCCCCAGGCTCTGGTACTGAAATGATCTCCAAGAGCACAGTGCTGGACTCAGGCCCACATTTGTCTCCGGTAATTAACATTTTACCATACCAAATCCCCATCCCCTGTAGCTTCAGTAGGATCACTGCCCTTGTTTCGCCTCCTGATCCAAGCTGTTGTGTAACCACACTGGCACTGCTTTAATAATAAAACAACTACTGTAACACAGAAATAGTGCTCAACACTTATAGCCTTTCAGCAGAGGAAGATAAGTGTTTCACAAACATCAATTAACATTAAATGGCAGGTATTCCCAGGGCAACTGCCAGCAGGACAGAAGAAAAATCATGAGTCAAGGTCTAAGAAAGGTCCTAGGAGCCTGAATCCTTAAAACTATATGCACATACCCCACACTAGCATTCCAATATGAGAATAATTCTGAACCATAAAACAAAATGAGTGAGAAATGGTCAGGGTCCAAAACCTTCCTTATCTTCATAGTTGGTTGTTTGAAACTCTTATTTTAACCCTTAAACTAGCGCGTGATTTTATAGTTAATTGTTAGACACATCTATCTCCCCAGCTCAGCTTTTTTGTTGTTGTTCAGTCGCTAAGTCAGGTCTGACTCTGAGACCCTGCATATTGCAGCATGCCAGGCTCCTCTGTCCTCCACTATCTCCCAGAGTTTGGTCAAATTCATGTCTATTGAGTTGATATGCTATCTAACCATCTCATCCTCTGCCACCCTCTTCTCCTTTTGCCCTCAATCTTTCCCAGCATCAGGATCTTTTCCAAGTTGGCTCGCTGCACCAGGTGGCCAAAGTACTGAAGCTTTAGCATCAGTTCTTCCAGTGAATATTTGGGGTTGATTTTCTTTAGGACTGACTGGTTTGATCTCCTTGCTGTCCAAGGGACTCTCAAGAATCTTCTCCAGCACCACAATTCGAAGGCATCAGTTCTTTGGCACTCAACCTTCTTTATGGTCCAGCTGTCACATCCATACATGACTACTGACCATAGCTTTGACTATGCAGACCTTTGTTGGCAAAGTGTCTCTGCTTTGTAACATGCTGTCTAGTTTCACTATAACTTTCCTTCCAAGGAGCAAGCATCTTTTAATATCATGGCTTCCTAGTGGCTCAGTGATAAAGAATCCTCCTGCTGTTGTTGGGAATGTGGGTTTGATTCCTAGGTCAGGAGGATCCCCTAGAAAAGGAAATTGCAACCCATTCCAATATTCTTGCCTGGGAAATCCCATGAACAGAGGAGTTATAGTCTGTGCTATAGTCTGTGGGGTTGAAAAATAGTCAGACACAACTTAGTGATTAAATAACAGCTCAGCTTTAAGTTCTTTGAAAACAAAAATGGTTTCTTATTCATCTTTGTATGTTGTAAATTGCCCTGATTATAAAAGGTTCCCCTATAAATAATTATTCAGTGAATATTTATAGAACTTGTGGGCACTTTCCTAGGGTACAGAGGCTGCACAGATGAATAAAACATGTCTGCATTCAGGGACCTCGATTGGCGGGGATGGCCAACAGGTAAACATGTAATCACAGCACAGATGGCTTGGAAGAACAAGGGAGGGATATGGGACGCAATCTTTTTGTTTTCTGTTTTGCTGGGCCAGGTCTTTAGGTGCAGCACACAGGATCTATTTCCCTGACCAGGGGTCAAATCTGGGCCCCCCTGCATTCAGAGCCTGGAGTCTTAACCACTGGACCTCCAGGGGAGTCCTGGGATTCAGTCTTGAGGAGACAGAGATGGCTACCTTGAAGAAGTGACATCTACAAGGAGAACTAAAGAATGAATTGTGATGAGCTATTCAAGAGGCTGAGGATGTGTGGTGACCTGTAACACTTGTCTTTGGGGGGCAAGGAGAATGAAAGGAATATCCAGGAATGGCTAAAGCCTGTTCTTCCTATAATTTTTGTCTCTGAGGGCTTTCGGGGGGTCTATCCACTCCACCTTGTTCTACTTTCCCTTCCCAGAAGAAAGCAGGAAGCCAGAAACCCTGTTGTGTTTGCCTGCCTGAGAATAGGAACACAATTTCCAAATATGATGGCGGTTTTCTGGATCACTGAGTAAAGATTTCAGACTGTACAGAAAGTTTTAAAGTAGAAAAGAAAAGCTCTCCCAAATCCCACTACTAGAGCCAACCGCCATTAAGGAGTCTATCTTCCCAGACTCTTTTATGAATAGACCCACGCATGGATTTCTTCCAACAAACAGTGGGGTGTGGCTCAGGGTCTTGTCAGTACTTTGAGAGCTCTCATTGCTCAGAACTCAGCTATGGATGGAACCTGTTCTCACTTTCTATACTTATGGGAAGGATGCCAATAAATCCTACTTGGAGGATGATGGTTTCAAATTCCTGTCGCAGCAGATGACAAATTTCCACCTGTTACAGGACTCTGGGGCTCGCTCAGTCTACTGTGGAATCAATGAATGGTGGGTAGGAAGGGGCTCTGCTATGCTCACTGCCCGAGGGCTTACAAGCTGCTTTAGTGGCTGTAGGGTCAAGCCATGCCCTGAAAAGGCAGCCCAGGTCAAAGAATGACATGCTAGGGTGCTCTCTTTGGCTCTCTTTCTTATTTCTTCTCTGCATGCTACTTGGAGAAAATATTTGGGGTGTTTGTTCCAACCCACCCAACTTTGAAAGTAAAAAGACCCGCCAAGCCCTGCACAGTTGTATGCAGGCCAAGTTCAGTATGTTCTTGGAGCGCTATACTGTTCTTAGAGCTCTATATGTGGTGTTCTGTACATTTGGCTTTTTGCTGGAAGGGAAGGCAAATTTAATGAGTGATGGCTGCCTTGGATGGCTACCAACAGTTGTCTAAGTCATTCCAAGCAACAGGCCTGCCTTCCTTCCCTTGAGAGGTTGTTCTGTGATCCCTGAAACACACTGCATTGGCCTGGACAAAATCCAACTCAAAGGGAATTTCTGCAAACAATTCCGCGATGACCCACAAGCTCTGGGTGACACAGCCAGCTGGCTCGGCTCCAACTCTGATTTCCGTGGCTCGGGAGAAGTCCCTTTACCCTTTGCACTGGCCTCTCACTGCTGCGAGACATTGGGAAGTGTTTGGAAAGCGGTCTCCTGTTCCCAAACTTATAATCATGGGAAGAGTCCCTGTAAAAAGAACTGAATTCAAAAAGACAAGAGGACAGCTGACAGCTGATAGGGCTCACTTGGGCAGTGGGTGTGGCCACAGCCAAGGCCAAGAGCACTTGGGGGGAAGGGAAGTTTCTAGAGAGTGCTGATTATAGAGGACATGCTCGTAAGCATTTATTACACATTTGGTAGCATTTATTGTGTAACAAAGCCCTTGTGACAGAAGCTATGCCGCTTCTAAATCACATCTCATTTCTTACAACCACACTTCCTGAAAAGCTTGTAGGGAAGCCCTGGACACCCCCAACCCCCCCTCAACCCCCTCTGGCCAAAGCGTGACCCCCAGGGAGGTTCATAGGGGCACCAGATGTGCTGTAAATAACAGCTACCCTTTGGTGAACACTTGCTATGTGTCAGACACTGTACTGAGGGCTTTATGTGGATCATGGTGGCAGTTAATCTTCACAACAACCATGGTTGTCCCCATTTTCCAGGTAGGGAAGCTGAGGTTCTGAAGGGTGATTAACTTGTGCCAGGTCACCACAGTTAATAACCTCACAGCTGAACCCAGGCCCTCTGACTCCAATGAGTCAGCTCTTTTCCCTGCTGCTATGTTGTCCTGAGGTGTCTACCTTGGAACTGCCACAGTGCCCATGAACAGTCAGCCTCAGAGCCTTTATTAGCTCAACCGCATGCTCTTTTCCCTACAGACTCAGGGAAAGAGGCACACCCCTTCCTGGCTCAGTTACTGCCTCTGGGACGTCCCTGATGGTCCAGAGATTAAGAATCTGCCTTCCAATGCAGGGAAACTAAGCCTGCGCACCTCACCTGAGACCTGATGCAGCCAAAAACAAATATATATATATGTATATATATATATATATATATATTTTTTTTTTTAAAGGACTTCTCTGGTGGTCCAGCGGTAAAGAATCTGCCTGCCAGTGGACATGGGTTTGATCCCTGGTCCAGGAAGATTCCACATGCTGTGGAGCAGCTAAGCTCATGCATCACAACTGCTGAGCCCACGAGCCGCAACTGCTGAGTCTGGTGCCTAGAGCCTCTGCCCTGCAGCAAGAGTAGCCACGGCCTGAGAAGCCCATACATGGCAACGAAGAGTAGCCCCCGCTCACTGCAACCAGAGAAAGTCCACGCATAGCAGTAAAGACCCAGCACAGCCAAATAGAAATAAATAAATAAAATTGAAGAAAGAAAAGCAAAGACCATAAAAAAAATATATACATAAAAAAAAAAAATTACTGCCTCTGATGGTCCTTCTTCTGCATCCAGTTGGGACCTGTCTCCTCTTCCACTGCCTTCAGAATAGCCTTCCTTCCTGCCTGCCTGCCCTTTCTCTCTCTTTTTCCTTTCCTCAGCTTCTTAAATAATGCCTTGTGACCATCTCCACCACTACTCTGTATCCCAGCTTCTAGCCCTCACTCTGTATTGAAACTCACTTCTCAAAGCTCATCTGTGACCTCTTTGTGGCCAAGATCCAAGAGACGTTCTCAATCCTTGTTTCCATGGCTTCACCACTATGTTTTACTCTGAGAATCTTCTCTTGGTTCCTCAAAATAGCCAGCTCCCCTCCTACCTCTACAACTGTTCATGCTCTTTTTCATACCCCCTCTTTCTCTCAGCTCCTTCTAAGGAGTCTGTCTCTCTTCTCTCCTTATGTTGCCTTCCAGGGGTGTGGTGGGGGGGGGGGGTTGGGGGGGCAGTGGGAGTGGAGAGCAGGGTCATTGTCCTCCTTCCACCTCAGAGATCGCAATTTCATCTCTCCATCCCCAGCCTTCATTCTGCAGGCCGCTTGCGGTGTGATCCTGTGCCAGTCATATAAACTGTCTGAGCTTCAGCTTCCTCATTTCTAAAATAAGGGTACTGGATCAGATTTGTTATTCTGGACTCGAAGATAATAATAAGACCCCAAGTTTGTAAGCACATGCTATGCCAGGCGGGACTGGTCATGCAAAATGAAAGCATGGGGCTCCTTGTTCCAGAATTATGAAGAATTTCAAGACAGCAACAGCAGAGCATTACATCAAATGTGGGACCCTCTGCCTTCCGGGTGCAGGACCCATGGGAGCCCTCAAGTTGCATGCTCACGAAGCTGGCCCCAGTGCCAAGTACTGCTGTGTAATTATATAGGTATTAACTTATTCAATCCTCATAGCAATCTTATGAGGTCAGTATGGATGAGGAAACCAAGGCAGAGAGAGGTTAAGTAACTGTCCAAGGTCACGGTTTTTAATTGATAGGGCTGAGGAAACTTACACCTGTTGGCTGAGGTGGTTGGGAGATCCACACGGGAAGGACGGTTCCCTCCTGCAGGAGGACTTCCTGGTGGCCTCTTAGCTGGAACACACCCGTTCCTTCCTCAGTGAGTTTGTCTGCGCGGGTGCTGCTGCCTTGGTTCCCTTTCCTCCTTCCCCAGTTCCGAGGTGTACACTTCTTTCAAGGCTCAGGTCCAGCCCCTGTTCCTCTCAGGGGCTTCTGGAGCAGAGAAGCCAGGCCCACACCTCCGTTCCCTAGATTTTCTCAGTTCCGTGTGTAGAGTCAGACCCAGCCCAGGCCTGGCCATAGGGACTGTTCGTAGCTTCAGAGCCCTGACTTAACCCTCACTTACACTCTCGAGGCTCACTGATCATACGAGGCTGGAGAGAAAACTTCTTTAAATCTCTCCCCGCAACCAAACAACAGCTTGTGATAGAGCCTGTCTCCCCCACCAGACTGGGGAGGCCTGGAGGGCAGATATTATAACTGAAGGACCTAGAGAAGATTGTATGGTGTTTAAAACTCTCTTGAAAGAGTATTTTCTAGGCTCTGGACATTTTCCTGGAATGTCTTGCCTCCTTCTCCCCTCTCCCATTCACTCTTCAGGTGTTGGTTCAGAGATCACCTCCTCCTCCAGGAATTCTTCCCTGACCTCTACCCCCAGGTTGAGTTAAGTTCCTCCTTTGGGCTGCTACACCCTCTTTGCTTCTCCATCATCACGCTTGCCTTCTGTGTCCATCTTCTAGACATGGTTATCAACACCTTGAGGGCAGAGACCAAGTCTCTCTTATTACAGTGCCTGGGGCACAGGAATTTCTCAGTAAGTTTGTTTGGACTAACAGATGAATAAAAGCAAATGTTAAACACATGTTGGTTATTATGGCCCTCAGCACAGGGCTGGGCACCTTATGTAAACGTAAGGACACTTATGAGAACTTATGAAATAGGTGAAAACCAACAACCCCAGAATTTTTGTTAGGAATGGGGCTCAGTGGCAGCAATCTTGTTGGGGGTGTGGGCTGGGGGAGTCCTCCTGGCGGAACAGTGGCAAAGCAGTGAAGGATCACAGTGGTGACAGTTGGCAATTAGAGCTGGGAAGCGGGAGGAAAGTGGCCCTGGCCAGGGGTCCACCTGGCTTGCAGGCCAAATCCAGCCACTGTCTATTTTTGCACAACTCTTGAGCTGAGAATGATTTTTACAATTTTTAAAAAGTGGGTGGGAAAACGAAAAAATGGATAATATTTTGGCAGGCAAAAATGATACAAAATTCAAATTTCACGGTCGACAAAGTTTCATTGGAAAGCCACCCCACTGGCAATCACAGTGCTTTCAGGCTTTACTACTGCAGCGGATGTGGTTGTCACCGACCCCCTATCCTCCACGTCCCTAAAGTCTAGAACGTCTACTCTGTGGCCATTTTATAGGAAATTTGCTGAGCCCTGGCCTCAACCTTCTTCGGTCAGCCCCAGGAGGAACGCGAGGCGCTGCGAGCAGCCACCAGGGGTCAGCATCGCCCCGCGGAGCCTCGGCCAGGCGCTCCTTCCGGACCTGCAGCCTCCGGTCCTGCGCACCCACGCCGGCCCTGGGCCTCCTCCCGGTCCATCCCCGGGAGATGCCAGCTGTTGTGGCCGGCGAATGCGCGGAAAGGGTTAGAAGGAAGCTGGGGAGGGTCAGGAGCGTCGTGGAGGGTTCGGGACTGGCCCGGAGGTTCGGCGGGCCTGTCCGATGTCTATTTCCTTGGTTTGGGTTTCATTTGTATTTTGTATAGGAAGGAGTCGCCAAACAAATATTTTTAAAAAATTTTTACCCCAAACTAATCGGTCAAGAAAGGTTTGGGACTTTTGCACAACCAGTTAAGACGGTGGCCCTCTTGCAGGCTTGCAAGTAACAAACGCCGAGAGCTGGGGTGGGGGTGGGGTAAGCGGGCACCGAGGAGCTCGGGCCCTGAACAAAGGGAGCCGAGTAGCATCTCTGGAACTTTTCTTCCTCTTTCTTTGAGAACCTAGACCTGGAAACTTCTTCCAGGTGGACCAGCCTTTAACCCCACGTGCCAACTGTATACTGTGCTCAGTCGTGTCTGACTCTTTTGCATCCCCATGGATTGTAACCCACCAGGCTCCTCTGTCCATGGGATCTCCCAGGCGCAGGAATACTGGAGTGAGTTGCCTTTTCCTCCTCCAGGGGATTTTCCAGACCCAGGGATCCAACCCTCCTCTCCTGTGTCTCCTGCCTTGTCGGGAGGATTCTTTGCCGCTGAGCCACCTGGGAAGCCTGTGTTGGGCCAACTACTCACCATTGAAAGTGGCCATTTTCCCGGGAGGGAGCAGGGGAGAGCATCTAGAAGAGAATGTCCCAAGAGGTGAATGCTCCCCCGGCGCCCCCACCCCCACCCCCACCCCAAGCCACACACCACCAGAGGCATCAGCCCTTCTATCTTAGCCACTGAGCTGAGTGCTTCACTCCCCGGGGCCTCAGGAGAGTGGTACCAAGATTATCCCCATCATACTCGGATGGATGGGGAGCAGCTTGCTGGGTCATTTAGCTGATGTGTGCGGGAGTGGGGAAGCCTGCCTCCCTGCTCTGTACTCTCACTGCCATGAGCCTCAGTGAAGATGACAGCCAGCAGGATGGGCCCCCCAAGCTAAATCTGCGAGGGACTCCCTTGCTCACCATTCATCCTCAGGCCTGGCACGCAGTAAATATCCATTGAATGAACAGATGAATAAAGCCTTCCAGGTACCGCAGTGAAATGCCTTTCCTTGTCCAATTGCCCAGCTTCCAAGACTTCCAGGAGGAGATGAGCCAGGGAGTCCAGCCGCTCCTCAGAAAGTGAGGGCCCCCAGGCACGGTTCTTGGCTCTTTGCACGGGATGGGAGGTGCTTTTCCCGTGCTTGTGCCCAGAGGACCATGGCCTCTGCGGGCATGCTGCCTGTTCTTGCCTTTCCTCCCTTCCTCCTCCAGGTTACCCAGGCATTTGCTGGCTTCCGTAACAGGTCCTAGCAGGTCTCCTATGACATGAACATCTGTCTCTAGAGCTGCTTTCTAGTGGCTGCAGACAAGTGGCTGTCACTTGGAGAGACCATGGGATGCAGTGACAGTGCTCTAGGAGGGTCTGAATAACCAGGTTCGAGCCCTTCCCATGACTTGTTGGATGGCTGTGGACACATTTCCTCACCTCAAGACCCATCTCCTCCTCTTCTGCTTTTGTGTTAGCCTTTGCAAGAAGCACATAGACAGGGTCATTCCTGAGCAGCCAGAGAGGCCTGGAGACCTGGGCAATTGGGAGATGAAGGCTGTCCACTGAGGACACATGCTGAAAGGAGAAGCCTTCCCAGAGGATTTGATCAGGAAGGACTCCAAAGTCCTTAAGAAATTAAATCCTGTTTGGTTTCCCTGTCCAGTGTCAGGAGTCAGGAATAAAACTGAAAGGTCAAAGGGACTTCGCTGGTGGTCCAGTAGTTAAGACTGCGCTCTTCCAACACAGGGGACACAGGTTCAATCCCTGGTGGGGGAACTAAGAGCCCACGTGCCGTGTGTCAGAACCAAAAAAAAAAAAGACTGAAAGGTCATGATCGATTCCGGAGCTTCTGACACTACCCACAAGTATGAGCCTGACTTATTCTCTGTATCACATGGCTGTCAAGTGTTCAATCATCTAATGAGTCATTACTAAGCAGATACTGCGGACACGACGGTGAGGCAGAAAGATGGTGTCCCGTCTCCAGGCACAGAGTGGGTGTGTATCGTTTCAGGCAGAAGCATAGAGCAGGCAGTGGGAGGCAGGGCCTTCCTCATTTCAGAGCCGGGAGGGCAGAAGCTTCACAGAGGAGGGTTGAGTCAGTCAGACCTGTCCAACTTTTCAAAGCCTTCTGGCTGATCCAGTGATGCCCTCCTCCCTGCCCCCCCACCCCCGCGCCCCAGAAAACACGCTAACATCCACCCCACCACCTCCTAAGGTGTGCGTCCTCTCCACCGTGGCCTGGCTCAGCTTCCTGAACCCAGGGGGCCTATTCTGCACCACACCTCCTTCTGCTGCTGCAACAGCAGTGCAGACGATGACGGTGACAGCCGCTGGGTCCTCCAGGCGGGAAGGACGGTGGCGCACAGCCAGGCGATAAACTATACACATAGCGCATGGCAGGGCTAATTAGCTGCTAAGGGGGCTTCGTCAGTGTTTACTCGGGACGTGTCATGGCACCCCAAGGAGCAGTCCCCACTGGCCTGCGTGGAGGAGAGTGGATGTCTCTCTGCTGTCAGCCCTGGCTGCCTTTGGAGGTGGGGATGTGGCTGGGCAACACACAGGTAATGCCCATCGGTGCTGTCTGTGTAGGACTTTAACTGAGACTGAAGGAAGGGGAACAGACTGGGAGGAAACGCGGCCGGGCTCTGAGTGGAGGAAGACAGATGTGTGCACATAAACGCACCTGTTCCGGGGAGTCCAAGGTGGGGACCAGCTAAGCTAGGTAACTAGAATGAAGATGGAAGATGCTATTGTGTCAGTCACAGAAAGCAAAATCTTTGGCAAGTCAACCAGTCTCTCTGGGCCAAAGTGTCCTGTCAAACAAAAGGAATGGTTTTGCAGGAGATACGCCCAGGAAAGCAGCCCAGGGAGGAGCACGTGGCCTTTCCAACTGAGCTCAAAGAGCTCTTTTTCAACTGGGACCATTTAAACCCCCTGGGACACTGGGAGCTATTAAACCCCCTGGCAACATCGGGAGCTATTTTTGGTGGTCTCACCTGAAGGGGGCTGTAGCTTTCCCCGGTGACTCAGACAGTAAAGAGTCCGCCTGCAATGCGGGAGACCTGGGTTCAATCCCTGGGTTGGGAAGATCCCCTGGAGGAGGTCATGGTAACCCACTCCAGTATTCTTGCCTAGAGAATTCCATGGACAGAGGAGCCCAGCGGGCTACAGTCCACGGGGTCGCAAAGAGCTGGACACGACTGAGTGACTAAAACACACTTCTGTTATGAAGGTGCTTCTGGTAGTCAGTAGGGGGAGGGTGGGGTTGCTGCTAGGCATTCTACCGCATGCAGGACAGACCCTCTCCCAAGAGAGAATTTGGGGTCCCGGGTGTCACTGATGTTGAAGGCAGGAAGCCCTCAGCTGGAGGACAGACTTGGGTCTGCGGGGCTGTAGGACGGTGAACAGTGTCCTCCTGGTCTGAAAAACAGAAGCGGTTAAGAGCTGAGTTGCTTATCACACAACTTTGTGAGGCTCAGTCTCCAGAACGGGAGGCTCCAGGCTTTGTGAGGCTCCAGGCTCAGAACAGGAAAACTTCCTGTTCACTATGGAAAGGGCCTTTCCCCGAACTTTTTCTTAGTTTGAAACCTGCAGGTATGGGACTTCCCTGGTGGTTCAATGGCCAAGACTCTGCCATCCCAATACAGGGGGCTGGGGTTTGATCCCTGGTCAGGGAACTAGATACTACGCTGCAACTGAAGATCCTGCGGGGGGTGGGTGGGGGGGGTGGAATTCCCGCGTGCCGCAACCAAGACCTGGCACAGCCAAATAAGTAAATAAATATAAAAAAGAAAGAACGAGACCTTCGGGTAACTGAAGCACCTAGCAGAGTGACTGGCATATAGGAGGTGTTCATAAGTTAAAAAGAGAAAAAAAAGTCACAGTAAAGAGAAAAAATAGCCCCCACCCCACTTCTGGGCTGATTTCCTCCCTCTCAAGGCTGCCTTCCTGGTCTAGCCTTTCTTTCTCTTAGGGTCCATACAGGCACAGAGTAGTTCTGTTGGCTGAGGCCATCTCAAAAGCACCCCTGAAGGATCAGGGCTAACCAGACCCCGAGGATGGCTGACAAGGGAGACTGGGAAGTTTTGCAAAATGTCAAGGGAAAGCCCCCCACCCCCAACCCCCGTGCAGGAGTCCCGCCTTCTCGCTCCAAGGGGGCGAGGTCACAGACCTCAAGGGCTCCTGCTCCCCCGAGGTCGGTCTCTCAGGGGGCTGTGCTGGTTGGTGGCACTGTCTACAGAGGGCGCACTCTGAGAGTGGGCAGCTTGGCGACCGGGGTGAGGTGGGGGCCGAGAAGCCAGGCCCCGCACCCAGAGCACTGTTTCTTCCCCATTCCTCCCAGAGCCCTACGGACGTCACCAGCCTTCTGGAAGCTGCTGCGGAGGGACCAAGGGCATGATCCATCCTTGAACTTGCCGTCCAACTGGGAAGGCCAGATGTCCCCCTGAGATTTGATGACAGAGGGAATATTTCACCAAGTGTGTGCAAATGCTGGAACCGAGAAGCTGAGAGGCAGAACAGAGGGGCTGGAGCTCAGGCAGACAAGCTGCTTTTAGGACTGCAGGGTCCTCAGCCATGAGGCTGGCTCGCCCAAACCTCTGTAAGGACGGGGAGCGGTGTCCTGTCACAGGCCAGCGTTCTTCCCGGGACACTGCGCTGTGTCCTCCTCGACGTGTGGTCTCCCACCCTGCTTGGCTTCTCTGAAGAGAGTGAGAACCACCCTGGGCTGGCTCAGCGAGAAGCCGGGGCAGGATGGACGGCCTGGCTCAAGGCTGCAGAGACTTGGGACCTCCAGTCTGGAGCCTCCTGCATGTCAGCGGAGGGAAGGGAACTAGGCCTCCTTAGGGTGGGAGACAGGAAAAAGATTTGGTGGGCTTACTTCTTCTTCTAGGGGAGGCATGGGCAGCCCTTGGCGCAATCACTTAGGAGCTGGTCCCTTCCTCTGGCCTCCAGAGGTGTCCACTCTGCCCACCAAGGGCGCTCTCTCCACACAGACACCTTGAGCCGAGGTGTAGCCCCCCCCGCCAACCTTGTTTGCCACCTCCCCGCTCCTTTCCCCTCTAGAACAAGCAGGGCCATGTCGCCAGGCCTTGGCACATAAGGAAATAGTTCCCAGGAAGTGTTTAATCCTCACACAAGCTCAGGGAGTTGGGGTGGGGGGTGGGTCAGGTCCCTCAGCCCCCTACCCCCTCCGGGAACCAGGTCCTCCCTTCCTTCCCCTGCCCTCCTCCCGCCCACCTGGGAGGCCAGGCTCCTCTCGGAGGATGCTCGGGGCTCCCCTGCTCCCACTGCCAGCAAGTGCAGGTGTGTGCACCACCTGAGCATGTGGCCCCTCCAAGGTGCTGCTGGTGCCCAGGGCTTTGCAGAAGGAAAGAGGCAAGGACGAGAGTTTGGCTCAGAAGGTAGGAGGCCGGGAGAGGCTGAGCGTGGTGCTTTTGCAGTTGCCGTAGCCCTGGGCTCTCCAGGCCCCCCAGCAACCCAGCCAGAAGAGGGGGCCGGCCTCAGCCCCTGTGGTCCGGCAGTTTCTCTTCTGTCCACTCACCAGCTCTCTCCGCAGATCTGCTCTGTCACACATATGAAGAGGGGGCAGTGTGCAATTTTTAGCTGGTCTTCCTGGCCTGGCCTCATGGCATTTAGGCCCGGGCCCTTAGAAGCCAGGGAGGCTGAGGCGCCTCGGTACAGTCCGGCTTTGGCAGGAGGTCAAGGCTGGTCTTTGGCCAACGTGTAACTAGAGAAGGCATGCACATCCTGGCTGGTGAGGGGGACCGAGGGCCAGCCCTGGGTCCTAGGGTGGAGGGAAGGCAAACACTCCTGAAGATGGGGCCCAGCCTCCCACACCACCAGAGCATCAGCCAGGGTCTCCCTGCTTTGGAGCTGCAGATCAAGGCACAAAAGGCTGGGGGGGGGGGGGGGCTCAGGTAAAGGCACTTGGGGAACCACCAAATCGGCTTGCAGCAGCCAAGGAGACCTGGACCATTCAGGATGGTGCTGGGGAGGGAAAGGAGACCCCAGCACCAGGGCTCTCAAAATGTCAGGGTCAAATTTTGCCCTCAATCCATGCAGAGTCTAGAGTAGGAGCCTGCAGAGACAGGCCAGGAAGGGCACAGTCCCCAGCCCCCAGCCATCCTTGCTGAATCTCCCAACTAGAGTTCAGAAGCTCAAGTGAGAAGAAGCTCGGGTTCCTGGCTCAGAGCCCTGTCCTCGTCCCTTCTATTCCACCAGACCTCTTGGGGAACCAGCAGCACCAGGAAGCCCAGGGAAGGAGAGACCAGGGGACTGGAGCTGCCCCGGAGACCCCATCACATTCAGGTATAAAGATGTAGGCTCACCCCGCCTGGGGGCCTGCAGGGCAAGGCTGGCTCAGGGGAGGCAGCGGGCTGGGCATAAAGGAGAGCAGACACTAGTGAAGCTTCCACTTCATGTAAACAAGGGGTGAGCCCGGCCTGGCCACAACAGCCTTGTGGAGGCATGCAGTTGACTTGAGATGCTGCAGATCCTCACATCCAGGATACAGGGTCCCTGAGGCCAGGATGGAGGCTGCTGGGGTGGAAGGCCAATAGGGTCCGATGTGCAAACTGGCACAGGGTTTGAGCTGTGTCTCCAAAAGACAGGACGGGGGCGTCCACAGGTCCTCCGATAGCTGGCCCGCGGCTCAGGAGATCACGCAGTTGCTATTCTTGGCAGGACTGGGACTGCCTTTACCTGCAGAGACAAGGAACACAAGTGAGGGAAGTGTAGGTGAAGCACTCACTGGGCTGGCCTCCAGCACCTCTCCTATGCACCGACCACACTTCAAATTTGGGTGCTCACTGTCTCCCTCCCAAGCTGCTGAAACCAGCTCATAGGATCCTTATGAAAGTAAAATGAAAGGTCCTGTCCTGATGGCCTTATCAAGACCACCTCTGGTTGGGACATCAAGGGATCTGCCATCTCCTGGCCTCAGTAGGGTGGTTTGTGCATGCGTGCTTAGTCGTGTCCGACTCTTTGCGACCCCATGGACTGCAGCCTGCCAGGCTCCTCTGTCCATAGCATTATCCAGGCAAGAATACTGGAGTGGGTTACCATTTCCTACTCCAGGGGATCTTCCTGACCCAGGGATTGAACCTGCGTCTCCTAGGTTGGCAGGCAGGTTCTTCACTGCCGAGCCACTCTGGAAGCCCCAGCAGAGGCTCTATGCAGCATCACAGCTCACAAGCGCAACCACAGTCACTTTCGCGAATCCTTGGGGCAGTACTGCTGGGACGGGGTGTCCTCTGCCCGACCTGACAGTGGGGAGAGTGGGGCCAGCAGCCCCCAGAGCTGGCAGCGCCTATGCCAGTGCCTGGCCTGCATGGTGGTGCAGACACCAGGCTTAGGGGGCACAGGGAGCCTTTCATCAGGAGGAAAGAAGGGGGAGCGAGACACAGCTCTTCTCTTCCCAGGCCCCTTCCATGTGCTTCCACTGCCTTTACATCCCAGGCGGAGGCCGGCTGGGTTCCTGCTCTCAGACCAGCATCCCGTTGCTGCGAGGAGCCCTCCTGGGGTACTGACTGCCTCTGTCCTCTTTCCTCTCGTTCCTCTCCACACTGCCAGGGCCAGAGTTATCTCGCGGCGCTCACACCACCTTCCTGTATCACCTCAGCTGTGAATTTCACAGAGGTGGCGTCGGCCTCTTCTCCTGGGCCACTAGCAAGAATGACGCTGAAAAGGTCCAAGTAGAGCCCTTCCCCTGTCTGGCCGGGTAGGACTCAGGCCTTGGGACTCTCTGAGTGTCCAGCTGAACCTCCCTGGAGGCCATCCGAGAGCAGGTGGAGCATTGAGGAGGAGGGAGGGGAGCCGGACGACCGTGCCCACTGGCCATGGCTCCAAGGGGCCCAGAGCTGGGTGGTCCTCCAGTATCCATCCTCCCAGGGTGCTGAGGCTGCCTCTAGGGCCCTCTGTGTCACAGAGTCCCCTCACTTTGTCCACTGCTGCACCAGGAACTGAGGACAATGTCTGGCACAGAGCAGACAGTGCACAGATATACATTTGCTGAAAACAATGAACAATCAGGCAGAGGCAAGCTACGTACGGGTTCATGCCAATACTAACAGCAAGAGCAACCACAGTGGCATCAACGGATGGGGACCGAGTCACATACATGCCCTCACCCATGTAGATGGTGACAGAAGCCCTGGCCGGGCCCAGGAGAAACCAGCAGGGCAGGAGATTCTGACAGCTGCCAACAAGACCAAGGACACCTGCTGCTTTGCTTCCCAGTGGGCGGATCCTCAATCAGCTCCCCTCATCCGTGCCACGTGACCGAGGAGGCCCTGGCGGGCAATGGTGCTCAGGTTTATGGAATCAAAGCGCAGCCTGAGAACATCACCTGCGGCCTGACCTCAGGTTTGTTGTGGTTTAGTCGCTAAGTCGTATCTGACTCTTTGTGACGCCACAGACTGCAGCCCGCCACGCTCCTCTGTCCATGGCATTCTTCAGGCAAGAATACTGGAGTGGGTTGCCATTTCCTTCTCCAGGGGATCTTTCTGACTCAGGGATTGAACTTGCGTCTCCTGCCTTGGCAGGCAGATTCTTTACCTCTGAGCCACAAGGGCAGCCCTCCTGAGCTCAGGTCTGACACTGAGTGTTAAAACTCCATCTTGGCCAGACAGCAGTTGAGGATGCTCACCCTGGAACTGGAGGCCTGACCCCTGAAGGAGCTCTGAACCCTGGCAGCATTTACTGGGCCTTCCATCCCACACAGGGGACCAGACCGCCACCCGGGAAGTGACACGGGTAAATCTGAAATCTGGGAGCCCAGCGAGCACAGCCCTAGGAGCCAGACCACACTGCCAGCCAGGGTGGCCCATCCATGCGTGAACAGGGGACCTGGGAGAGCTCTGGAAAGGCACCTGTGGCTGCAGTCACGGCAGAGAACTCTGGGAACAAAATCCTGGGCCCTGGACTTCCCTGGTGGCCCACAGGTTAGTTAAAACTCCATGCTTCCAGTGCAGGGGTTGTGGATTTGATCCCTGGTGGGGGAAGCTGGGATCCCACATGCTGTGCAGTGCAACAACCAAAAATAATAATAAATTTAAAAGCCTGGGTTCAGGGGCTCTTGGAAGAGGGTGACCCAGAGGCACTCTCCTCTTCCTCTGCACCCGTGGGCACTTGGGGGAGAGTCAGCCATGTGTCCAGGCCTCTGGCCCTTCCAAATAGCCCTTAAAGACAGAGGGAAGATGCCCACCCTAACCTTCTGGAGACCACGTGACACTCTGTGTAAGGCCCTGGGAGGCAGGAGACCTGCCGCCCTTTTCTCCTCCGTGACTGAGGACACAGGGCCTCGCCTCTCTGCACCTCTGGGGTCTCGTCTGTAAAACGGCGCCATCAGGCAGGGCGGCCGTGTGAGGGCGTTTAGCACCATGTCCACCCAGCACACTCCAGGTGCTCAGCCAAAGCCTGTGCCTTCCTTCCTCCTCTTACCCTGCTGCACAAAAGTGCTGGCTGTGTCCCAGGGACTTCTCCAGGGGGACGAAGGGTGGGGGCGCTTCAGGACACCCCCTGGAACCTCCTCCCCCGACCCGGCAGCCCCCAAGGCAGAGCCTTGTCACCGGATCTGCTGCTCCAAGGGCCCCTGTGTGGGACAACACTCGGGCACTTGTTTAAAATGCAGATTTCTGAGCCCAGCCCGGTGGGACCGACTCCTCTCTCTTTTCACCAGGCTCTCTAGTGACTGCGGTCCCCTGAGGTGGGGTCTCTGCCCCTGAATCTGGAGCTCCTGGATGGGCGCAGGTGGCCGGCTCAGGGAAGATGCTGACCGGCAGCTAGCACAGGGGCAAGGAGAAAAGCTGCAAGGAAAGGCGCCTGGCTTCGACCAGCAGAGGGAGCTGTGGGCCTTCAAACCACCTGGCTGCCCTCAGCCGGCCCGCCAGACCCGAAGGAAGGGATTTCAGAAGGCTCTCCCGGGGCCCGCACTTGGGTGTGCAAAACTCTGCATGCTGTTTGACAACTGTATACTTCTTATCAAGCAGTTTTACAGGTTGTCACCTCTCAGCCTTCCTATTTTTCTCTCTTTCACCCACTCTGTCATCGTCCCGGGCTCTCTCCCTTAACAAGAGGGCAACAGAGACAGAAAGGATGGAGTCAGAATTGGAGCTCAGAAAGGGGCCTCTGGACCACCCCTCTCCCCAACCCCACAAGTTCAGCCCATCTCTCCTCTTCTCAACCAGGAAACAGCCCCAGGGAGGTGAAAGGATGTGCGCCGGCTTTGGGGAGCCAGGTACTAGGAACTGAGATCCATCTGATGGCTGTTTTGATGCTGCTCTCAGAGTTCACTGGAGGAGAGGGGTCCTTTCCTTGGAGGGGCCCTAAGGGAGCAGCTAACATGATTTCCTCCTTGATGGTGGTTCCAAGCATGCTAGGATTGCTAGTTCCAACCTCAGGGACCCCCGTCTGTCGGTAACCTGACCCTCTGGCATGTGAAGTCCTGCTAATAAGCTTTTGCTGCCTGACAGGAGGCAGTAAGCCAGTCAAACATTTGGGAGGCTGGAAGCCACCCAAAGGGCCTTTGGGGAGAGGAGTCTGTGCTTTCTGCCCTGCCTTCCAGAGGAAAGGCCTCAAGAGGGGCTTGAATTCCAGGTCCTTGGGGCGGGCTGCCTGTCCAGGTGTGCGGACACTGTGCTGGATGAGGCCGCTCTGCGTGTCTCCTAAGGGACAAAGCAGGACTACTGTGATCTCGCCAGACATCCCCGGTATGGGCCGCTGCACTCTCGCCCTTCTCTGTCTGTCTCTGGTTCGCGCTCTCTGGGTTTCAGGCACTCAGGGATGGAGCAGGTACAGGGCATGGTACCCGGCTGCTCGGCTGGCTACTGGCACCCCGTGAAAACGCTCAAGAGAGCAGCAGCATCAGTGACCGTCCAAGTCATCCAAGCAGGGGCACCGATGCTGAGACTCACTGAAGCAAACAGGAAGGGAGAAGATGAAGGCCTTTTGTTTCTATGGAGACAGCACCTTGGGGTGAGGGGCTGAAGGAAGAGAAAGCTTCTATCGCACCTCCAGTCAGGACGTGGCAAACGGTCCCTTTTGTGGTTGGGCCCACCCCTCCCCTTCCCTTCCCTGCCAGGTGTTCACCATGGCAACCCTTCTTCCAAACAAGAGGTGCAGAGCCGCAGCAGCAGCATCTGGTGCCGGGGGAGCCGGGGAGTCCCGGGGGGGTGGGACAGGCCCAGCTCCCCCTCCCTGGCAGGACATGGGCCCTGGCCTGGCTTTGTCCTGGCCCCTCTACCACTTCCTGTGCCCCGGGACCACGTCATTCACCTCTCTGAGCTTCCATCTGCCACCTCCGTGGTTGTCGTGAAAGCCAAGTGAGTGAGGCCGCGGCACACGGAGGTGCTCAATAAATGCTTCCTGGCTGAATGTAGCTCTAGCTCTGGCACTGCTGTTGTACCCAAATTCTCGGACACTCCAGGCCTGTCCTAATTCTAAGAGGCACGGACTGAGTGCGTCAGGCTCTGGGGCAGAGCTGGGGCGTCAGTGGAGGGGAAGACCTGCACTCCAGCCAGGATCAGGTCAAAGCCGGGGCCTGGAGGGTACCCAGGAATCCTGGAACGCAAGGCCCTGCCATTACCTGCCTAACCAGCCAGGGAGCCTGGTCTCACGGCTGCAAAGCCCCACAGCCAAGGAGGGAGACATCCCCACATGGAAACCCCTTCAATCCCAGAGATGCTGACATGAGAAAAGGTGCCGGCAGCAGCCCTGGCTGTCCCCGCCCCAGCCAGAAAAGGCCACTCTGGAGGCCGTTCCAGAGAAAGATAAAGGCCAGGACCTCTAGGGCATCCCAGAGAGATCCCCACCCACCCCCGCATCCCAGAAAGATACTACCAGCAGGAAGGATCTCTCCCAGAAGTAAGCAGCATGGCAAATACCATGTATCAAATGAACAAAGGAAGGACCCACGTCCAACTTTTACAAAAGAAGTGAGGAAAAGTGGGTCAGGGCACTGGTGGGGTGTGTCTGACCAGGACAACACCTGATCAGGCAAGGAACGAGAAGCTGAGGAGGAGCTCTAGGTTCAGAGGCGGTTTACAGGGGAGATGCTTCCCCGGCCTGTGGTACTAGTAACAAGAGCTCCCCGACGACTGCTGTGCCCAGCTCTGTCCTGAGCACTTCATGTCCTCGAGCAGCTGGGCCGGGCAGGATCACTCTCCCCCGCCTTTGGAGAAGGGGAACCTGGAGCTCTGAGCTGCAGTGCTGGCCCCAGGCCACACACGAGCAGAGGCCAGAGCGGGATGGGGACACGGGAATGGTGGGGCCTAGAGCTCTGTGCTCTCCTGCCCGGAGGCTGCCTGTCTGCAGAATCCGCAGCTACTAGAGCAGGGTCAGAGGCCTGGGGAGCCCTGGGCCTGGGGATGGTGGCGGACGACTCACCTGAGATGTCGGCACTGGAGCCCTCGTTGGGCCTCTTCCCCGTCATAAACTCCGCTTCAGCCAAGGCCTTGGGGGAGAGGGCGCTGGCCGTGCCGTTGGGCGCTGCGGGCCTCTTGGACCGTCGGCTGAAGATCCTGCTGCTGAAGCGCCTGCCCTCCTTGGCCAGGGTGGCCTCCCCGTTGGCGGCTTCTCCCTTGCTGTGTCGGGCAAGGGCCTCTCGGGGTCTGGACTTCAGGTCCGTGTGCGGGTGGGAGGCCCCCCGGCCGTCCCTCCGACTCAGTTCTCCCAGGGGCACCGGCTCCACGGGGGGCAGCACCTGCTTCAGGGTGGCCAGGTCGTGCAGGAAGCTCTCCAGGCGCCGGGCCGACTCGCCCTTGCTGCCCTCCTCCTGCCCCTCGGCGCGGCCGCTGGCCTCTTGCTGCTGCCGGGCGGCCCAGCGCATCATCTCCCCAGGCGGGGGGCGGCTGCCCGCCACCAGGGCGTACTTGGGGTTGATCAGCTTGCGCGCCACGGTGGAGGAGTAGTGGAGGGCAGGCCTGCCAGCGCCTCCTGCCAGGCCCAGCTGCTGGTACAAGTTCACCTCCTCGGAGATGGCGTACAGCTCCCGGAACTCCACATCGAAGGGCTCCACGTGCTGCCCCGTCAGGAGGAGGAGGAGGTTCCTGTCCACGTGCGAGGAACTCCAGGTGAAGCTAGGAACACGGGGGCAGAAAAGCAAGACACGTGTGCCCAGGGCGGCAGCCGCCGCCTGGCTAGCCCATCTCAGCACCCCCGCCGCCAGGCCCAGCCCGATCCACCAGGGAGGCGGGACGCCTTGCTGCTTTTGTGCCAGCTGTTTTCCTTCCACAGACCCAAATCCTCCCTTGGGCCCAGGTCTTGGCCTCACGTGCAGTAAAGCAGGCAGTGGGTGCAGGGCAAGGGGGAGAGAAGTCAGGCCTGGATCCAAACCTGCTTTCTGCCCTGCCTGCCTTGTAAAACGTGAGGCGTGTGGTCAGAGCCGTTGTGCGGCTAAAGTCCAACAACGTCGTGTACAGAAGGTTTCTCAGTTCCTGGCACAAACATACATTTAAAAGTAGAATCTGCAGCTGCCACTACTGTTACTAGCATTTCATTTCTTATTAGCTCTTCTCTGAATTTTTAGAGCACATGGCATCTGCAAAGCACCATACTTTAACCACGTAAGAGGGCTGATGCCATTTATTAATTGTTCCATCTGCTGGGGTCTCTTCCAGCCTCAAAATGCAGCCTGTTGTTGTGGACCGTGGAAGGCAGGCAGTCCTGAATGCTCAACAGAAGTTGACCATCTTTCTCGAATAGTCCATCAACCAGAGAGTTTGAGGGAAGGGGTTGGCCGGGGGGCTATTCTTTGCCATCAGAATAGACAGTGGCTCTTAGACTTACGACACTTAGGACCGTGGAGGCTCCAGTCTAGCATCCTTCTGAACGTGAACATTTCTGACCAAGAACAAAGACCGCCCCCCCACCCCCGGGCCCAACTCACCTGAAGGATCCAGTGGCTACTTTGTCCCCATCTACCATGAGGAACTTTGATGACAGGGTCCCCTTGATCTTCCCCATGGGCATGTAGAAGCCCACACCTGTCACAGAGCGGACACGGATATTCTGTTGGGAAGAGGAGAAGGGCACTGTCGCTCAGGCTGGGGGCCTAGAAGCTCTGTGCCGAGTATCTTCTTGGGCAAAGGATGAACCCTCTTGTCTACGGGGTCCTGCCTGCTGGCTCTTGTCTGCACTTGACTCTGCTTCCTAGGGCCCGAGGAGGTCAGCAAATCTTGCTTTGGGTACGGACGGGCCCAGGGCAACCCTGGTCTGCTCTCAAAGCTCCTCGGCAGAGAAACACAGCCCTACCTTCAACCCTGACCATGACTCTGCGGGCTGAGCACCCAAGACTGGGCCAGAGCCTGCCCCCTCAGCTTCAGCAGTCTTGGGATAAAATGTTAAGCTGGGTGTGCAGTTTAGGGTTATCAGTTCACGAGGCAAGGTTTTAGATAGAAGGAAGGGGGTTGGCAGTGCTGCTCACCTGGACCCCTGAACTGGGGAGCAGGCCGAGGAAGGGGCAGAGGGGGTTTCCATCCCACTTCCTTCCCACCCCCACCCTGCCCCAGGGGTACAGCTTACCCGAACACGGAAGTCAGGGAGCTCCAGGCCCTGACACATCTCCAGGAAGTAGCTCACGCCCGCCTCGTCCAGGATGATGTACACTGGGACCCGGCGCTTGGAGGCGGCATCCACAATGTCTTGGAAGATCTCGCCATCGGTGAAGAGGTCCATAACCACAGCAATGACCTGGATAGGAAGGGGTACTGGTAAGGCACGTGGTGACTGCACCTCTAGAGAGTCACGCCGTGGCCTGCGGAGGACCAGCGGGGCTGGGGTAATTGGTGCCCAAGAGTCAGAAATGCCATCTGCACCCCCCGCGCCCCCAGTGCCTACCCTGGGGATTTCCCAGCAACTCTTCAGAAGCCGTATCAGGGGAGATCTAGGAGGCTGAGGAGAGCTGGTCCTGGTGTCCTTGGGAAATAAGCAGGCTCAAGAGGCTGCAGTCACGGAGAGGCGTAGGACGGACCAGCTCCACAAGCTGCAGATCTGCTCAGATACGACTTTCTCTGCAGACCCGAGCGCTTTGATGTCCCTGCAGCTGTGCAAAGCCCTGCGCTTCCCTGAGCACAGATTCGGGCAGAGCTCCAGTTGGCTCAGGCTCCCTTGGCCTCCAGGGGTCCAGCCATCCTGCTCCATCCTCAAAACAAGGTCCCTGCCTCTGCTGGCTGTTTAGTCACTAAATCGTGTCTGACTCTTGTGATCCCATGGACTGGAGCCTAACAGGCTCCTCTGTCTGTGGGATTCTCCAGGCAAGAATAGTGGAGTGGGTTGCCATTTCCTATGCCAGGGGATCTTCCCGATGCAGGGATCAAACCCAGGTCTCCTGCATTGCAGGACGATTCTTTACCATCTGAGCCATGACTTCCAGAAGCCAGTCTTGATTAGTCATCCTGGGAAGGAAGGCCTTCTGCAGCCCGAGGCAGCTTTGCCTTTCTTACCTCAGCCGCCTCACTTTCCTACACAAACAAACCTTGTTCCAGGACTTCCCTCGCAGCCCAGTGGATAAGACTCTGTGCTTCCACTACAGGGGGCACTGGTTTGATCCATGGTCAGGGAATTAAGATCTTGCATGCCATGTGGTCAAACAAACAAACAAACAAACAACCCTTCTTCCACTCCAGAGGCAGGGTTTTCTTGCTGGCCCCAAGCACTGTGTCCGTGATGCAGAGGAAAGGGCATGCTTTGGGGTCAGAGAGATCTGATTATAACCACTTTCCACTCCTGTAACCTTAGGCAAGCCCCTTAACCATGATGAGCCTCTGTTTCCTCATCTGCCAAGTGTGGATACTCTGTACCTGGTACATTTGGCATCAGGATTAGCAATGACATCTGTAAGCATCAAACACAGTGCCTCAATAAATGGTAACCACCGTGTGATCGAAGGAGGCTGCTCATGGTTGTAACTGAATGCCCGAACTCTGAAGTCGGGCAGACCAGGCCTGGTACACCAACGCCACTGCTGACTCATCAGTGCCCAGCTTCCTTGGCAGCAAAATGGAGCTAATAGTAGCACCTGTCTCAAAGGGCTGTTGAGAAGGCTTAGAGAAGTAAACTGTGAAAGCGTTTAGCAAAGTGCCTGGCACATGTTAAACTCAGTAAGTGTATCCTCCGCCACCATGACCTTCATGTGTGCTCTGCCATTATCTTTCCCTCTAAAGACCGCCCCCAACACCATTTATGCAGTGTTACAGAAGGCTCTGCTTAGCGCCTACATTTACTGTTTTTTAACAGTATAATTGCTCTGGGTTTCCTTGGTGGCTCAGACAGTAAAGAATCTGCCTGCTAATGTAGGAGACTCAGGTTCAATCCCTGGGTCAAGAAGATCCCCAGGAGCAGGGCATGGCAACTCACTCTAGTATTCTTGCCTGGATAATTCTACAGACAGAGGAGCCTGGCGGGCTACAGTCCATGGATTTGCAGAGTCAGACACGACTGAGCCACTCACACACACACACAATTGCTTTACAGAGTTGTGGTAGTTTTTGCCGAACAACAACGTGAATCAGCTACATATATCTCTTGAGCCTTCCTCCCATCCCTGTAGGTCCTCACAGAGCACTGAACTGGGCTCCCTGTGCTAGACAGTAGCTTCCTGTTAGCTATCTATTTTACACACAGTAGTGTATATATGTCAACACTCTCAATTCGTCCCACCCTCTCCTTCCCCACTGTGTCCACAAGCGCTCTACATTTAATACTCAATCATTCACATAAGTAACATTTGCTGAGCCCCACTGGCAGAGGGAGGACCTAAAGACAAATAAACCGTAGTGCCTAACTTCAAGGGGTTAATCCAGTTGGAATCATAAGACATCCACACAGAATAACATGACATAAGGGAAAACGAGATAAATGCCTTACGAGATGCACAAATGACACGGTGTGAATTCAGAGGAGGAGTGGGAGGAAGAGAAGGAGGGATTTAGGGAGGGGGGAGTTGAAAGGTTACTTTCAGTCAGGGGAGACCAGAAAGGTTTCACCATGGAAGCAGAAAACTGAAGAATGGGCAGCCTTGGGCACCATGAGAAATGAGCCAAGAATGAAACCAAGTGGGGAAGCGGGAAGGGCTGCCATGCATGGGCAAGTAGGTAGTGCACTGCACCCAGGGCTGAGGCGGTGAGTGGGAGCTGAGCCTGCTGAGGAAGAGAGGCCCTTTTCTAATCTGCACACGGGTGCCACCTGGGCTACCCAGGGCCTCAGAGGCGAACGTTCCAGGCAAAGGACACAGCACAAGCCATGGCACTGAAGACAGGCGTGACTGACGAAAACAGGAGATACAAGCAAAATCTGCATGAGAAAAGAGAAACCACCATAGACATGTTAGGGCTTCCCTGGTGCTTCTGGTGGTGAAGAGTCTGCCTGCAGCGCGGAAGACCTGGCTTCAGTCCCTGGGTGGGGAAGATCCCCTGGAGGAGGGCATGGCAACCCACTCCAGTATTCTTGCCTGGAGAATCCCCATGGACCCAGGAGCCTGGCGGGCTACAGTCCGTGGGGTCGCAAAGAGTCGGACGCGACTGAGCGACTAACACTTTCACTTTCACTTTTTAATAAATTCTTACTATTCAAGAAAGGGTAAAAATGGTAAAAAGAATAGGACCATTTACACATTGATGAATTTGAAAATGATGTGGATAAGTCATAAAAGTGAACTAAACTTATCAACTATATTTCAAGTTTTTAAAAAGCATAATCAAGTAAGGTTTATTCTAAAAATGTAAGGATTATTCAACATCAGAAGTATATTAGTTTATAATACTTACAGTGTAAAAGAGGGAAAATCATATATTACCCTAAGTTTTTAAAAAAGTATCTGATAACACTATTTATAATTAAAATTCTCAAAAAACTAGGAATAGAAAGAAACTTCCTTATCATGATAAAGGCTAGCTACTAAAAAACCCTCTTGAAACATACTTAAACTTGCATTCCCTTTAAATCCTAAGCAAGTTGAGAATATTCACCTATCACTACTACTGTTCAGAACAGTTCAGCTGTCGAACTGCTGTTGTACTGTAAGTCCTGAACAATGCAATATGCCAAGAAAAAGAAATGAGCTGGAAGCATTAAAAGAGACAAAACTATCAGTATTTAGAGATGATATTTTTATTAAAAATCCAGTAGGATGCAGAGAAAAACGTTTAGAAGTAATAGGAGAATTTGGCAAAATTTCCAGATACAAGTAAAACAAAAAGCAATAGCATTCTTCTAATATAGCAATGATCAATTTTTCTTAAAAAAAAAAAAAGGGAAAATAAGATCCATTCAAAATTATAATTTAAGCAGGTAATATTTAGGAATTAATACCTCTATGGAGAAACTTAGAAAATTCTATTAAAGGACAGTTAAAATTATTTGAGTAAATAAGATAAATCATGTTCATGGATAATAAGATTCGATCTTTTAAAAATCCAGTCCTCATATTAATAAGATCTAATACAATTCCAATGAACAGTCAGTAAATTTTTGTTTGAGGCGCTCAGATATTTCAAAGATGTGAGGAAGAATGAAGATCCACAATAGCTAAGTCAATTTTGAAAAAGAAAAGCTAAAAGGGCACACTTGTCCTAGTAGATAATAAGACATACTGTAGTGTCAAGGTAATAAGAACTGTGGTACTGAGGTAGGAAAGAACTGACAAATAGACCATGGAACAGAATGGAGAGACCAGAAATATATTCGGACCTACACACATGCATAAACTTTAAGTCTGGTAGAGGTAGAATCACAACTCAGTGGAGAAAGGATGCTATGTGCTATTGGGACAATCGTCATACTAAACAGAGAAAAACAAAATGGATCCCTATCTCATACAATGTACAAAGGTGGATTTCAGGTAGGCTGTACCACCTAAATGTGGAAGATAAAGCTAATAAAGGAATTCATGAAATGTAGGAAAATATCTTCCTGACATAGGAAAGAAAGGATTTCTTAGGATTCCAAAAGCATGAATCATAAGACAAAAATTTTAAAAATGCCTTTAGCAAATTAGGGATTTTCTGTTCAAAGAAAGATGTCAATAGACAAAGGGAACTGGAGGTGACAGAAAATACCTGCAATGTCTACAACCAAAAGAAATTAATAACATACAAGAGATTCCTGCACATCAGCAAGAAAAAGACAGAAGATTAATCAGAAAAATGGGCAAAGGCTATGAATAGGCAGTTCCTTGAGGAGAAGATACCTGAATGGCTAATAAGTATATAAAGAGAAGCAGACCTCATAAGTAATCAGAAAGATTCAAATTAAAGCCAAGAGATAGTAATAAGAGTAAATGCAACTTTTAAAAATTTTATCAGTTCAGTCGCTCAGTTGCTCAGACTCTTTGCGACCCCATGGACTGCAGCATGCCAGGCTTCCCTGTCCATCGCCAGCTCCTGGAGCTTGCTGAAACTCATGTCCATCGAGTTGGTGATGAATAAAATAAATTAAAAAAGCAAAGAGATAAGAGAGATACCACTTTACAACATGAACTAAAAACCAGAATGCTGGACAGTTCTAAATGTTGGTGTGAGAAAAGGGGACCCTCATTCACTGTGGGGGGGATGGAACACTAGTACAGCTGTTTCTTAGGGCAACGGGCAGAGAGTTTCATGGATTTAAGATTGTGCACACCTAGAAGACTAAATATTAAAAAAAAAAAAACTAAGATCATGGCATCTGGCCCCATTACTGCATGGCAAATAGAAATGGAAAAGGTGAAAGTAGTGACAGATTTCCTCGTCTTGGGCTCCAAAATCACTGCAGACGGTGACTGTAGCCATGAAATTAGAAGATGATTGCTTCTTGGCAGGCAAGCGATGACAAACCTAGACAGTGTGTTGAAAAGCAGAGACATTACTCTGCCAACAAGGGTCTGTATAGTCAAGGCTATGGTCTTCCCAGTGGTCACATACAGTTGTGAGAGCTAGACTGTAAAGAAGGCAGAACACCAAAAAATTGATGCCTTTGAACTGTGGTGCTAGAGAAGACTCCTGAAAGTCGCTTGGACAGCAAGGAGATCAAACCAGTCAATCTTAAGGGAGATCAACCCTGAATATTCACTGGAAGGACTGATGCTGAAGCTCCAGTATTTTGGTCATCTGGTGCGAACAGCCAACTCATTGGAAAAATCCCTGATGCTGGGAAAGATTGAGGGCAAAAGGAGAAGAGGGCATTAGAGGATGAGATGGCTGGATGGCATCACCGATGCAATGAACATGAACTTGGGCAAACTCCTGGAGATGGTGAGGGACAGGGAGGCCTGGCAAGCTGCAGTCCATGGGGTCACAGAGAGTCAGACACAACTGGACAAACAACAGCACACCTAGAAGCCAGAAAGCAGTACACTCTTGGCTACACACTCAGGGGAACCTCTTGGATCTTTGTCCAGGTCTATCGGGGGCAGGAACAAAGACATTCACTATAGTTTTCTATGGGATAGCAGAGAGATGGCAACAACTTAGATGTGCATCTCTAGAAGAATGGGTGAATGTGAGGGATGCTGAGGACAGAGTGCTCTACGGCAGACAGAAGCAATGGACGAGTTACATGTGGAGAACTTGGAGAGTTCTTCTGAAATGGATGTGCGTGTGTGCATGCTCAGTTGTGTCTGACTCTTCGGCACTCCACGGACTACAGCCCGCCAGGCTCCTCTGTCCATGGGATTTCCCAGGCAAGAAGACTGGGATGGGTTGCCATTTCCTACTCCAGGGGATCTTCCCCACCCAGATGCATCTCCTGTATCTCCCACATTGGCAGACAGATTCTTTACCACTAAGCCACCTGGGAAACCCTTAAAATGGATAGTTGGATTTAAAATGTTAGAGCATGTGATCTATAGCCCAGTACCATTAATGTAAATCGAAGTACACTACATAAGATAACTCTTCATGTTTTTCAAGGATATACACTGAATAGAGGGGAAGGGCTGCCTATGGCAGGAGAAAGGGATGGGAGGGAAGCAGAGAGGAAATTCAGAGGGGCTTTCCCTGGATTGATGACGGCAGTGGACCATGAACTGAGGTTCACAACTGGGTCTGCTCCTAAGAGCCCAAACAAACGAACAAAAAGAAATTGGCCTGAAACAGTTCAGGGTAGGTGTGGGGCAAGGACAGTGGGGAGCCTGGAGTGCTGCAGGCCATGGGGCCGCAGAGTCAGACATGGCTTAGTGACCAAACCACAGCAAGGACGATGGGGTGGGGCTGGATGGTGGTGGGTTTTGGTTTTAACAGGCCGCTTCAGGCTTCATTCCAGCAGAACACAGCTCCCAGCATCTAGTAGGCTCGGGATATCTTATCTTCCACGTGCTGCCTGAGGTCAGAGTCCATCGTTTGCTCATTTCCAGACTCTCTGCGGTGTCCAGCTCAAGGCGGACTCTCAATATGTTGCCGGGGAGGGCCTGACTGGCTCAGGAAAGCACGTCAAGATTCACTCGTATTCTTGTTTTGTAATTGAAAGCGCAGGGAGCCAGCTCACCCTCGCCCCGACCCGAAGGAGGAGGTGTGGGGACAGCATGGCAAACCAGAGGGAGAGATGTGTCCCGGCGGGGTGGGGGTGGGGGCGCCCTGCTTTGGGGAGGCTTGGTCTGCGGCGCCCTGGTGAGAGCCAGCCATCTGTGTCACTACCAATTAAGCAGTGAGATATCTGTAGTGGGAAAAAAAATCAATTGCTCGCTGACTCCTGCAATCTCGTTGTGGAGGAGAGGTGATAATTACCCTCCGCTTTGGTCTCGGAGGCCTGGCTTGACATTCCGATCCACGGGCGGCATACGGCCCATGAAAACTAGCTCCCTATTCCCGCCCGGTGTTTAATGCGCCACGTGATGCTCTGGGCCAAACCCGACTTCAAGGCTCCCGGTATAAATGGAAAACCGGGTTTTAAAAGAGGGACGTGGATTTCGTCAAGAGGGAAGTCATTCCTTCTTCCCGGCGGGCTCCCAGCCTTCTTTACCTGGTTACCCACTGATGCGCGGCACCTGGGGGGAGAGGTTAATTTGAGGCAGCAGGAGTTTCTAGAAGCTGTTGCAGGCCCCGGCAAAGAGGCTCTGATGCTGTAATACTTCTCATCGGGTACTTGGTTAGCTAACTGTCTCCTCCTTTGATATCTGGCCTCAGTGGTGGGGCGGGGAAGCAGGGTGCATTAGGGAGCCTCAGAATTCCCCTCCATCTGTCATTTACCTTTAATTAAACTGCCAGCTTTTCAGATTCTCTTCCTGGGCTCCTTAATTACCATTAGATTAACAAAATGAATGGGAAGGACTCCACCTGCCCTGTGCACTCCACACGGCTGCTCAAGACCGCGGGGCCTGGCGCCCCTGGGTGTGTTGGGATGACCTGGTCTGAACGCCCACCACACTGCTGGTCCCTGTGCCACACAGCAATGCTCTCTGGCCTGCCCCGGAGGCACTTCCAAAGTCAACATCCTCTCGGTCACCCTGGCCAGAAGCCCGAGTCTACTGGCCTCCTCCCTTCCCCTCCCTGTGACCAAATCTGATCGCCACCAAGTCCAACAGAGCCTGCCTCCTCCGTGTACTTTCTCTGGGTCAGCTCCTTTCTGCTCTCACTGCACGGCTGCCTCACTTGGCACCCCCTCGTTTTAACGTTTATTTTTATTTATTCGGCTGTGCCGGGTCTTAGTTGCGGCCTGTGGGATCTTAGCTGCCCACCCAGGGAGCGAACCTGGGCCCTCTGCTCTGGGAGCACAGAGTCTTAGCCACTGGACAACAGGGAAGTAGTCTCCCCTCTCATTTCTTAGTGAACTTCTGGAATAGTTTCCTAATTAGTCTCGCCTTTTCCATCTCTGTGCTCCAACTCTTTCTCCATACCAGTGACACTCCCTCTCCCCCCAAGCAACAGACTGATGAAGTGGTGGGTCCCACAGTCAAACTCCTTAACTTGGTATTGAAGGACCTCATGATGGCCCCTTCCTCCTCTCCAGCTTCATCCTGGACCGTCTCGCGTCTGCCCCCTGCTTTCAGCCACGCAGGATGACCTGCAGTTACCCTAACACAGGGTTTCTCTACAGTAGCACTTCCGGGCACAGTAGGGAGGCGGGGCATGCTATCCTGTGCATTGCAGAATGTTTAGTAGCAAGCCAGTAGCATCACCCAAAATGGGGACAACCAAAAATGTCTATAGATACAGATAAATGTCTCCTAAGGACAAAATTGCATCACCCTCTCTACCCTGCTTTGAGAACCACTACACATAACAGGTAGTTTCCAGTTCTTCTGTTCCTTCCCCTCCCGTACTCCTGTGAAACATTTATGCATCTTTCAAGACCCAGGCAAGAATTTCCTGAACGTTCCCCACTCCCTGATTCCTGCCCACATTGTGTCCTAGGCAAATAACAGAGGTCCTTGACATTTTATTGTAACATCTGCTCAATGGCTCTGTTCTTTACTGGGCTGTGGGCTCCCGGATGGTAGGGGCCATCTGATTTATCTCGAAATCTCCACCCTCAGGGGACATCTCAATAGTTCTCCATGATTGTGGAATGAATGTCTAAATGGAGGGTGTTTCATGTCTACTGTTTTATTTGTGGGGTGTGGACCTAGCTTTGTGGTTATCTCTTTAATTTCATTAATGACTATAGATATTGTGGTGGAGGGGGAAAAAAAAAAAGAATGCTGAGCAGGATTCTTGGTTAGATCATCTTGCTGGAAGGCAGAGCTGGAGTTCTTCCTCAAGGGCACAGAGAAGGGAAAAGAAATGGGTGCCTTCTGGGACTGCTGCCTGAACGCCGGTCCCAGGTCTGGCCTGCCTCCACTCCACCTACCCAAGGTCTTGACGGAGCAGCCAGCCGGTGAGTGGGGACAATACTCAACCAAGGGGTAAAAGTCCACACCAAGGACATCTGGGGGCAGAGCTGCCCCCAGCACGTACAGCCAGCACCTCTGTGCAGATTACAAAAGGGTACCTGTCCTCCCTGTGGTGGAAGCAAGCTGATAAACTGAGCATGGGCTACCAGTCAGCCCCATAAAGCCGCTGAGGCCCAGAGTAGCGCACAGGCTGTGTCTCTGCCCGTGGCCCCTGCACTGAAGGACATTCCAGACGTGCAGAACCTCAGAGCTAGGAGGAAACGGAACAGAGCCCAGCCCCGAGGTTAAGTTTCCCAGCTGCGTCTTTGGCAGAGGTGGGACGAAAGCCCAGCTTCTGACCCCAGTCCAGTGCTGTCACCCCCAGATGATGTGGTCAGGGCAGGCTCTGGGGACATCTGCTCTGGCTAGGACCTGAGGTCACCCCGATCATACAAAACCAGGGTGCACACATACAGCCGGAAAATACCACCCTCTCCTTCACTGGTTTCCCCAGGTCTGCTGACGTGGAGCCCAGGCACGGGGGTGGGTGTGGCTGCCACCGCTGTGACATAGATCCGCCCATCTCACTGAGCTCCATGGTGGGGGAAAAGCAAGAGGCCACAGGTCAAGCAAGCTCCTTGCAGGGATGTACTGGTGATGGTCTTTTCCCTGGGGAGGAAAGGAGGGAGCCCACCAAGGCACAGGGGCAGTCCCAGTCCCCATGGGCCCACTGATGACCCATATGAGCCTGGGGCCCAACTTTTACCTCCCATGTCTGCCCTGCCTGCCTCCCAGGGCTGTTGGGAGGTTCCAATGAGATCATGCCTATAAAATTCCATGAAAAAGCTATATGGTTATGAGAGGCAATCACCAAACAGGGTTGCTGTTGTCCAGTCATTCAGTCATGTCCAACTCTGCGACCCCATGGACTGCAGCACACCAGGCTTCCCCGTCCTTCACCATCTCCTGGAGTTTGCTCTGACTCATATCCATTGAGTTGGTGATACCAACCAACCATCTCAACTTCTGTCACTCTCTTCTCCTCCTGCCCTCAATCTTTCCCAGCATCAGGGCCTTTTCCTATGAATGGGGCCAGCTGCCCACACCTCCAGTCCGAAGGAGCGTTGGGGTAGG
This sequence comes from Cervus elaphus, assembly GCF_910594005.1. Classification (NCBI taxonomy): domain Eukaryota; kingdom Metazoa; phylum Chordata; class Mammalia; order Artiodactyla; family Cervidae; genus Cervus; species Cervus elaphus. The sequence goes on from NC_057836.1 coordinate 8,660,238, forward strand.
AAGGGCAGCAGGTGGGCAGACTGGTCAGCTGCTGCCTCCTAGGAGGGCCATCTGTCTGGCAGTCCAAGGGAGTCAGTTCTGGGTGGACCACCCAGCATTCGGCTCAGACAGCCCAGCTGTGTGGAGCACCTTCTCTGATCTGCCCAGGGAGCCATCAATGTCTCCAGAGCACTGGCTGTCACACTGGAGCATGTAAAGAGCATCAACCCTGTGTGGGGCTGGGTGAGGTACGCCTGCTGGGTGCGCAGATTCCAGGGCCCCATCCTCAGAGCATCGGACTCGGCAGGCCCATAAAAGTACATTTTAACAGCACCCCGCCACCCCCACCCCACCCACCTCAGGTGATCTGAACGCAGGTGGAGGATGGATCACACTTGGGAGTAACGGCGGTGTGTGGGAGAGAATCTATTCCTTGGAAGCAGAAGGTCTCACTGGTTGTGTGATCTTGAGTGAGTCACTTAATCTAAGTCTCAGTTTCCTCATTTTAAAATGGGGAGGTGGTCGCTTCACAGGATTGCTCCGAGTTTTAAATGAGGACGCAGCAGGGCGAGGAGCACAGAACCTGGCCTGTTGTGAGCTGAGGGTCCACGCCGGCAGAACTTTCTCTCCTCTGAAGGAACTCAGAACAAAGGGGCCTCACTTCGAAGGTGGCCGGGTCAGCACGGGGGTGCATGCTCCCAAGGAGCCAGGCGTGCAGAGCTGCCCACGGGCGCCGGACATCACAGCGGAGATGTTTTCCTCTGCTTGATACCATGTCCAGCAGACCCAGCCCGGGGTGGTGATGAAAGTCCAGGCAATGCTACACTTCCAGGAGAGTCAGAACCTTAACTGATGGAGGGGAAGGGCAGCTCAATCAAGGGATGAGTGAGTCTGTACAATGCATGATCCTTCAAGTGATGCTGGGAGACTGCGTTCGCTCACCAAGCAGGAAACACACCGCTAGGAAAACTATGGCCCGGGGAGTTCCCTGGGGGGCGTCCAGTGGTTGGGACTCAGAGCATTCACTGCTGAGGGTCCACGGTTCAATTCCTGCTTGGGGAACTAAGATCCTGCAAGCCACGTGGCATGACCAAAAAAACCAAAAGTCCCTGCTGTCCCAGTGGAGAGCACCTCCAGGTGGGGTTTGGGACCCAACTGGCTGCTGCTGAGTGCATGGCAAAGACTTTCTTTTGTCATGGTGGCTGCAACAGGCCCCATCCAATTTCTGCCTCAGTGGGATGTGAACAGCTGGGCGAGAAAGCTTTACCTTAAGCATTCTGGATGTGCTCCCTGGGGTGAGAGAGAAGAGGAGAGCTCGGGAGAGGAGGTTTGCACGGCCACCCAGGGGACACCCACAGACACCTTGTATCCTCCACCCCTGGACTCTAGATTCATTTCTCGAAATCCCCACAGTCCAGAAGCAACCTGGAGCAAGTGGAGGAAGCACAGACTAGAGTCGGGGTCCCACAGAGGTAGTGAGTCGGTGGGCGTTGCTTGTCCCCTGGGAACTCTGCCTGTAAAGCGAGGCTGCCTCACGGTTCTTGTGAGGCCGGGCGCGAGCTGGGGGCTCAGCGTCAGCTCCATGGGAGAACGAGCTCCCACAGGCCTTCCACTCTTGGCAGGTGGAGCCAATAACCCAACCCAAACTATGCTGCTTCCCGGCCCAAACCCGTGGCCTGACGTCGGCCTCGCCAAAGGCCCTCCGTGTGCTTCTGGCCCACCCGCTTCCTCGATGATAACCTCCTCTGCCTTCTCCAGGCACACCCCGCTGGCTCCAGCCCTGGTGCCTTCACGCACACTGTCACCTGCCTTCTCCCTGAGGGAACAGGAATGCCCGTTCCGTGTCGAGGCCCTTTGTTTCCCTCTCCCCGGGCCGTCCCCGGTTCATCCTGGCTCCCGGGTCCCCAGCTCCCAGGGCAGTGTGTGCCTCTCCCGGGAGGCCTGTCTGCTCAGGCCTGGGTCTGTCTGAGCGCACGGCGGGGGACAGAGGCCTGCCGGGCTGTGCTACACGGGAAGCACGGGTCTAAACAGAGCACCTCCGCAGTAGGGAGCGCCCCTCGGGGGGCCTGACGAAGCAGACTGGACCAGAGCCCTGGCCCACCGAGAGGGCAGAGCCAAGACCTCTGGGGTGGTACTGTCGGCCTGGAGGCCCGGTGTCTGGGCTTTGTCCTCTGAGGATTCCCAGCTGTCTGCGGCCATGTTACATTGTTTCAGGCTCACTAATTAGACATCATTAAACACCAGGCTCCCTTCTGCACTGCCAGGCGCTGGAGCCCAACTCTGCCAGCCAGGCCCCTTCCTCTCGCAGACTCCCTGGCCTCTGGGCCAGTTCTGTTCCCGACTCTGCTGTGCGCCACTGGGGCTCACTCCCCGTCCATCTGAGCCTTACGAGGTGCTCTTGACACTCATTCCCCAGACGAGGTGGATGAAGGGGTGATGGAAAGGAGACTTGGGCCGGGTCTCTGCAGACACAGAAACAGACTGTGCCTGTGTGAGCAAGATCAGCGAATTCAGCTGCGAAACGGCATCTGTGATCCACCAGGGAGTACGCAGAGCAATTCTTTTTAAGATCCTGGGCCAGCTTTTCACTGCCCCGTGGCACGCTTCTGGGATAACTTTCCCTGCACTAAGTTGGTGTTAATTAGTGAAAATTATCTAATGCAAGCTCATTTAACATTAGCTTAAAGCTAAACATAATTAGGAAGATAAATCAGCTGCTAAAAAAAAAAAATCCAAGGAAGATACACAGATGATTTTTAGGATCAGCTGCTGGTTTGGGTTACTGGCCTGGAGCTCTGAGCATCACACAATACGCGGGGAAGGCAGGACTCCAAGAAGTACCTTCGAGCTATTTCTTGATTGATCCATCAGGGCAAGACAACTGGAGTTGGCAGTTTGCCCGGGAGGTTCTGCGAGGTGGTCAAGATAACCTGGTGGCCACTGCCAGGTAGTGAAGCTACCTGGGAGGGCTTCCCCAGAGAGGCAAGTGGAGGGTGCGGGGAGCAGGGTAAGGCAGTCAGGAGGAGCTGGGCAATGGGAACCGTGTGAACCTGTGCACTCCCAGGACTCTGGTCTTGCATACCTTGCCCTCTGCCCACCAGCCCTTCCATACTGGCTGCTGCAGGGCGCAACTCCCAAGAGTTCTCTGTGGCCCCGGAGCTCAGTGAGACTCAGGCTCATCTCAGTTCCCGTTAGGCTTCACTATTTACCCACTGCTGTGAGACAAGGGAGAGGCAGGTTCAACCCCTGGGTTGGGAAGATGCCCTGGAGGAGGAAATGGCAACCCACTCCAGTATTCTTGCCTGGAAAATCCCAAGGACAGAGGAGCCTGGGGAACTACAATCAAAGGGGTCGCAGAGTCGGACATGACTGAGTGACTAAGCGTGTGTGACTTTATGCTCGGTGGCTCAGCCGTGTCCATCTCTTTGCAACCCCATGGATTGTAGTCCCACAGGCTCCTCTGTCCGTGGGATTTTCCAGGCAAGAATACTGGAGTGGGTTGCCATTTACTACTTCATGTGTGACCTTATCATCTGTAAAATGGAAAGTTCCTAGACTATCGTGAAGGTTAAAAGAAATTATATATTTCAAAAGGGCTAGTGTGGTCTGGTATTCAAGAACTCAACAGTTTACGGCTTCCAAGGTGACTCAGTGGGTAAAGAATCTGCCTGCAATGCAGGAGAAGTAGAAGACGAGGGTTCGATCCCTGGGTTGGGGAGATCCCCTGGAGAAGGGCATGGCAAGTGTTCTTGCCTGGATAGTCCCATGGACCGAGGAACCTGGTGGGCTGCAGACCACGGGGTTGCAAACAGTCAGACAGGACTGAGATGACTGGGCACGCACACACAACAGCTAACAGCTATCAACACCCTCCTCCCACCTGTACTGCAGTTTATGTTCTTTTTCAGGGTCCACATTTTATGATTCTGTATATTTCTGGAACATGGCACATACTAGATCCTCAGTGAAACAAAGGGAGTGAATGAGCGGATGTGGGGAAGGGAACCCTCTTGGGATAAGGAGGTAAGCATACTCACAGTTGGTCCTCGAAGACCCACAGAGAGGTGAAGAGCCCTGGTCCCCGCCCCGCCCCCACCTTCTGCTGACTCGCTGCTAGGACACAGAACAGAAAAGAGCTTTTATCTGGAGCCTCCCACTGGCCCCACCAGTACCATGAAAGGCCCAACATGGTGACCACAGGACAAGATGGGTCAGGGTGAGTTAACAGATTATTGGAGACTCGGGCCAGAGAGACCACTAACTAGAAGAGCCACTGGCTCTTTTCTTGGGCTAAGATTCTGGGATCATTAGCAAGTTCACAGACTCCACGAATTTCAGAGGAGGAAAGGAAAACAGGGGCAGGCAGCGGACCAGCTACGGCTGACGGCTGACTGGTCTTGGCCCCTGGGGGGGGCGGGGGGGGGGGGAGGGTGGCGGAGGGGCCGGGATCACTAGAGTGACTCAGCCTGGGGTAGGGGGTGGTCAGGACAGCGCCAGGAACAGAGGCAGGCGGTCAGCCAGGACCCGCCCCGGCTCATGGTCCTCTGCCCTGCTCCTCTCTCCCTCCAGACTGGAAGCCTGCCCCAGAACAGGCTCTGCCCTGTACACTCGGCAGAGAGGGTGGTGGATTTGACCACCAGCCAAGGCGAAGCAGTGAGATAGCATCCTGATGGGGTGGCATGGGGGTGGGGTTGCTGGCTGGGACTCCCATCAAGGTCTCAGTTTGACAGTGAGGACCCAAGTCCAGGGAAGAGGGTCAGAAAGTGGCCAGTAAGAAGTCCCTGGAGACCAGGTCTAATCTCTGGTTGGGGAACTAAGATCTCACATACCTTGAGGTGACTGAGCCTGCTTGCTGAAACAAAGAGCCCCTACGCCACAGCTAAGACTTGACGCAGCCAAAAATACATTAGAAAAAAAAAAAGGTCCCTGGGAGGGAATTCTCTGGTAGTCTAGTGGTTAGAACTCGGCGCTTTCACTATTAAAGACATGGGTTTGATCCCTGGTCGAGAAGCGAAGATCCCACAATCGACGCGGTTTGGCCAAACTAAATAAACAGGTCCCTGGGAGCTACTCAGACCAGCTTCTTGGTGATGTGACCTGTCCCAGTGCCACAAGCAGCAAGAATCCTCCTCTCTCCTACTCCCACTGAAGTAGTCTCGTTCTTGTTTGTTTCCAGAACCAGTTGGTGAGTTTCCCAGAGCCTGGGTGGCAACAAACATACTTAGTATCTGGGATTTCAGAGGGAAGAGGTGGCCATGGGGACAATCCCCAGAAGCAACTGCATGTGTAGCAGAAGGACACAAGCCTTGAGCTCAGACCTGGGTGAATCCCAGCTGGGCTCTGAGCAGCTCTGCGGCCTCTTGCTCTCCCTGAGCCTCTGGGAAAAGCCCCTTTCCCGTGCCAGGTGCTGAGGACTCGATTAATTAAAGGAAATAACACGCGGAGCACCGATCTTTCAACAATGTTAGCCCCTCTTAACATAAACCTCCCCTTTTTTTTTTAACAGGTTTCCATTCAGTTTTCTTTTCCCCCATTTATTTTTATTAGTTGGAGGCTAATTACTTTATAACATTGTAGTGGTTTTTGTCATACATTGACATGAATCAGCCATGGATTTACATGTGTTCCCCATCCTGAACCCCCTCCCACCTCCCTCCCCATCCCATCCCTCTGGGTCATCCCAGTGCACCAGCCCCAAGCACTTGTCTCATGCATCCAACATGGACTGGCGATCTGTTTCACCCTTGATAATATACATGTTTTGATGCTGTTCTCTCAGATCATCCCACCCTCGCCTTCTCCCATAGAGTCCAAAAGTCTGTTCTATACATCGGTGTCTCTTCTTCCATCTTGCATATAGGGTTATCGTTACCATCTTTCTAAATTCCATATATATGTGTTAGTATACTGTATTGGTGTTTATCTTTCTGGCTTACTTTACTCTGTATAATGGGCTCCAGTTTTATCCATCTCATTAGAACTGATTCAAATGTATTCTTTTTAATGGCTGAGTACTATTCCATTGTGTATATGTACCACAGCTTTTTTTTTTTTTTTTTTTTTTTTACCACAGCTTTCTTATCCATTTGTCTGCTGACGGGCATCTAGGTTGCTTCCATGTCCTAAAAATATGGAACGCTTCACGAATTTGCGTGTCATCCTTGTGCAGGGGCCATGCTAATCTTCTCTGTATCGTTCCAGTTTTAGTATATGTGCTGCCGAAGCGAGCACAACATAAACCCCTTTTATCCGCATCTCTCACTCCTCTTTTTCAAAATGCTGTCTCATAGTCTTGCGTTAGAGTCTCAGAGCAATCATATGAAAGTAAGTGAGAAGAATTATTCCCATTTTACAGATGCAGAGGTAGAGGCCAAGCCAATGCCAAATGATTTGCCCAAGGTCAACTGGTGGCGGAGGAAAGAGACAACCAGGGCAAGAACGAGGCTGCCAACCGTGTACCCCCTCCCCTGGCGTTGCCCTGGCCTCTTGAGACCAGTGTCCAGCAAAACTGGCTATGCCACCAGAAGCCCAAGAAGTCACGATGAAAGGCACCCCCCCATCAAGGCCCCATCTTCTACTTGTGATCCCCCTGGGAGACACCCATCTTCAGAGTTTCAGAGACCTAAAGTGTCAGATTTCAGAGGAACCAAGCCTCTCCAAAGACAGAAACACAGCCTGTCCCACGCCTCAACCCACCCCACTGCCGTGTCCCCATGCCCCCTGTGCAGGCTCTAGTTCTTGAGAAGTCTTTACAGACTGATCTCAGGCTCCTTGAACTGGCTCTTCCAGGTGATTCTGGGAGGGGAACGCCCTCAGGGATCCCCGGTTCAGGGCACCCGTGGCGGATCCTACAGAAGAACCCTGGCTGAGAACTTGGCTGCCACAGCCCTGCAGGAGAGCTGCCCTGACAAACAGCCACCAAATCTAGGCCAGCAGAGAAGTGTGGGGCTGGGGGGAAGGGAGGGCCGTTGGAGCTGCTCCCCTGATGAGAGGAGGAAACAGGAAGCACACCTGCGCGGGGCCTCCAACCTGAGGACGAGAAGCAACCCCTGGCTGCCCGAACTCTGATCTCCTGGCCTGATCTCCCAGCCGGCAGCCCTGAGTCCTGGGCGGAAGACCAGCCACGCCTCCCTCCCAGCTCCGAGAGGGGACTTGTACCATACTTTCTCGGTATCCTCAGCTTTCACACTGTTTCTTCCTTGTTTTTCAAAACTATCCGAAATCTAGGTAATATCCTCCAACTGTGCAGATCAGGAGTCCCAGGGAGGCAAGTGATTCAACCCCAAATTAGTAAGTAGACAGATTAGGGCAGAAACCAAGACCTTTCAGCTTCAGAGTCCATTCTCTGTCCTTGACGTGAAGTTGGGTCTCTGTTGCTCCCAGGATCAGTGATGGAGCATAAAGGAGAGAGACTTAAAACTCAGTAGCCACAGCGCCCAGGGCTTGGCAGAGATGCCGGACAGGCCCAGACAAGATCCTGGAAGGGCTATGAGGTGCGCGGTCCCTGGAACTGCAGCTGTGTCATTACCAGCCTCGAGGGGGAAAGGACTCTGGAACTGCCCTGAGCCTCAGAAATAATGCCCACATGGAATGATCCACAGCGGGAAGAAGGGTTAGGCGGGCAGATGGTGTAAGTTGGACCACAGGTCACAGGCTGCCCTGAGAGACCTTCTCTTGTTCTGCACAGCAAATCAGGCTTTATTAACATTTATTTCTTTGGCTGTGCTGGGTCTTAATTACAGACTTGCGAACTCTTAGTTGCCGTATGTGGGAACTAGTTCCCTGACCAGGGATGGAACCCAGGTCCCCTGCGTTGGGGTCTCAGAGTCTTAGCCACTGGACCACTGGGGAAGTCCTCCCGAATCAGGCTTTTAAAAGGCAGCTCAGAAGCTCTAGCTAAAACCTCTGCCATGGAAGGGAAAGAGAACAGGGAAAGGTATTAGGGAGAATTGGGACCAGCTCTCAAACAAGGCATCAAGGTGGCTAACGAATGTATCATCATACCCAAATTTCACAAACCAGCAATATTTAAGTCCATATATATGTAAACTGCTCTTTTGTTTCCTCTCTCTTTCCTCTGTTCATTGTCTATATCCCAGGGCCCAGCACAGTGCCTGGTACAAAGAAGATGCTGTGTACTATTTGCTGGATGTACCTGAAAGAGGAAGAGCTGATAGAGGCTAACGGGGGAAGACAGTGGCAAAGGTGGCTACCCGCCAAGCTGAGCCTCCTGGTGAAGTGAGCCGCACCCCCTGGGCATGTGTGCCCAGCAGCTCTCGCCTATCGGCTACCCAGACCTCTAAGCAAGCCTGCTAACCTGGCCAACCGTGCCTTCTGCTCTGGAGCCCTTCCCCAGAGGCCTCTGCATCCCTCCCCCCAGTTTAGAGCCCTCTTCCCTCTGCTGCCAGGTGGCTTGATATGAGGAGGATTAATGGAGACCCTTAGCAATGTGCAGTTCAACTGGAGCCTCTGCAGGCTTCCCTAGAGGGATGGAGAGGGGCTGGGGGCCAGTGGGAGATAGTCTCCAATCAGTTAAACGAACCACTGGTCACCTGTGCTGCTGGGGCTCCACAAAGACAATGGAGGGGGTGTAGGAAGGAAGTCCCAGTTCTTCGAAAGCTCTGGTCTCCGAGGATCAGATGGGCTCTCCTCAAGCGAGCCCTGTGCCAGACACACAGGTGGCACAAACAAGGAGCCACATCTGGGAACAAAAAGTCACTTTTGGATTGAAAATTTTGATCGAGTGCCAAGGAAGCGGCGGCCTCTGAGCCAGGCCCTGAAGGGAGGGGACAAACCACTGACAGGCAGAGATGGGGGTCCGGCCAGGCCTGCCCCCCACACCCCTCTGCCTCCCACCAACTAGGTGGGCCTGCCCCTCCCCACTGCCGCCGGAACAGAGAGCAGGGCTTCGGTTCATCAAAGCTGCCTGGCCCTGCATCCCACCCTCTCCGGGGCTGGGTTTATGTTTATGCGGGGTCACTGGGAGTTCTGATCACTGGACCTGGGGGAGCTGTCATCCCCTCTTCTGAAGACAAGTCATCACACCTTTCTGGACCTCAGAGGCTGCCCCTGTGAAAGGAAGATACTATCTGCCTGACATGGTTACTGATACTGACATGGTTACTGAGGCTCAGAGGAAATGCTCGGGGAGGGGCTTGTGGTGAGCAAGCAGGAGCCGGGTAGCTGGTACCCTGGAGTGTGGGGCCCAGGAAGGCAAGGGCCAAGGGTCAGTCTTCGAGGTGGTTAAGCTTTCCTCTGCTCCCGAGGCACAGGCAGGACTCTCTAAACCCGCCCGGTAGCCTCAAAAATGGGTGCCACTGGTCGGAAGGGAGCCGGGGTGCCAAGAAGGGTGGATGCGCCGCGCAGTCTCATCCTGTCTGCTGCGCTCAGACTCGCCCGCAGACAGGCGGCAGCATCAGAAGTCCTCCCCTCACACGGCTCGGGGGCTGGGTTAGGGCCCCCGCCACGCCTTCTGTCAAGCACTCATTAGTCTGTATTAAAACGATAGTTTAGTAGACTGTTAGGCCATTTAAGAGCAGAGGTGCATTTTATATGTCTGTTTTCTACTAAAGTGCTTAGCACACCTTGAAATATTTGTCCAACGACCCAACTCACTATCCTTCCAAACTGCAGTTGTTTGGTCCTCTCAGCTCTGCCCTTGTGAATAAGAACCAACCATTTCCCTGTCTTCACATGGTCTTGCTTTAAGTCCAGGCCCCCGTCCCCACTCCCTGGGTTACAGTGGTCATAGCAACCCAAGTGGCAGCAACCTCCTTGGTCCCCTCTGCCAGTGGGAGACAGGCCATGGGCTCACTTCTGGGTTCCAGAAGGCACCCTTTCTGCCTATACTTTATTAAAAAAATTTTTTTTAAATTAATTAATTTGACTGCACCAGCTCTTAGTTGCTGCATGTGGGATCTTTAGTTGTAACACGTGGGGTCTAGTTCCCTGACCAGGGATGGAACTCCGGCCCCCTGTACTGGGAGAGCAGAGTTTTAGCCACTGGACCACCAGGGAAGTCCCGGCCTGTACTTCAAGCAGAGTACATCATACAGTGACCCTAAAAATAGCAAATCACGTAAGGGGCATTAAAACAGCAGGAAAAACCCCCGCTTGACAAGGAAACGAGTCCGAATGTCTGAATGCCGGCTATCCGGTACAGCCAGGATGGCGTTCTGCCATTTGCAGAGGCCCGGTGAGCACATAACTTGAGACTGATCAACTCAAAGGCCTCCTCCCACCAAATCATGTTTTCAAAGTGTCTTTTAATCAGGCTCCTTTCTCCACATCTCTGAGGCGTAGGCTTAAAACTCTTGCTGGTCTGTGCCTGTGGGCAAGGCACAGCCACTCCCCCTGAGCCTCCGTTTCCTGTTCGTCACTGAGGAATAAAAATGACAGCCCCTAATGAAGTTACTGAGGATTAAACGAAATAAAATCCTCTGGTGCCCAGGTGGACCTGTGGATTATGTCCTTCTGCCGCTCCCCAACCATATCTGCAACGGTCCCCTGCATCTCTGCACATACATCATCTTGGTCCATCCCACCCGCCCTCAAGGCAGCCAGACTCCCTGGAGACAAGGAAATTCCCTCCCTCAGGTGAAAAGGATGGGGAAGGCTCTAGAGTAATAGTCACAGAGGGTGCCCCGTGCCAGTTGGCTGAGGATGAGTGGGTTTGGGGGGTGGGGACAGGCAAAGGTCAGAAGGTGTAGCCTTCAGAGTAGAAACTGGGGATCTGGGTGTTTCCATGACCAACCACATGACCTTTAGGCAAGCCTCTTTCCTTCTCTGTGCCTCAGTTTCCTCGCCTGTGAAAGAGGGTCAACTTTTGCCCTGCCTACTTCACAAGATCTTTGGGAAGAAGGTGCCGCACGCAGGTGAGTGGTCATGATTAAAGAGTCAGGGTTCAGAGAGTCTGAGGGTTTGGGGCATAGACAGCGCCCGAAGCTGCTTCTTCCTGGGGGGAGGTCATCTGCTTTGGACCCAGTTTTAGGACCCTTGCGCCAGGCCCCCCACATACTCAGCTGTCACCACAATAGCTCTTCCCTCCTGTCATTCAAAGCTGCTTGCTGATCTGAAGCACAAAGCTTTCTCTCCTGAGTCCCCTAAGGAGAAACAAGAGTTTCTTAAGTTTCCTCTTCCTCCATTCCGGTTTTCTCTCTCCCTTTTCAACCCTGCAATTTACCTCCCTTGGGAAGCCCTCCAAGATTGGGCATATCCAGCCTCAAAATCTGTTTTCCTTACAGCATATCCCCTCGGCAGCATTTAACTCTTGGAGGGCAAAGGCCACAGCTTATATCTTTCTATGGCTAGTGCCTGGAACTCAGGAAATAATAACTGGTTTAATATGTGAATACTGGGTCAGTTCACAGTTGTTCAAGTTTCTGTTGTTAAATATTTAAAGAGTTCAGAACACTCCACTACCTAGGAGACTCCCAACATCCCACATGGAACTAGAGGTCCCAGTGGGCAGGGCTCTGTCTCTCCCTTCTTGTAACCTGTTGCCCAGGTGTGATCAGGCTAGCTCCATTCAAGATCCTTGGTTTAATCTGTTGCATCATCAGACAGCACTGTGGTTAACAGGAAGCACTTCGGTGTTTGAATTTTGGCTTGGCAAGTAACTTAACTGTTTTGAGTCCCAAAATAAGGAAAATACCCATCTCACTCAGTAGTTGTGAAAATCACTAGCACTGTGGCTGGCACACATTAAGTACTCAAAAATCAAGGCTTATTAGTATTACATCGTAGGACTTGACCCCTGACCCCAGCTCCAGCCTGCTACACAGGATTGTCGCCCACATCCTTTCTCCTCCTCTGTTCAAACTTGCCTTTCTCTTCTGCAGAATGCAATAGACAAAAGAACTCTCAGGCAGACAAGCTGGGATTCTTTAGAGAGGGAGGGTGGAAACACAGACAGTGAAAACTTAACCCTTCCTTCTAGCAGCCAATCTAGCCAACCACCTGCATCATGCCTTCCAGAAGAGGAGCCCCACCATGGGTGTCTCAAGTTCAGCCTCCAGGGTGTAACAGGACTCCAACCACAGTCCTCGAGTTGAATTAGAACGGTGAACCCAAGCCACTTCTGTTGTATATTATGAACTGGGTACCAGAGGCTGCTGATGTCTCTTAACAAATCTCAATGTAGGGGAACCAGACTTAGCAAATAAAAACACAGAATGCCCTCATTAAATCTGATTTTCAGATAAACAGTGAATGACTTTTTAACATCAGTATGTTTCATGCAATATTTGAATCATACTGTATAATGCTAAAAAATTTCTTCTTGTTATTCTGGAATTCAAATTTAACAGGACATCTCATATTTTATCTGGAAACTCTGCCCAACAAACTACTGGCCCCACCAGTATTCTAACCAGTGACTCTGCAAACGTCCCCTCCTTTCAATGCCCTGGCAGAGTAAGTAGATGGGATAAGTGGGAGCTTTTCCCCTGACCTGCTGAGTTTAGGGAGCTGCCCTGTGAAAGTGGCCAGCACAGCGTCAGGCACAGAGTAGGTGGTCAAGAAACATCCTTCATTTATTCCAGGCTGCTTGAGCCCTACTGCTGGGTGCAGAGCCAGTGTGAATGCCAGGGGCCAGGCCAGCTTTGACTCTGGGTGCGGGTGCCTCCTAAGAGCAATGTGGCTGGGGTGGGGGTGGGGAGGCCACACTACACTTCCTATGATTGCCTGAGGATCAAATGAGAAAATGATCAGGGACAAGTTTTGTTAAATCCCTGGGAAGCACACAGGTTATTATCAAGACCTTTGAGTGGCCCATTTTACCACAGGGCTCCACAGCCCCCACTCCTGCCTAGAGAGAGAAACCAGACAGACACATAGACGCGCAGAGCAGAAGAAAGCCAGAGGCGCTGGCCCCTGTAAAAAGGACAAGCAACTGTCCAGCACCTTGTCATTCGCCAGACACATCCATGCTCTCCTCTGCAGCCCCACGGCGGATGGGAGGGTTCTGCACCCCTTTTCCTGAGGGTGGTCAGGGCCGCCAGCCCCAGGCCTTGCCTCGGGGGTCGTGTTGGGGGGGCCTGGTCCTAGGGGTCGGTCGTGGGGGTCCCCATCAATGTGCGTGGCCGGGGCAGGGGCGGGGGCCTACCTTCTGGGCCTGTTGGATCATCTGCCTGACCAGCTGCTTCAGATGGGGCGCCTTCTCGTCCTTGGGGGGGTGGGTGAAGAGGGTGACGCGGCTCACGCCGCGGTAGAAGCCCGCGTCGGTCCAGCCCAGGTCCAGCGGGGGCACCTCGGTGTCCGAGCGGTCGGGCCAGTAGGCCAGGGACTCGCCGGACTCGGCCGCGGCCTGCGCCGGGGTCTTGGCCTTGGCCTTACTCTTGCCCCGGGCGGCGGCGGCGACATCCTCGTAGGGGCTCCAGGCGGCGCGGAGGGCCTGACGCTCCTGGCTGGAGAGGAAGTCCCGCAGCCGCTCCTTCTTGACCCGCTCGCGGTAGGCCTGCTCGCCGCCGCCCAGCAGCGCCTCCAGCGCGGCCCGCCGCCGCTCGCAGTAGTAGAAGGCGGCCTGCGCCTCGGTCACCCTCTCGTTCACGTGCGTCTCGTCCAGGCAGCTCAGCTGGGACTCGGCCATGTCGCCCCGGCCCCGGCCCGGCCGCGGCCCGGTCCCACCGCCGCACCTGAAGCCGCCGAGGGGCGGGGCGCCTCACCTGGCCGCGAGGGCGGCCAATCCGGCGCGGGCCCCGGCGCGGGAGCGGCCGTCGGGCGGGGAGGGGCAGCCGCGCCCTCCGCCTCTGCAGGCACGAGCCGCGGCCGGCGACCTCGGGGCGGGGGTGCTCCGCTGGGGACGCGGCGAGGCCTAGGCCTGCGGGGGCCCAGCCGGGGGCGGGAGCTCTAGAGCCGGCAGGAACTTGGAGCCGGGCGGTACTTAGACCCACGTGCGGCCTCTGGCTCGCTTCCGCCTTCTGGCCCTGACCCTGCGGTGAGGGACCTAACTCTTCCTGCCGCCGAGCCGGCCAGACTCATCTCAGGTGCGCTTTCATTTTACCGGCTGGTAGGGCCTGGAGCACGTGGTCTGGCCAGGGCGTTTCTGGGGTGGCCGACCTGATCACTGACCCATTGCGGGGGTCGGGAGGCCTATGCGAGGCCATACTGTGAAGGCCGAGGAGGGCGGTTGATGTGCAAAAGCGAAATGCTAATAAAACCCCCAGCTCCCCCAACCCATTTGTCCCAGTTCTGAAAGCAGAGGCCTCCAGGGGCTGAATATTCATTGGAAGGACTGATGCTGAAGCTGAAACTCCATCCAATACTTTGGCCACCTGATGCGAAGAACCAACTCATTGGAAAAGACACTGATGCTGGGAAAGATTGAAGGTGGGAGAAGGGGACCACAGAGGATGAGACGGTTGGATGGCATCTCCATCGGGATGGACATGAGTTTGAGCATGCTCCGGGAATTGGTGATGGACAGGGAAGCCTGGCCGTGCAGCAGTCCATGGGGTGGAAAAGAGTCGGACAGGACTGAGAGACTGAACTGAACTGAACGGCGATGGAGCTTTCTCATTTTATTTTGAAGTGGTGTCTGAGCATGTGTGTGTCTCTGTGTGTGTGTGTTGGGCAAGATGGGCAGCCAGAGGTTTGATTACTATATTAGTGATTTAAAATATATGTCTGAGCTCAAGGAAGGAAGAGACACACACATACGTGCACACTCACACACACACATCACCACCACCAGCAGCAGTTCTGCTATTTCCCACTGGATGAAGTATAATCTTCTTAGTCATTAACATATTATTTTGTTCATGCACTGCTGTACAATTTGATTCTCCGCATTCAAAATATTTTCAGATCATAGCAACCAAAGGTTCATGGTTCTCTCATTTTATAGCAAAGCATTTTAGCGCTGGAAGCAGCTTTAGAAACTAATTCAACCCCCTCATTTGACAGATGAGGAAATTGAGGCCTGGAAACCTGTGGTTTGCCCAGACCTCCCTGAAAAGTAGAAGCAGCATGTGGGGAATATTATGTTCTCTGTGTCCACTTTGCCCTACATCACAGCCACCTTTGCCCTTTCTTCTTCTCATGAAATGACAGAAGGTTACTGCGGCCATGGTTTTAACCCTGGGGATTTTGGAAAGCTTGCCTAGTATTTCTGGGTCTCCCTTTTGATAGCCTGGAAAAATGAGGGTTATATTTTCAATATATGCAAATTTTGTGGCTAGTCAATTCTAGCATGCTGTATAAGGTCAAGAATGGTGAGTAGAGATGTGTCTATCATCTTACCTGTGTCCTCTCCTACTCTTGGGAATTTGAAGGTCCCACTCCTAGGAACACTGAAGTACAGACAAATTTCCCCTTTAGATGGGAGAGCATTTAGTTTGTTTTCTAATAACTTGAAGCCTTACAAGATGCCAAACTCTCTGCCCTGGGGACACAGAGGAGCTCAGAGCAGTGGGAGGAACAGAAAAACACACAGGAGGATGACACAGGTGTGATGAAAGTGCTTTTAGTAAACTGAGTCAGCAGTGAACTGGGAGCAAACATTTACTCACTGCTTACTATGTGCACACAGTAGGTGCTCAGTACGTATTTCTTTTAAAAGAATGAGATTAGGGTCAAAAGAAAGGGTGTGGGAAGCTGTGGGGACTTTTAGGGATCAAGAAATTAATCTGCCCAATGGAATGTAGGTAAGAAGGCTTTTACCCAGCAGCAAGGGGTTTTGAGTGGAGCCTGAAAGGAAGAGAAGAAGTCAAGGGTAAGAAGGGGAGTGAAGACACTTCAGGGAGAGGGAGTTGGGATTGGATGAGGTCAGAGCGTCATGCTGGCATAAGGTGCATTTGGGTTCAGGCTAAGATACTTAACCCTCTGAACCTGAAGTGTCCCCATCTGCAAAGTGGGATAACAATGCTGACTCCTGTGACCTCCCAGATTGTTTTAGGGACTAAATAAGATCACATATTTGCTTTAATTAGCCCTTGTGACTGAGGAGTAGAAAGTAGTTTACAACAACACTTCTAAAACTTGATTGTGCACCGTAGTCACCCGGGTGGGGGTGGGGAGTGTCTTGCTAAAATGCAGGTTCTGATTCAGTTGGTCTGAGATGAGACCTGAGAGTCTACATTTCTAGGAAGCTCCCAGGTAATGTTCACAACGGTGACCCATAGACCTCATTTGGCATAGCAAAGATTTCAGAAGTCAGTGAAGAAGAGTGCAAACTTTCATGTCAAAGAGTCCTAGAATGGAATCCCACTTTCCTGGTATAAGCTGTGTGTCCCTGAGGAAGTTACTTCTCCTTTCTGAGCCTTGGTCCCATCAGTGGCATATGGGCAATAATAAGTCCTAACTAACAGGGCTGTAAGAGAAGGAAATCTAGCTAGTGATACTCACCACTTAGTGGAGTGTCTGGCACAGTGTAGCAGCCAGTAAAGGGTAATTAGCGTGGGAAGATGAGACTGGAAAGAGACAGACCTTGGTACCAAATTGTGGGGACCTTGACTTTAGATCTTATTTTATAGCTAGGGGAGCCATTGGAGGTTATTATGAGACTAATATGGTCATAAAAAACTGCAGCAATTACTGTATGCCAGGCACTGTGCAAGACATATATCATTCAAATACTCTCACGTAATCCTATTAGAAAAATTATTATTATCCTCATTTTACAGGTGAGAAAACTGAAACAGAGAGGTTCCGTAGCTCACTCTAGGTCACCCAGCTGCTAAGTAGAAGAGCCAGGATTCAAACCCAGACCACATGACTCCCAGGCTTGCCTACCTACCCACCTTGCTGTACTGCCTCTGTTGAGAATGTTAGAAAGGGACATTTTAAAGAAA
The DNA here is from genome assembly GCF_910594005.1 of Cervus elaphus. Classification (NCBI taxonomy): domain Eukaryota; kingdom Metazoa; phylum Chordata; class Mammalia; order Artiodactyla; family Cervidae; genus Cervus; species Cervus elaphus. The sequence continues at coordinate 8,677,007 of NC_057836.1, forward strand.
TAGAATTTCCCTTGTTTAATAGTTTATCCATTCAACAAAAATTTGCGGAATGCATAGCATTGTGTTGAGGGTCAGAAACCACTCATTCATTTGCCAAATCTTTATTGAGGCTTAACAGACACCAGGCTTCCCTGATAATTCAGTTGGTAAAGAATCCACCTGCAATGCAGGAGACCCCGGTTCGATTCCTGGATGGGGAAGATCTGCTGGAAAAGGGATAGGCTACCCACTCCAGTATTCTTGGGCTTCCCTTGTGGCTCAGCTGGTAAAGAATCCACCTGCAATGCGGGAGACCTAAGTTCGATGCCTGGGTTGTGAAGATCCCCTGGAGAAGGGAAAAGCTACCCACTCCAGTATTCTGGCCTAGAGAATTCCATGGAATGTATAGTTCATGGGGTCACAAAGAGTCAGACATGACTGAGCGACTTTCACTTCACTTCACAAACACCAGGCTGTTTTAGGGACTGAGGGTCCAGCTTTGAACAAAACCAAGTCCTGGCCCACGTGGAGCTTACATTATTGAACTAAGTGATTTAGATATGAGTTGTGTTCTCAAGGAGTGCAAATATCATGTGACAAAACTTGGAATTGGACAGAAGGTTAGAATCAGAGTAGAACATTTTAGTAACAGTTCACATTGGGAAAAAGCTTGCCTAGATCTAACTGCTATGAAACACACAGTGGTCTTCTCAAGATATTTCCCTTTGCACACTAATGACATTTATTCAGCCAACTTTTTTGAGCAGTCAGTGTATACTAGATAGCATGCCACTGAGAATAAGCAAGAGGAATCAGGTGTGACGGCTTGTTGCCCTGGTGGTTCCCTTGGTTTAGCTGGGAGTCAAATACCTACAGCCATCTTTACAAGGCAGGGTGATGTGAGCCAATGGCATTCACAAGAGAGGTTACAATGGAGGCGCTGTTGAGTATAAGCTATCTTGTGAAGGAGATTGCTGTGAAGTGCTGCATTCTAATAAACTGAGGCTCTTGGAGGTGAGATGTCCTCTTCAAGGTTATTGTTGTTGTTTAATTGCTAAGTTATGTCTAACTCTTTGCCACCCCCATAGACTGTAGCCCGCCAGACTCCTCTGTCCATGGAATTTCCCAGGCAAGAATACTGGAGTGGGTTGCCATTTCTCTTTCCAAGGGATCTTCCTCACCAAGGGACTGAACCCATGTCTCCTGCATTACCAGGCAGATTCTTTACCACTGAACCACCAGGGAAGCCCTTGTTCAAGGTTATCAGCCAGTAAGTGGAAATGATGGTGCACACATCCCTGAGGCCTGATCCCCTGCAAGAGTTTTTAGACACCTTGTTTTTGTTTAGTCGCTAAGTCATGTCCAACTTTGTGGCCCCATGGACTGCAGCACGCCAGGCTTCCCTGTCCCTCACCATCTCCTGGAGTTTACTCAAGCTCATGTCCATTGTGTTAATGATGCCATCTAGCCATCTCATCCTCTGTCATCCCCTTCTCCTCCTGCCCTCAATCTTTCCCAGCATCAGGGTCTTTTCCAGCGAGTTGGCTCTTCGCATCAGGGGGCCAGAGTACTAGAGGATTAAATACCTTACCAGCTGGTCTATGGCCATACCACCCTGAACGTACCCGATTGCATCTGATCTCAGAAGCTAAGCAGGGTCGGGCCTAGTTGGTACTTTGATGAGAGCCCTTACCAGCCAGGAAACTGATTCTTTTAAGCACAGTCCTGATCTACCTGGTGTCCGTGGACACCCCACATGACAGTGAAACCCTAGGAAAGCCCCTGGTCCTCTACCGGTCCCTCCTGATCTGTAGAGTGTCTGGTGTTTCCCTGAACTAGGTGGGGCCCACCATGCTTACATTCTTCCAATTTCAGGAGCCACCTTGCCCAAGGTGACTGCGCCTTCCTGAGAAATTATGCCTCCTCCACCCATTCCCTGCAGGCCTCCTTCTCCTCTGGCAGCCGCCTCCCTCTCCGCCTGGGCTCCTGGCTCTCACTTGCCTTCCCTCTCCCCGCACACACTGCCGGCTGGGTGTGCCGTCAAGATCTGACACCTTGGCGTTCACATTCATTGTAGCTGCGTTCATCCCTGCTCACGTCTATGTTCCCGGGCCCGCCTGTGTAATCCGAGTCCCAGAATAGCCCACTTCATGATATATTCTTAGATAAGCTTCCCAGGGCTGATTTTCCCCTACCCCGCTCTGCGGCAATTTGTGTCATGAGCACCTGTTATAAAACTTTGGGGGCTTTCTCACGCCTCTGTGAGATTCGTGCTTACTGCCTGTTCCTGGAGTGGATGAGAGAGGAAGAGGAGGCGGTTACAGCTGGGGCTGCGAGGAGGAGGGTTTAGATCCTGGGGCTGAACCAGCTGAGCGGTTTCACCTCTGGCCTCCTCTGCAGACTGGAGAAGCGAATGCACCCAGGCCTTTCCCCTGCCATTCAGGACCCATCTCAGGCTTTCAACTATTGGTTCAGGACGGATTTGTGGCGTACTGATTCTGGACTAGGCAAGTACCTGCCCTCCCCAACCTCCAGACTTGGTTGTATCTGCAACCTTGGAAACATACAGGCTTCTCTTCCCAACTGATTCACACCTGCCCCTTCTTCCCAACTCCCTGGCCTCTCTGCACCTCCCCACCACTTCTTCTCAGCCTCCTTTGTCCATCCCTTCAATGTTGGCAGCCCTCAATGCTCAGCCTTGGCCTTCTTGGTTTAGACCTCACATGCTCCAAGGGTGCTCCCACCTCCCTAGGGCTTGGATGACTCTCCCACTCTTCTCTCAACTCCAGGACTTTCTCCTCTGCTCCAGACCAGTTAGTCAGGCTGCCTGCTGTTCATCTCTGCTCATACATCCCTCAGGAACCTTCAGTATCTCAAAGGAACCTTGCATCCTCTTCTCCTCTCCCTGTTCCCTCTACTTTTCCTCCTGGGTCCCTTTCCTCCAGAGGGACACTGCCATCTTTCTGGTGGCCTGAGTGGGACACATGGATGCATTTGGACTCTTCCCCCATCTCAGGGCCAGCAGGCCAGGTGAGGCTCTTCTGGGATGTCCCCCATCAGCCCTTTTTGCTCCATCCTTCTTGTCACTCCCCCCTCCCCACATTGTTGCAAGTTTCATAACTGATCTTCCTGACTCAATCTCCCCCTGCCACATTCTTTCTAAAATGCAAGCATATTATGTCATTTCCCTGCACAAAACTCTTCCAAAGTGCCCTATTATCCCTCCACCATAGGCCAAGTTTCCTGTTAGGTTTCTTCTGCTTCCTCAATATGTCATGGCTTTGTTTTGGGACTTCCTGTAACTGAAATGCTTTTCTGTCCAGTCCATGAGCTGTTCATCTGAATCCTTTGTCTTCAGCCTGGTCACTTCCCATGGCATCTCTTCTGGCCCTGGGGGTCTGGGTTAAGGGCGCTCAATTCACTCTCAGCCCCCTTTTAGCCCTCAGGCTCTTTATGCTGATGGCTTGTCTCCCCCAGCAGGTGGTAGGTTCCTGGAGGGCAGGACTGTCTTATTCAGCATAGTACTCCCAGGCATTACACCTTGAACTCTGGACTTTCACCCCCATTTTTTCCTTTTTCGCCACTGTTTTACTTCAAACTGACAAGGAATTCCTTCTTTTTAAAAATAATTTTTTTTTTTTTATTTATGCTAGAGAAGACTCTTAAGAGTCTCTTGGACAGCAAAGAGACCAAACCAGTAACTCCTAAAGGAAATCAACCCTGAATATTCATTGGAAGGACTGATGCTGAGGCTGAAGCTCCAATACCCTGGCCACCTTATTCGAAGAGCTGACTCACCGGAAAAGACCTTGATGCTGGGAAATATTGAGGACAGGAGGAGAAAGAGGCAACTGGCAGAGTAAGAGATAGTTGGATAGCATCATCGACTCAATGGACATGAATTTGCACAAACTCCGCAGATGAAGTGAAGGACAGAGAAGCCTGGCATGCTGCAGTCCATGGGGTTGCAGAGTCAGACTAGACTTAGTGACTGAACAACAATGTTTATGCTGGGTCTTTTTTGCTTTTCTCTAGTTGAGAGTGGAAGGGGATACCCTCTAGTTGCAGTGTGAGGGCTTCTCACTACAGTGGCTTCTCTTGTTACGGAGCACGGACTGTAGCTGTGGCCTGTGGGCTCAATAGTTGCAGCTCCCAGGTTCTGGAGCACAGGCTCAATAGTCATGGCTCATGGGCTTAGCTTCTCTGTATCATGTGGGATCTTCCATGATCAGGGATCAAACCTGTGTCTCCTGCATTGGCAGGTGGATTCTTTACCTCTGAGCCAACAGGGAAGCCCAGGAATTCCTTCTTAAAAATGGGTAAGATTTTTCTCCCTTGGTATAGTTGAAGTAAGGATATGAGATTAAGAACCTGGAATGAAAAAGTCAACTCAGTTGGATGTGAGTTGTTTCAGCCATTCAGTTACACAGTGTGATCCTGTGTGTGTTGGGGGTGGGGGGGAGCAGGGCAGGGGAGTGTATGTGAGAGAGAGACAGTCCACCCTAAAGGAAATCAGTCCTGAATATTCGTTGGAAGGACTGATGCTGAAGCTGAAACTCCAGTATTTTGGCCACCTGATGTGAAGAACTGACTCATCTGAAAAGACCCTGATGTTGGGAAAGATTGAGGGCAGGAGGAGATGGGGACAACAGAGGATGGAATGGTTGGATGGCATCACTGTTTCAATGGACATGAGTTTGAGTAAACCCCAGGAGTTGGCAATGGACAGGGAGGCCTGGTGTGCTGCAGTCCATGGGGTCGCAAAGAGTCGGACACACTGAACAACTGAACTGAACTGAAGGTATACTTTAAAGATGTGATAGAATTTTTGCATCCACATCCTCCTGGGAGGTGCAGACTGAAGGGTAAGTGGGGTGGGGGCCAGATCAGGAAGGGGACAGAGGGCAGAGTTCAGCTGAAGTCCAGCCTAGGAAGAGGCCCAGGAGTTCATGCTTTTCCCCACCTGGAGACTCCTTCCCTCATCCAGGTGTTCCTGTCCTTTGTCTGAGTCAGCCCACTGTGGGTCCTGGGATGGATGCAGTGATCTAGAGCAAGAACTGGTCACCGGAGAGATGACTGTGGTAGATTAGCTTAAGTTCTGACTCAGAATTCATTCCAATAAATACTTAGTGCATGCACTCTGGTAAGATACTGTGGGAAGCACAAAGGTCGTCAATGCCTCGCGCTCAGGCGGTTTCTGCTGGTTTAAGATCGGAAGAAGATTCCTGACTATGAAGTAGGTGGACCAAGACAACCTTAGGTTCCCAAACCAGGCTTTCACACCCTCCCCACCCCCACTCCCACTCCCCCACCCCACCCCTGCCAGCATCTCTCCCTGCTCAGGCAGAGGCACCTAGCCTGACCAGAATGGTCTGATCCCAAGGGCTTTATGCCCAGAGTCAGAGGGCGGCGCGATCACTAGCAAACATGTTGCCTCCGCTGTTAGATTAAGTTTTCAAGGTTAGGAACTATTGTGCTTGCCTTTGTGTTTCCCATAGTATCTTGCCAGAGTGCATGCACTAAATATTTATTAGACTGAATTCTGAGTATTGTTATCAGTGAATGCAATGATTCTATCAGCAAACATATGTGGAGACTTGTGTTACAGGGGACTCAAGAAAAAAACACAGATGCACTCCCAGCTTTAAAGGAGCTCAGAAAATGAAGGGACTTTCAGAACCCGTCTTCCCTGCTGTCCTTGAAGCTGCCAAGGTTGAAATTCTACAGTATTTCAGGCCACCCAAATATATTCAAAAGCCTTTAAAATTATTGACAAGGTCAATAGTAGGCTAGAGATCATTATCCAAATAATTATTTAATTTCTAGAGACAAAGCTTAACATTTTTTCTAAGCATTTTCTAGGCACAGGCATCCATTTGCTCATTTCATCTTTACATTGTGCGTTTCAACCCATTTCTGATGTAACTGATAAAGCTGAGACTCAGAGAGGTTTAGCGACCCAATCAAGGTCACAGAGCTAAGGATTCAAACCTGAGTCTACTTGCCATCAAGTTTGTGGGACGCAAGGGCCAGATGGGTTTTATAAGAGAACTTATAATATGGGTGTCCAATAGGGGTGCTACTATTTAAATTTAAAATAGTCAAAATTAAATAAAAGTTATCAGAAAGCTGGCTGAAGAGTAATTACTCCTAGGAGAAGCAGGGAAATTGTGTTCTTCTCATTTGCATCCCAGCTCTAATATGGACCTGGCACTGAGGGAATGTTGGATGGATGAATGAATGAATAAGTGAGTGAATGAATGTAATGCTCAGGACAAATACAGGTGAAACAACAAATTAGTTTGTGTCATGGTGTAAGTGTATATATGTGTGTATTTATGTATGTGTATAAAGTGAGTACTTGGAAAAGATCCTGATGCTGAGAAAAGATTGAGGGCAAGAGGAGAAGGGGATGACAGAGGATGAGATGGTTGGTTGGCATCACCAACTCAGAGGACATGAATTTGAGCAAATTCCGGTAGATAGTAAAGGACAGGGAAGCCTGGCATGCTGCAGTCCATGGGGTCACAAAGAGTTGGACATGACTTAGCAACTGAACAACAACAAATGCTCATGTATCACAAGCTGGAATCAAGATTGCCAGGAGAAATATCAATAACCTCAGTTATGTAAATGATGCCATTCTAATGGCAGAAAGTGAAGAGGAACTAAAGAGCCTCTTGATGAGGATGAAAGAGGAGAGTAAAAAAGCTGGCTTAAAACTCAGCATTCAAAGCACTAAGATCATGGCATCTAGTCCTATCACTTCATGGCAAATAGAAGGGGGAAAAGTGGAAGAAAAGTTTATTTTCTTAGGTTCCAAAATCACATGCTGAAGTTCATGGAGTCACAAACAGTTGGCATGACATAGCAACTGAATAACAAAAACATGCTCATGTATAGATATGTGTATAAGTGTGCATGTGTACGGGCTTCCCAGGTAGCTCAGTGGTAAAGAATCTGTCTGCCAATGCAGGAGACACAGAAGATGCAGCTGGGTCGGGAAGATCCCCTAGAGGAGGAAATGGCAACCCACTCCAATATTCCGTCAGGAAAATCACATGGACAGAGGACCCTGGCAGCTACAGTCCAGGGAGTCACAAAGAGTCTGACACGACTGAGCATACATGTGCATGTGTATACATGAGGGATGGGTTGGAGATACTGGTTGCCTCATGAAAGTTCTTGAATCTTTGAATTCCAAGTTGAGTTTGAATTTAACTCCTGGCAGTTGGGAGCCAAGGATGGTGTATGAGATGGGAAATGGTGGATGCGAATGATGCTTGAGATGGATGTGCCTGGCAGAGGGCACAGGACGGCCAGAGGCAGAGAAAGCCCGCGGTTGGCTCCAGTGACACTTGCTATTAGAGAAGGACCTCTGCTCAGAGGCTGGGGAGCCTTTATGAGGGAAGCCTCAGGAGGCACGGAGGTGCCTCTCACTTCCTCTTGGGATCTGTTCCTGGAGGGCAGTTCCTGGAGCAGCGCACCTGGTAGGTGATGGGGGAGGGGAGGTGCCACGAAGCACTTCCCGTTCCCAGTGGCTGGGGAACTGGGGTGTGTCTGAAATATTTTTAGACAAATTTTAAGACAGCTCTGACCCCAGTGGAAGGATCTGGGCTGAAATTATTTATTCACTTAGTATCTGCTTACCCCTGTCTTTGGGGACTGGAACCCCCAAAGTCACAGGGCACAGGCTCTGAGCACACATACCCCTCTCAGACAAGGCCAGAAGAGCACGTGTCTGGAGAAGTTTCTGCAGAGAAAGAGAGTTACTCCAGGCTGAGGGTGGAATCAGGGAAGACTTTGTGAGGGTGGTGGCATTTTCCCTGGTCTTGCAGGCTGGCTAAGATATGGACAAAAGTAAATAAAAAGAAAAGGGAACTCCAGGTGGGAATTGCAGGAGCATAGTTGTCAAAGAAGGAAATGAAGGGCAAGGTTCAGGGCAGAGTAGCCCAGATGTCCTGTCTCCACATCCCCACCCCCACCATCTCCAGAAGGCTGCGTGAACACCAAGCCTGGCATGGGCAGGGGGAAAGTTTTCCAGTAGAGAAAGTGCCAGATCAGGGTAGCAGAGAGTCTGGAAGCAGGAAGATGGCCCAGAGAAAGGGATGGTGGTTGCAGGACACCCCAGCCTGTCCTGGCCTTCTCCCTTCAAGAATCATTCCTGGGACTCCCTGGTGGTCCAGTGGTTAAGAATCTGCCTTCCAGTGAAGGGACCTCAGGTTTGATCCCGGTTGGAGAACTAAGATCCTGTATGCCTCAGAGAAACGAAGCCTGCGGTGCTGCAATGAAAGATCCCACGGGCTGCAACTAAGACCCAACACTGCCAAGTAAATAAAAGTATATGTGAAAAAAGAAAAGCCACTCCTTCATTTGGCCAGCACTCTCAGTACTTTGTCCCTGGTGGGCCACCATCACGGGGCAGCAAGCACCTGGAAGAGGGCAGGTGAGGCCCAGGGAGGGGTGCTCCCCCACAGTTAATTTACTACATCAGCAGGTTATCAGCTTGCTAGGTGCCAAGAGATTTACCCCGACAGGACTGAACACAGGACAGGCAAGTCTAAAGGCAGGAGGCCATCGCAGCAGCGCGTCTGGGAGTGGGGTGAGGTGAGGAAGCCTGTCTCTGCCAAGCTGGGGTGGGGGCGAGGGGCTGCCCACCGCTTGCAGGGCCCTCACCAAGCAGTTCCCTTTAACTTGTTTCCTTCTCATGACAACTCCGAGTTGCTCTGTCCAGTTCTCTAGAATAGCTCAGAGGGGTCAAGTAAGCTGCCCAGGCTCAGGACTCGTCAGGGGCAGTGTCTGGACTGGTCTGTCTGACTCAAAGCTTGTGCCTTCTCGACTTTTCCACATTGGTACAGAAGTCCTTAGAAGGAAGGCGGGACTGGGCTGCATGACTCAAGGATGGGGCTGTCTCTGCAGGGCTGAGATGGTCCAGAGGGCCCCGGAGAAGAGCCAGCAGTCAAAAAGCCACTCGCCCTGACCAACCCGGTGGTTCTCATTCTTTGTGTACAAGGTATAAAGTCCTCTTTCTGCCCCCAAATAGGGGACTCTGTAGCGTGGGGTGATCTGACTCCAGCATCCTGGGGCAATTCAGACACGATCCTTTCTGCTGTGTGTGTGGATGGAGGAGGGAAGGATCGAGGGTGGCGAAGACTTAGAACTGGACCAGGAAGGAGGGTCCGAGGAGGAAGGGAAAGACCGATCAGCTGCTGGGGGTGGAATCGGGGCACAGAAGCCACCTGTGACCATGGGCTTTGGGCGGCGGCGGCGGTGGCGGCAGCATGCAGCTGGCAGCACCAGGGCCTCCAGCACAAGGTCACAGGAATGCCAAAGGGTGAAGCAGCCTACCATATTTGGAGCTTCAGGTGGGCAGACCTGCAGGATGGTGGCAGCGTTGGGAAACTTCAGCCCCAGGAGTCTGGATTCTGGGAGGGGGTTTGGCATGAACAAGATGGAGTCAGTGGGTAGGGGCCTGTGAGAAGCTGGGTTCTGCAGAGGTCCTGACATCTGGGCCTGGGCGGGGAGCCTGTGGCAAGGACCAAGGAAGAGGGAGGGGCCAGGTCTCAGAACGAAGGCAGGACCCAGCAGCAGACCCCAGAGGCTTGCACAGAGCCCACACTGTAGGAGTCACGGTTGACCCCCCAGGACCCGGGGAGGGCTGGGCAGGTGACATGGCTTCAGCACGAACATAAGGGGACTTATTTAAGAAGTCTGATTTCAGAAAAGCACCCGGGGAGCCCCATGGACTTATGAATATTGATTCCAAAAGCTAAGTTTCTGCCAACAGAAGGAAGAACCTCTGTAACTTCTATGTGTCCTAATGGAGACACAGGCTTACTAGTTTCTGTTTTGTTTTAAAGGCAAATAACTCAATCCACTCCTTTTCTGCACTCATCTTGAGTCATCCTTACCTAAGAGTCATCTGATGATCAGTGTTTATTTAGTTTATGCTGCCTGCATGCGTCAGCTGTTTAGAGCCAGAAGAGATCCAGCCCCTCCTTCATTTTACTAAGGAAACTGTGGCTCAGAGGGGTGAAGAGACCTCCCCAAGGTACAGTGGCTCAGAGAGAGTGAGGCGGAGTCCAGTCTACCAACCCCCGGCCCATGCTCCCCATCCTTTGCATGTCCCAACTCATCTGGACTTGCCATGGTAACCAGGCTTCCTCAGCGTGAGAAGAAGCAGAGGCTGCGAAGCCGTTACCTAGCAACTCCCTATAACCAGGTCAGAGCAGGGGCGAGAGGCACCCTGCGCTGCTAACCCTGGGGGGTTCAGACCTGTCAGAACGGGGTCACCCATGTCAGACCGTGGCCACAGATGACCCTGGACAGAGCCACACTTGGAGGTCCCTGCCTGGGGGAGTCTCAGGACCAGAGAGTTGATGGGACTATGGTGCAGACCCGGGCCAGCTGGGGCCCCATCCTCACAGCTGACGCAGGGCCTTAGTATGTACAGTTCTGGTTTCTTTGAACAGCATGGAACCTGTCCCCACTGACATGCATGTGGGAATCCTTAGAGGAAGGCTGTTGGTAGGGTGTGTGTGTATACACATGTATGCGTATATCTGTGTGTATGTGTGTATATATGTGTATGTATATGTGTGTAAGTGTGTATATCTATGTGTGTATATGTATGTGTATCTGTATATATCTGTGTGTATACATGTGTATGTGTATATGTATGTGTATACCTGTGTGTATACATGTGTATGTGTATCTCTGTGTACATATGTATGTATCTGTGTGTGTGTGCATGTGTGTGTATCAGTGCAGGTATTTCATCCTGGAAAGGGAAGCTAGGAAGCTGTATTCTCTCATGTTGCCTTCTTGCTTCTTAATTTAAAAAAATAATTAAAAATGCATTTTATTAACATTTTACTAGACCATGATGAGTTTTTTTTCTTTTGGCCACACTGTGCAGCATGTGGGATCTTAGTTCCCTGATCAGGGATCAAACTTGTGCCCCCTGCAGTGGAGGCTCGAAGTCTTAACAACTGGACTCCAGGTCCTTAATTATTTCAAGAAATGTTTATGAAATGGCCTGGTCATAAGCAAGGTGGATCTTCTTCTAATAATCACTGTAGTTGGGTCTTGACAACAATTGCCCTCTGCCACTCTACCCCTACCTGATTCTTCTTGTGGGCAGAGCCCTGCCTGGGTTCCCAGGTTCTGTCTCCTTCCGGGTCCCCCCAGTTGGCATAAGCCAGTCACCATGGTCTTGTCTCTTGGAAGCAGTTGGTTTAAGAATGGCATGTGGGACTTTCCTGGTGGTCCCGTCGCTAAGACTCCGGGATCCCAGTGCAGGGGGTCTGGGTTTGATCCCTGGATGGCGAACTAGATCCCATGTGCCTCAGCTAAAGATCCTGTATGCTGCAGCGGAGATTCTTGATTCCTCACTCACATCTCAGACCCGGTACAGTCAAATAAATAAATAAATAGAGAAAAAAAAAGAATGTCATGTGATCTAGTCATTTCTAGTGGTATCTGAGGAGATGACTGCTGAGGGGCTTCCAGGGAAGGTTTTTTCTTCTTAACTAAAACTGGGGGAGAATACGTCTCTTCTTCATTGGATATTGTCGGTGATGCCTGTGATGCCTGGAACTGCAACGGCCACTGAGAAGAGACACCACCAATGCTCAGAGGATGGCATTGATGAGCCATTGAATTACACAAGCCAGGAACTTCGAGGCCTCTGGACATCTTATATAGGATATCACAACCCTTCTGATCAGGTCAAGGTTCTGTGTTCTTGACAGCAAACCCTCCTAACTCGTTCTCTTGCTTCCTGGCCTCAGGCTCACTCACTTTCCTCTAGTCTTACTGGGGCACTCAGTAGACACCCCGACAAGGCATACTATTAATGGTAAAGGACCCAAAGGAAACAAAAGTCTGTATTCCCGAATAAGTCAAAGACATGATGCCTCAGTCCTTTATCTGATGGCGTGGAACTTAAATCAGGCCCTCAGCCGCATGTCCTGCTTCTTGCAAGTCTGAATAAGCTTCTTCCTCAAGAGTCTGAAGGCATCTCTTATATTCCCAGCATCTAGCACACTTCATTCATTCATTTGTGCAGTGGTGTGCTGGAGCTGGCTCCTTACATGCTGGTGAGAGTCAATTGTGCACATCTCCACCCCACTTTGAGTTCAGTGATGTCATGTTGGTAGCTTGAAGTCAGCCAAGGTGTTTTTTTTTTATAAACTTGAATTTTGGAAGCAGTTTTAGGAGAAGTTTTTAGAGAAGAAGATAAAGATTTATTATTATTTTTCCTCCACATCCCCACATATGCCTAGCCTCCCCCATTATCAATATCCCCCACCAGAGTGGTCCATTTGTTCCAGCTGATGAACCTGCATTGACATATCACTATCACCCAAAGTCCATAGTTTCTGTCAGGGTTCACTCTTGGTGTGGGTTTTGACAAATGTTAAATGATGTAGAACCACCATTATAGGATCAGAGAGACGAATTTCACTGTGAAGCCCTACAAATCCCCTGTTCCACCTCTTCTCCCCTGCTTGCCCTTGGCAACCTTTGATCTTTTCATTGTCTCTATAGTTTTGTGCTTTCTGGAATATCATATCATTGGTATTGTAGCCATTTCAGGTTGGTTTATTTTACTTAGTAATATGCATTTTGGTTTCCTTCATGTCTTTTCATGGCTTGATAGCTCATGTCTGGGTGTCCTGCAGTTTATTTATCCATTAACATCCTGAAGGCTATCTTGGTTGCTTTCAAGCATTGGCAATTATGAGTAAAGCTGCTATAAACATTCATGTGCAGATTTCTGTGTGGATATAAGTGTTCAACTCTTTTGGGTAAATGCCAAGGAGCACGAGTGATTGATAGATCGTACGTTAAGACTATGTTTAGTTTTGCAAGACACTGCCAAATTTTCTTTCAAAGTGGCTGTACTATTTTGATTTCATTTCATTTGCATCAGCAGTGAGTGAGAGTTCCTGTTGCTCCACACCCTTGCCAGCATTTGGTGTTGTCAGTGCTTTAGATCTTGAGTTTTCTAAGAGGTGTGTAGTGGTATCTCATAGTTTTAATTTGCATTTCTTTAATGACGTATGAGGGGCTTCCCTGGTAGCTCAGCCAGTAAAGAATCAGCCTGCAATGCAGGAGACCCTGGTTTGATTCCTGGGTTGGGAAGACCCAGTGGAGAAGGGATAGGTTACCTACTCCAGTATTCTTGGGCTTCCCTGGTGGCTCAGATGGGAAAGAATCCACCTGCAGCGTGGGAGACCTGGGTTCGACTCCTGGATTGGGAAGATCACCTGGAGCAGGGCATGGCAATCCACTCCAGTATTCGTGCCTGGAAAATTCCCATGGACAGAGAAGACTGGTGGGCTACAGTCCATGGGGTCACATGGATAAGACTGAATGACTAAGCACAGCACAGCACATATGATACTGAGCATCTTTCATATACTTACCTACAATCTTATATCTTCAGTGAGGTGTCTGTTCAAGTCTTTTGCCCATTTTTGAATTGGGTTGTTCATTTCCTCATTGTTGGATTTTAAGAATTCTTTGTTTATTTTGGATCTCAGTCTTAGATAACATATCTGTCAGATAAGACTTTTGCAAATATTTTCTCCCCTTCTGTGGTTTGTCGTTTCATTCTCTGGTCACATAGCAGGAGTATTTACATCACTGAATTGACAAGCATGACAAATCAGGGCTTTTCCTCAAAGAGCCAGTTGTTAAACTTGTACCAGTGCACTAAAGCATCCATGTTGTTGAGTGAACTGTTTGCCCTCAAAAATGTTCAGGGCAGTGGGGGAGGCAGGTTGATGCAGTGAAGTTCTGAGTGTGGGGACAGAGACAGAGCAAAGATGCTACAGGGCATAAAGAAGGAGAATCCACATCAGCTGCGAGGTTGGGGTGTCTTCTCAGTGCAGAACATGAGCCCTGAATGAAGTACTTTAAAGGGAGTAGCAGTTGTCTGGATCCAAAAAGCCCAATAAGTAGGCACTTGGCTATCTAACTCAGCTGCACTGGACACACTGCATATATGACCAGAGGTCACCACATTGGACAGAGTGAATAGAGACTTTCCCATCATTATTGCAGTATTGGACAGCACTGGTCTAGATCAAAAGTGGGAGAAAGACAGTCCAAGCAGAAGGAACAGGCTGGGAAGACTCAGAGATCTGAGATGCCATGACTCATTCTGGGCAGAGATGGGGATTTTAGCTGAACAAACAAGCGCGAGTCAGGACATCACAAAATGTCTTTAGTGAGAAGCTAAGGAGTTTAAACTCTACCTTGAAAATCGTGGGGAGCCCCTGAAGGCTTTACCAGAAGCCCGATGTCATCTGCTTTGCATGTTAATCAGCTCTGGCTGTGTGGATTGAGGGGGCCAGCCAGGAGTCAGGGAGGCCAGTTCTGAGACCATGGCAGTGACCCGGGGGGGAAGCAAGGGAAGTTTGAAACAAGGCAATGACCGTGGCACAGAAGCAGAGAGAGGGCAAGGTCAAGAGATGGGAAGGACCCAATGGCTGATTGCATGTGGCCCCTGGGAGTGCTTTGTAAATATTTGTTGATTTCATGAATGAATTATAGCTAAGCCCAGATTGTACAACTTGAGTGCACATCTCCTGGGACACTATTGCACAAATGAAGAGGTACAGGAGCATTTTTTTAGCTGAAGGAGAAAGGTGTGATAGGAAGAGAGACAGAAAAGAGACGAGGACTTCCCTGGAGGTCCAGTGGCTAAGACTCCCCATTCCCGATGCAGGAGGCACAGTTTGATCCCTGGTCAGGGAACTAGGTTCAATCCCTGGGTCAGGAAGATCCCCTGGAGGAAGAAATGGCAACCCACTCCAGTATTCTTGCCTGGAAAATTTCATGGAAAGAGGAGCCTGGTGGGCTACAGTTCATGGAGTCGCAAAGAGTTGGACATGACTGAGCATGCACATGTACACAGACTTCAGCTAAGAGTTCATCTGCCACAACTAAAGAATCCACATGGCCATGATGAAGATGGAAGTTCCTGCATGCTGCAAGTAAGACCTGGCACAGTCAAATAAATAGATTAAAAATAAATTTTAAAAAGAGTAACAGTTTATTTTAAAGAAAGAAAAGAGATGAAGGAGAAGGTAGCATCACTGTCCCATCTGATGGAGAGACTCTGGTGAGGGACCCTGGACCCAAGCAGTGCCCCTCTGGGGCCCAGGGACAAGGGCTACTCAGAGTTGGGTGCAGCTCATTCTCCACCCCACTCCTTGCCACATGGATGACGGGGCAGATTTGTTTTCCTGAAGGATTGGGCCATTTCGCCAGCAGACAGATGCAATACACAGTGAATCTGCAGCATCAGGGGAGACATTGTCAGCAGAGGGTGTCCCGGGCAATTGAACATGGCCAGAGTAGGAGATACTAGCAGACTGGTGCTTAAACACATGAGAGATACTATCCTCTGTCTCTTGGGCTTCCAGAAGTAGCTGGAGATTTTGAGGGCAGATGGCCAAGAGCCAGGTGGCTCAGCGGTAAAGAATCTGCCTGCCAACGCAGGAGACACAGGTTCAATCCCTGGATCAGGAAGATCCCCTGGAGGAGGAAATGGTGACCCACTCCAGTATGAAAAATCCCATGGACAGAGAAGCCTGTCGGGTACAGTCCATGGGGTCTCAAAGAGACATGACTTAAAGAGACTGAGCACGCATATGTGGCCAAGAACTACTATAACTTGGGCATCAATGTTAATATCAAGATGCTGGGGCTACAGTGGTTTACAAAACAGAGACGATTCTGCCTGCAGGAAGCTTACTGTCTAATGGGTCATAGTAACCGTTCTGGTACCATCCTCTGTGTGTGTGCTACTCAGGAGAAGTACCAGGAACCATGAGATAGTCTAATGGGAAGAATGATGATAAGGATGATGATTTTTGGTTGTGCCACATGGCTTGCAGGATCTTAGTTCCCCAATCAGGAATTGAACCCACGCCCTTGGCAGTGAACTAACCACTAGATTGCCAGGGAAGTCCCGGGAAGGATTATTTTTGATTAGGGGTCAGGAAAGGACAATTTGCGAAAGTAACATTTAAAGCAAGAGCTGGAGAGGTGTAGGAGTTGAGCCAGGTGAAAAGCAGGGGATATGCATTCCAGGCAGAGAGAATAGCAGGTGTGAAAGATATGGAGACAGATCCTTGGCCATCTGGAGGCTGAGAGAAGGCCAGCGGGGCAGGGACAAGAAACGAAAGAGGGGAGATGAAACAGAGGAGGCTGGGGAGGGAGAAGGCGGGCCAGACCTCACAGATCTGCGTTAGGACTTTGGATATAAACCTAAGTGCACTGGGCTGGGAAGTGGTGCCATTAGGCTCATGTTTTACAAAGCTGGCTCTGGGATCTGTGTAGAGAATGGATTGGGGACAAGGGGGTGTGCAGGGGGAGAAGTGGAGGTGAATTCAGTTGCCTAAGGGAGAGATGATGGCATTTCCGAGGTGATAGAAGTATTTAAAGACTTGAGGGCAACACTTGTGGCTCAGTGGTAAAGAACTCGCTTGCCAATGCAGGAGACAGGTTCAATTCCTGGTCTGGGATGATCCCACATGCTGCAGAGCCCAGGTGCCACAACTAAGCCCATGTACCACAACTATTCAGCCTGTGCTCTGGAGCTGGGGAGCTGCAATTACTGAGCCTGCATGCTCTAGAGGCCCATTCCCTACAATGGGAGAGGCCAGGACAATGAGAAGCCCATATACAGCAACTAGAGAATTGCACCCCCTCACCACAACTAGAGAAAAGCCTGTACAGCAACGAAGACCCAGCACAGCCAACAATACATAACAAATAAAATAAAACAGGTTTTTCTCAGGCTCTTTCCTTGGTATTCCAGGCCAATTTTACACAAAGCAAACAGCAAATATTTGAACCACGCCAGTCCGTCCCACACGTGACCTGTTTTTGCTTGGAGTTACCGGAGATCTGTTGATGTCATGGGGCCATCCCTCTGCCTCCAAGCTGGACCACACCTGACAGGAGCTTAAGGCTTTCCTGAGAAAGCTTTCACAATTTCTATGATCTCTGCTTGTATTTACAGTAATTACTGTTAGGAAATCTCTATCTGTGTTTCATCGGAATGCCTCTTGCTCTGATGTTCCTTGATTCTTGATGGAGATGAAGATGCTAAAAGAAGAAGTCTGGGCTGCCAAGCGCAAATGGAGTTCTGACAGTTCTGAGTCATGTCTGTCTATTCCACAGCCAAAGTGACTTGTTAGCTACAAAGAAAAATGCCTGAGTATCCCTAGAAGAGGGATTTAATTAGATTTTGTAGCTGTTTAGCTCACTGCCAAGTTCTTTCCCTTTGCTACTCAAGTGTGGTCTACGGACCCAGCAACATCACCTCAGAGCTTAATGCAGGATTGAATCAGACTCCGCATTTTATACATTCCCCACTGGGCTTCCCAGGGGATGCTAGTGGTAAAGAAAGTGAAAGTGAAGTTGCTCAGTCATGTCTGACTCTCTGCGACCCCATGGACTGTAGCCTACTAAGATCCTCCGTCCATGGGATTTTCCAGGCAAGAGTACTGGAGTGGGTTGCCATTTCCTTCTCCAGGGGATCCTCCCGACTCAGGAATCAAACCCAGGTTTCCCACATTGTAGGCAGACGCTTTACTGTCTGAGCCACCAGGGAAGTCTAGGTTGGAAGTCTAGTGGTAAATAACTCACCTGCCAATACAGGAGACAGACATAAGAGATGCAGGTTCAGTTCCTGGGTCAGGAGGATCCCCTGGAGGAGGGCATGGCAACCCACTCCAGTATTCTTCCTGGAGAATCTCATGGATAGAGAAGCCTGGTGGGCTACAATTCATGGGGTCTCAAAGAATTAGCGAAGTGACTGAAGTGACTTAGCAAGCACGCATTGGGCTTTTCCTGGTGGCTCGGTAGTAAAGAATCTGCCTGCCAATGCAGGAGACACGGGTTCCATCCCTGAGTCGGGAAGATTCCTTGGAGAAGGAAATGGCAACCTGCTCCAATATTCTTGCCTGGAGAGTCCCATGGACAGAGGAGCCTGGTGGGCCACAGTCCATGGGTCTCAAAAGACTTAGTGACTAAATGACAATAACCAGGCAATTCATAGGAATGCTGGTTTTGAGAAGCGCTGCCTCAGGTCACCCTAGGGCCATCTAAAAGTGGGTGGGCAGGGGCAGTCACAAGATACTCGAAATGCTGCGAGCCTCGGCAAGCGGTGAGGGAGACCGGACTGGTCCAACAGGAACTGGATTTTCTCTGGAAGTTCCTGGTAGCTCCCAAGTCACCCAGAGCGGTTCAGAGACAATGCTGTTTCCTGGTTGTGTGACTGGTGCAAGGCCCTGCGGGGGACCCACCCCTGGTGCTAAAATGCTGGAGGTGGAGAGAACTTGTCCCTGGGTAGGACTAGAGGGCTCCCCTCCCCTTACAAAGTGGAGAGAGCTTGGTCCTTGTCCTCTTAGTCTGGTCCTTGTTCTGTCTGTGGGTGGTTAGGCCGACTCTGGCCTCCTTCTGAATTAAGCTGTTCAACGAGCAGGAGAAAGGCTCTCTGAGCACCTCAGAGAGGTTAAAAGCGCTGGTGGATTATGGACACAGCTGGGATGGGGAGAGGAAAGAGAGGGTGGGATATGTGGGGAGAGTCACATGGAAACATGCATTACCATGTAAACTGGATTGTTATTGTTGTTTAGTCGCTCAGTCATGTCTGACTCTTTGCGGCCCCATGGACTGCAGCACGTCTGGCTTCCCCGTCCTTCACCATCTCCTGGAGCTCGCTCAAATTCATGTCCATTGAGTCAGTGATGCCATCCAAAATGGATAGCCATTGGGAATTTGCTATATGACTCAGGGAACTCAAACCCAGGCTTGGTAACGGCCTGGAGGGGTGGGATGGGGTGGGAGATGGGAGGGATGTTCAAGTGGGAGGGGACATAGGTAAACCTATGGCTGATTCATGTTGATGTTTGGTAGAAACCAACACAATATTGTAAAGCAATTATCCTTCAATTAAGAAAAAAAAAAAAGCTTTGGTGGAACAGAAGGTCCAGATCCAGGGGTTCTGAAAGCTTTGCCCACACTGTGTAGTCGACGGCTCCAGGTCAGTGACCCCTGCCCTCCGCCCAAGGGGTGTGTGACACAGACACCAGATCCAGCCCGGAAAAACAAAGGCATTGTGTTTTATTAACACGACCGCTCTCCTGAGGAGTGTTTCAAGGCACAAAACCCAGGCTAGAATCAAGTTGTTTTCCTCTGTCTTCCCTGGGACTGGTCTTCCCACAGCATCAGACAAAAGGGACCCAATCTGCAGGCTGCTTAAAGCATGAAGTTTGTAAATACTGTAAAATCAAACACTACGTTTGGCTTTTATTTACTGTAACTCGTTCACGTCACTCAGCATGGGAACAGCTTTATCAGGGCTCCTTGGCCTTTGTTCTTTTGTCTTTGGCCCTGCCGTGTCTCCTCTGCCCGCTCCCTCCTGCCCACCAGCCTCGGTCCCTCCTGCCTGCGCCCCTTCTGCCCCCTGACCCATCACTCCAGTGTCTTCCTCGCCTGTTCCCACTTAACCTCCTGTCCCTTCTCCTCCCCTCCTGCCTTTCACGCTGCTCTGGGATCTTTTGAAATGTCTCCGCTCCCTGCTCCCTCATTGCACTTTCATTTCCAGAGGCTGGCTTCCTCACTCTCTCGACACCCCCTGCCTCTCAGGGCTATTTTTCTCTTCCCTCCCGAGATCCACCACAGAGTTTTTTCATTTCCCCCTTTTCTCTAAAGGCGATAGGGGGATCAGAGAATGAGAGATTTCAGAGTCAACAGGACACAGCCTGCTTTAACATGGACAGTTGACTTTCTGAGTCAGAAAGTCTTCTTCAGCGCCTTGGGTGGTGGCTGCCTTGTCCCTCCTCAGAGCAGGACGGGAGAGAAGAGGACAGGGCCACAGGTCCGTCCCCCCTCACCTCCCACCCCATGTTCCCTCACCATCACTTCCACCCCAGCCCTTCCATTCCTGTCTCAGGACACCCCCCCACCCAACACACACACCCGCCCGCTAGGTGCCCGCGGGGCAGACAGGTTTGTTCCGGCTCCGCTGAGACCTTGGGCGTCCTCCTCCAGGGTCCCTCCCTGCTCCCCAGTCAGCCTGCTGTGTGCTTTACGCCCTCAGGGTGAGCCCTTCGAGACAGGAGTCTATTTTGAGGTGAAGGAGAGACAGCAGCAGTGGGGTTCCTTCCCAGGTGCAGCTCGTGGGTCCGGGAGGCGCCAGCATTGGTCCCACAGTCGGAGGAACAGGAAGCTCTCTCAAAGCCCCCTGCCACCCAGGGTCACGGCCAATCAGTCCACGGGGTGCTAAACAACATTCTTGAGGGATGGGGGTCTCTCTGTGCCACTGGGCAAAGCGTCATCACAATACAGAAAACCAAGAGGGGAAACAGACAGAGCCCTGAAGAGACACTCTCGGAACCACGAAACAGTGGTTCTCAAGTCCGCCATCTTCAGCTGGGCCTTCTCCAAGTGCCTTACAGAGGGTAACACGCTGCTTTCTTGGTTGCAGGGGGAAATGGAGGTTACACCCAAGAAAGCCAGCGAGGGATTTGTGAGAAACCCCTCTGTTTCCCAACAGTGCTTGGCTCTCACGGTGTCTCCATTTCTCCACGTCAGCCACAGGCAAGAGGATTAGCTGAGGAATGTTTGCTTGAGGGAGCATCGGCCGGGGGAGGATGGGGGGGCCAGCCTCGCCCAGGCTCCGGGACCCCTGGCTGCTCCAGCCCTCCCCTTGAACCCCTCCTGCGCCCAGCTCAGAGCTGTGCCTTCACCTTCCATCCAGCAGTGCCCACCCTGGTGGGAGAGGAGGTCAGGGGCCCGCACACCCACCCTAGGGCAGGGGAGAAGCAGGACGTTCAGGTAAACTGGAACAAGCCCGGCCAAGTCCAGCCCCACCCTGCTGTTCTGCGTCCAGAGCCAGATGTGGACCTGCTTAGCTCCTCTCAGTGAGCATTTCTGAGATGAGGAGGGAGCCATGCTGACTTAAGGACAGGAAGCATTTCGATTTCTTTTCCCTGCCTCCCCGCCTCCCAAAGCCCCCTGCTGCCTTCTTTCCGCACACTGACAGAGGGGAGTAGAAAAATAAGTATGAATATAAATCTCCACCTGAGTTCCTTTCACACCGACTAAGTAAGCAACTAACTTGCCAATAAATTACTATTTAAAAATGTGTGGACACATAGGCATATATATGCGTGTGCATATGAACATATACACACGCATATATATACACGCATGTGTGTGTAGTTCCAAGCTTTTCTTCCTTGCTCCGTCCCTTGCAGGCGAGCAGCTTCAGACAAAAGCCTCCGCCCTCTCCAGAGGACCTCATCGGATCATGGGTGCCACGTAGTTGGCAGGGAAGAGGCCCAGCTTGTTGTGCAGGCGGCCGGTCCACCAGGAGGGGTTGGAGCTGTCCAGGACCTCAACCACCTCTCCGCAGCGGAAGCCCAACTCATCGTCCTCCAGGGCCTCGAAGTCGTATAGTGCCCGGGCCCACCGCACCCGCTGTTGGGAAAAACACAGAGAGAGGCCCTGCTGAGCCCGGGCTCGCCAAGCTGGGCTCCGAGTCACTGGCACACACACGGAAAAGAATCTGCTGGCCCTGTAGTCTTTTTAGACAAAGCTCTCCATGAGCAGCCTGCCCCGAAGGCTGATGAATGGCTCTCCAGAGAGGTCTCAAACCCTGCTGCCACTCAAAGCAGACCCGGGTGCCTAGCCCTGAGCAACCCCTGAGCCTATCCCTCAAGGCTCCGAGAGGATCCTTGAGAGCTGCTCTTCCCTACATCAATAGGTGGTCTTTTTTATTTTCTTCAAATGACAAACAGCACAGCGTGCCCAGACTAACAGTCCTCGGTGCCAGCACAACCTCATCAGCGATAAAGGCAACAGATCTCCCTCTGCTAGAATGGCAGCCAGGAAATATGAGAACCGGGCAGGGCCCAACAGCCAAACTGAGAACAGCAGGCTGGATGATGCCAGCTGGGATCAGCTCCGCCGGGAACTCTCGCCCCACCATCACTGGCTGGGTTCCCTCCACCTCTATGTGAACTCTGTGCAGTGTGAGGCCTTTTCTGGAGGACCAACTGTCTCTCTACTTGGCCCCTTGGCCTCCTCCACTGAGCCCAGAGAGGGACGTTCACATACCCCGGCCACTTGGAGTTGCACCGGATCAGTGTGTCTCCGGTGCATGAGAGCGGCATTCATTTCGGTGCCCATGCCCAGGCCACAGGGCCCATCGTTTATGTCCAGGCTGGCTCCACGGCGTTCCTAGAAACAGATGTGACAGAGAGCCATCACCACACCGCTGGAAGCATCCCTCATGGACTCCCCCAGTGCCTTGCTCTGGTGCCATGGACGCAGCCAGAGCTCCAAGAAAACTTACCGCAGAGGACGATAAACCCCAGATAAGGGAGAGGGGTTATAGGGTGACAAACAGACCTTAGGTTGTGAAGATGATGCCAAATTTCACTCATTCAACCAAGGAATATTTATCAGGCACCTACCATATGTCTAGTACTGTCTTAAGCATGGGGATGTGTATCTGGAAAGAGAAGGCCCCTGTCCTCAGAGAAAATCAGTTCAGAGGGGGAACTGTATGCATTTACGTGATGAGTGAGTGGAGACAAGTGTCTGAGCTGGCCTGGGTGATCAGGGAAGGCCTCTTACAGCAGGTGATGCTTGAACTCTGGTTTAAAGAGTAGAATTCACTAGGAAACGGCATTTCAGGCAGAAGGGACAGCAAATAAAAAGACTCAAAAGCATGAGAGAAAATGCAGTGAATCGTTCTGATAACTGAAGGAAGTACAACAATGCAGGGATGTATGTTTGCATGGGGAGGGGGCAGGGGATGAGGCTGGAGAGGCAGATCTGGGCAGCTCACAAAGGACTTTGTGTGCCCTGCTAAGGAATTTAGGGATGTTGTTATCTGGCTGTATTGTCCATCTCAGTGAGCCACCTAAAATCCCATCTGGAACAAGGTGGGGGATAAACAAATAAATAAGCAAGGCTCCATTTCTGACCTTAATCCGTTTTTCCTGTAGATCTTGACAGCCAGATGGGTCAAGGGGCACAAAAAGTTTTGGAATTGTGCTGATAGGAAAAATGAAGTCATTGTTCACGGAGTCCTCAGGGTGAGTGTGTGTGTGTGCGTATGTGTGCGTGTTTGAGTGTAGGTGTATGTGTGTATGTGTATATGTGTGTGTATGTGTGATTGTATGTGTGCATGGATGTGTGCATATGTGTATGCATGTGTATGTTTATATGTATACTTGTGTGTATATGCGCTTGCATGTGTATGTGTGTTCATATGTGCATATGGATGTGTGCATGGGTATATGTATGCTTATATGTATGTACATCTGTGTATGTGCATGTGTATATGTGTGTATGTGTGTTTGTTCATATGTATATATGTGTGTGCATGTGTGTATGGATGTATGTGCGTGTATGTGTATATGTATGTGTATAAATATGTGTATGAGTGTATGTGCATGTGTATATGTGTGTGAATGTGTGCATGTGTGTATATGTGTGTTTGTGTATGTGTATGTGTATATGTGTTTAAGCAGGGACTCATTTAATTCACAGAGACGTCTTTGCCAAATGCAGTTTCCATGTTTCTGCCCTCTGAGGACCCAGAATCTTTTCTCTGAGCTCAGTGAGACCAGACGGGACCAGGCTTGGACCGGGACATTCCTCCCCTGACAGACAGTCCTGGGGCCACAACTGGCCCCCAACATGTATTTGTTTCTGTTGTTTCCGGCACTGTGGGGTTTTTCACACACTGCGTGGCAGTGGGCACAAGGTTGCCGAAGCGTGGGGGGAGAGCAGGTCCTCCTCCACTCCCTGCCCACTTCATCCTTCCCAGGTACCTGATTAAAATGGTGCTGTGGCAGGTACCGCTGCTGTGGCGGCAGTGGGGCCGGGGGATACTGCGAAGGAGGGGGCAGGGGGTGATCCGACGTCTTCCTGTTCATCGCAGGCCGGATTTCTTCTCCCACAGCCCCGCTCAGGGGATGGCCTCCCTGGGACCGCCGGTCCAGGCTGTTGCCCCGCTGACCCTGGGAGAGTACAGAGATGACACAGATCCATCCTCCTCCTGCCTCTCCTGGCCTGACCCAGCCCTTCCAGCAGCTGTTCCCAGACTTGGCTTCTGACAGCTCCAAGAAACAGCTGATGGGGGTGGGAGCAGCTTAAAGAAAATCAATGGTTCAGATCATCACATTTTCACAGAGGCCTGTGCATTCTCAGATTCTCCCGGTTTGGGGAGTTCGGGTCTCTGGTTCATACACTTTCCACCTGGTACCCATCTCGTCCCTTCCTCGTGGGCTTGTTTTTCTCTGTGTAATCAAGCTTAAATATTCCATTTTACTGACACAATGCCACCCCTCCTTATCACATGTAGCCACACTGCTGGACATCCTATCCTCCAGATAAGCTCTGCTATTGACTTTGCATGATTTTGAACTGTCATTTATAGCCTGGTGATAGAGACCCAAACAGCAACGCTCTCGCAGCACCATGGAAACCAGGCCTGCTGCTGGGCATGTAGGGAAAAAACAAGACCTTTCTCCTGAATGCTACCACAACCTCATGACTCAGAGACACTTTCTTGTTATTTTTATTTAACAAACAATTACACAGAGCCCTGGGCTTAGCATATGCCAGGCACTGTTCTAAGCACTTGGCAAAATGAACTCATTAAATCCAGTTTAGTGCAGTTTTATGTTTCCTCTCTCATCTCTGTGTGCACATCTTAGTAAATGAGTATCTCTGTCCATTTCCTGGTTGAAAGAATTCACAAGGTCCGCATTAACCTTTGTTTTCCTTTCTGAACTTTTGTGTGCATTTGGGAACACCCTTTTCTCCTTTGATTGTAACTTCTCAGGCTTAAAATCAACCTATTACTTGAAAGGGATGGTTTTCTTTACTTCTCCAAAGCACACATTGCTTTGAAAAGTCTCAATGCCTTTTCAGATAACCTGTCAGTGGGATTTCAACTCTTCCACTCAGTGCTGGTTCCCATAATATCCATCTCCTCTAACCATGATATTTCCTTTGAAACATATTTTATAGATTGTGTGTGTGTGAATTTACTTTTGGAATCAAATTAACATTTCCTTAGTGCCATCTGGGGACCAGACTCTGTGGTGAGTGCTATGATTATATCTCACTTATCCTCACCACAGTCCAATGAAGAAGGCATTATATTCTCTCCATTCTACAGATGAGAAAAACTGATGCTCAGAAAGTTTTCTTCATTTGACTGGGTAATCAGGATAGTTAGCAATGAAATCAGTTTTTAAAGCCAGGTCCGTTGGAGATGCATTTTTAAAAAGATTTTTTGGTGCAGGACCATTTTTAATGTCTTTGTTGAATTTATTGCAACATTGCTTCTGTTTTATGTTTTGATTTTTTGACCCCAATGCACATGAGATTTTAGCTCCCGGACCAGGGATAGAACCCACACCTCCTGCATTGGAAGGTGAATTCTTAACCACTGGATTGCCAGGAAAGTCCCTGGAAGTATTTTCTATTAAGACAATACTTCATGTTCCAAACTGTTCCAAGAGCAAGAATTCCACTTCCAGTTTTCTCCTCCAATGCCCCCTGCTTCTACCCTCCCCACCCCCAAATCCTGTCACAAAGCTCTACTTGCTGCATTAGTCCTGGACTCGAGGTTCTAATATCCCCATGTGTAGCCCCACCGCTTCTCCCAAGTTACTTCATCCTTGGGTAGCTCCTGAGCTAAGCTGAAAACTGTGATGCGGTAACACCTGTGAATAATGAAACAACAGTGTCCATAATAAGAGCCCATGTATACTGAGTGTTTGGGTCGTGATTAGGAATGACGTAAGGGATGGACTACATCATTCTCTAACCTTCAGAACCATCCTGTGACGTAGCTGTCACTATTATCCCAATTTTATGGATGAACAAACTGAGAATTAGAGAACTTCTCAAAGTCACATACCTAGGAAGTGTTAAGCTACGATTTAAACTTTTCAGAATATGCAGGGACCTGCCCATCAAATGCATGGTTTTAGGGGTTCACGTAGGGACCCAAACTGCCCAGAATCTCTGGATTGGGGGTGATGGGGGCCAGCAGCATACCTGTTCCTCCCGGGTCCTATCCCTCAGAAAGATCTGCTTCTGTTTGGAGATGGAATTCTTCCTGTAGTAGTCCACCAGCTTGTTGAGGGATGGAAACTTCTCTGTCCACAGGAAGTAATTACCCTTGTTGTCTCTCATGACTTTGAAGTGTTGAACATCATCCTCATGCCTAAAGAGCAAGACAAATCCAAATTATGTATCATGTGGTGAGCATGTCTCTGCCTCCAGGGCCGACTGTATACAGGGATACTGGAGTTTTGTTTGGGCAGGAAGCGTAGGTATGGTTGGCTGGCCCATCCCTGGGCAGGTGGGCTGGCCTAGTCAAACTCTAGGGGAGATTTCCGGGAGAGGCCACTCAGGACTCAACTGAGATAGAGGGGATTTTTTTGGTTGTGTGTGTGGCCATGAGGCTTGCGGGATCTTTGTTCCTCTACTAGCGATTGAACCTGAGTCCACTGCAGTGAAAGCACCAAGTCCTAACCACTGGACCACCAGGGAACTCCTGAGAGGAGGTTTGCTTTTTTTTTTTTTGACATGAGCAGAAAGCAATCTTTCTTCTGATACTGGAATTGTCCTTTTACAAGAAAAAAATATTCCAAGGGCTTTAAAGAATACAAGGTTGAGGACTTTTTTTTACAATGTTTATTTGAAGCATGGCAATGCCTGAGACCTTACCAGGCTAAGAACTCTGCCAAGACTCAGAGGGGAGGAGTTTTTCAAGCCCTTGTTGTCTTTCTGTTAACAGAAATAGTCTGAACCAGCTCCTTTAAGTTCAAAAACTACCCTGAGAAATCTGTCACGCTTTGTTCTCTACATAGCCGGGATCTCTTGGTTGGTATTGTTTTGCATAAATAAGGTTACAAAGTATTTTGAGTTGTTGGGGAAAAAAATGTGCTGAGGCTCAGAGAGGTGGAGGGGCTTGGTTAAGGTCACTGTTAAGAGCAGAGTTGAGGCAAGGACCCTGGTTCTCTAATTCCAGTCTAATGAGCTGGTATCACACCAAGCACACATGCTTTTTTTTTTTTTTTCTCTCTCATGTTAACTTCTTTTAGATCAGCACTTTTGACACCAGCTGAACTCAGAAGTGATGGAGCATGTTTGTACCTGGGGTGGAGAATTTGGATTTTATTCACTGAAAGAGGAGACTGGACCTTTACTAACAGCCCCAGCCATTTTCCATCACCAAGTCATTCTTGTTTGAATGTCAAGTTTTTTAGGTCAAATGGACACACATTTATGTCTAAAAATAAACTAATGTTATTGATATCAATTGCATGACCCAGCAGAAAGGTAAAAAATTTAGACTGTTGGAGAGTAAAGATAACTCTTTCTAAGGGATGGATTTAGAGGTCTGTGTTCAGAGGGGACAGGTGTTTTGATCTTCCTCCTCATCTTATTTTCGGGGCTCTGCTCAGAGACAGCAAACCTATTCAGTGACCTCTGCTTAACTACCTTGGGGGTCATAGCTGACACTTGGCAATCAATCACTGCTTGCCCTTCGCCTTTTGGCTTCGGTCACTCATTTATGCTTTCTTCACTCCAGCACCACATGGATCGGCTCACAGTCATCACTCCCCACATCTGGCTGAGGAGGAGGGAATATTCTTGTGACACGATTATTCATCCACCATCTCTTAGTCAAAGAACTGGGAATGAGAAACGTTAACTCTTTCACTCCCATATACTGACAGTGTGCATGTCAGGACTGCGGTTGGTCGTCTGGCCAATGGAGAGAGAGGGGCTGGACCACTGTCTTGAGGTCTGAGAAGGGCAGAGAAAAGGGTGTAACTCAGGGCTCCAGAGTCTCAGTCTAGTGTTTCAGACCCTCAACTAATCCTAAGTGATAGATAATTACAATTAGCTCTTAATTATCTGTGCCAGGACAGAAAGCAGATGTATAAACAAATTAGTGATTTTGCTTTGGAATATATTAGACTACATTTCTGCAGAAGAGGTAAAACTGATTACAGTAATAATCACCATCACAAGAGCCTGCATAGCCTCAATGGCAGGGAAGATCATGGCAGACATCAAAGCTGATCGTTTTTTGTAGAATTCAATCTGATCAAGGAATGATAAACCCTACTTCCTCACTGAAAAAGCCAGCCTCAACATGCAAACCAAAGGCACCAAGAGATGCCTTTCAATCTAACAAGTTGCTTGGTGTTGCCTCTAATTGTGGCCCTGAAGAAACAGGTTTGAGTTGTAAGATTTATTAATAGAGAAAAAGTTCATGAATTAAGACCTAACAAGTTTCGAATTGGTGATACATTAATATTGACCTGAGCTAAAATTTACCATCATCCCAGCTATAAAAAAGAAAGCTTCAGTTAAGGGAAATTAAGAGTTTGATTTCAAGGGCAATGCTTAAGAGACCAAGCTATTCTTGAGTCTGCTGGGGACACAAATGGATACAAATACTTGACCCATTATTATTATTACTTTTTAATTTATTGATTTATTTCCTTGGTCGCACCAGGTCTTAGTTGCAGCACATGAGATCTTTAATTGTGGTATGTGGGCTCTAGTTCCCTGACCAGGGAATGAACCTGAGCCCTCTGCCTTGGTGGCATGGAGCCTTAGCCCCTAGACCACTAGGGAAGTCCCCTTAACCCATTCTTTTTAAGTCTTTCCTACTTATTCCTTAAAGTACTGCACTTTCTTTCTAAATAGTAATGTGGCCTCTGTTTATTACCCGAGACTGGACTTAGGAACTTAAAGCTGCATGCCTTTCAGATTACACTGCAGAATCCAGACAGCACCTCCGGTCAGGTAACTTGCCAGTGAGGTTTCACCGTACAGGTTGTCACACTGCTCCCTTGCTGCTATTGCCATCCTTGCACTTTCACATGTGGTCACCAAGTCTGATGTGTGACTTGCCATCCCCAGCATGCTGACCACACGCTGTGTGTTCAGACTTGGGGCTTCTGCGTGTGGGGCTATGTCATGTTAAACTGAGTCACTTCCTCCCGAGGGGTGGGGTGCCGCGCATTGGCGAGACTTTGCTGTCAGAGTGCCCCCACCGCAGGCCTCCTGGGCTCTGCTCTGTCCCTGTCAGTTTCACAGCATTACAGAGCGTGGAGGTAGCCTTTCTTTCTGTGCAGCCACCTACGACTACGGATGTGTCCTATGGCGGTGACTGGGGGTTTTGATCTTTCTCTGCCCTTCTTCAGACATGCATTGGTAGTAAAAGAAAATGCTAAGATTGCAACCCTGGACTTCCCTGGTGGTAGAGTGGATAAGAATCCGCCTGCTAACGCAGGGCACATGAGTTTGATCCCTTGTCTGGGAAGACTCCACATGCTGCAGAGCGACAAAGCCCGTGAGCCACAGCTACTGAGCTCATGCACCTACAGCTTGTGCTCCACAAGAGAAGCCCCTGCAATGCACTGCAAAGGAGAGTAGCCCCTGCTCACTGTAGCTAGAGAAAGCCAGCATGCAGCAACAAAGACCCAGCACGAACAAAAATAATTAACTTTAAAAAAAAGATTGCAACTCCAAGATGGATGTGGACCTCTGGAAATTCTCTGTTCCTTCTCCCTTCCCATTCCACAGACACTTACCCAGCACCTGTTGGGTTTACATGGTGCTATAAAACGCACAGAGGTGAGGTTGATAAAAATCCTGTCTTTCCAGAAGCACCTGGGCTGGAGGGGGAGGCAGGTGAATGTATTGATACATTATACCCAGGCCCCTTGCCACCCTGCTCCTGAGGGGTAGGTCATGTTTAAGAGGTCACCTTGTTGTTTTAGTGCTTTAGTAGGTCAGGGCGGAGTCAGGATTGGCCAGTACCTGACAGATATGGAGAAGTCCCCTGGGGAGCTCTGGCTGGCCCGGATGATGAAGCAACCGAGATCCTTGCCCATCAGCAAGCTCTCTGCCTGGTGTCGTGAGAGGCCTTCGTGAAACCACCTATCAGGTGAGACAAAAACAGAGGATCTTGGTGAGATGCTAGACTGATGGGGTTTGGGGGTAGGGAGGGAAGGAAGTCGGGGAGAGATGACCCAGAGGGAGAAGGGCTGAGGAGAGACCACAAGACGGGCCAGGCGCTTTTGAAACCAAACAAATGCTCTAGCAGTTTCCAGGCGAGGCAACTGAGTGTCCCCTTGAGGTACCTCCTGCCCTGTCCCCTCAGGAGAAGTCTCTCTCCTGCCTGTTTGGAAATCCTGAGTCATGGAAATGTGCCACTGCACAAAACGGGACAATGTGGGAGGGAGTCACTGCAGGAGCGGCCACCTGCTGGTGGCCGTGAGAGGGACGTCTCCAGAAAGGGACTGCAGGGGCAGATGGTGCGCCAGGAGGACCGGGACCCCTTTGGGCACTGGGACGGGCAGGGCCCTTGGGTGCTGGTTTCAGGCTGAGACCCCAGTGGCCGGGAAGACGGGTCACAACCGAGGGCCTCTGGGTGGCGTGGGGCGGGAGTGGTTGTGACTTGTGCCCGGCAGACGCGGTGGGGCACCCAGGGAGGTCCCCACGCACCCTTGGAAGTGAGCGAGGCTGGCGGCAGCCAGAGAGAGGTGTCTACACAGCCGGCTCCTGGGCCCTCCCTGAGAAACCAGGCTGGAAAATAACCTTTACTGTGGAAAAGAAGGCACGGAGGAGAAGCTGCTCTTTCAGGTCAGCAGCCAGGGCGGCAGCCTTTGGCAGTGTTGCTGCGGGCGGTACAGCGGCTGTGAAAAAGGCTGAGCACTTGCGCGCAGGCAAGACAAACAGCGGCTCCAGCCGCAGGGCAGGCCAGGAACCTCTCTCACCCTCGTGGAGCAGAACAAGTGTTCGCGGCTCCTCAGCGGCCAAGGGGGGCGGGCGGTGTCCCTTTGCTGCAACGTGGCTGCCTGACTGCTGCCCCCGGAAGGCGAGCCTGTGTGTGCCTTTAAGGTGAGCATCCGACTGGCCTCTGTGAGCAGTTCCCTTGTACCCTTTGGGACTTAGGAGCTGAACAAACAGAGGTGGTGGGAGGATTATCCTTTTTCCAGACCTGGGACTGCAGCGGCAGGTTGGTCAGGCTCTGAGGGGCCAGAAGCAGAGGTTTTCTGACCCTCATCTGCCTGGAGTTCCTGCCAGAGTAGGTGCCATGCAAACCTACAGGACTGATGAGTGGCCACCACAGGCAATATAATGGGGAGGGGAAAAGAATGGGACCCCCCCCTTCCACAGCAGCCATCCTCAGAGGAAATCTCTTGAAAGAGGGAGCAACCAGAGAGGGGATTGTTTAGAAAATACACACTTGTCCTCTATCTGGGTTTTGTTAAGTGACTTCTTTCAAGACTTACAAAAATGCCCACAGGCTACTTGTGAAATGAGCGCCAGAGTTTCAAATAACACGTCGGTTCCAAAGCTATTCAGTCACTGAACAGCTTTTATTAAACATGTACTGTGTGCTGGGCCCTCTTCTGAGGATGTACTGAATGCAGTGGTGAGCAGAACAGACAAGAACCCTCATGGAACTCACATTCTAGTGGGGTAGGGGCAGAAATATCATAAACAATGAAGTAATCAGAATATGGAGTGTGTCAGCCGATGTAAGTGCTGTGGGGAATGTGAACAGAGAGCAGAGGTGGGGAGGGTGGAGTCCTTTAAAATGTGGTGGTGGGGAGGGCCTCACTGGGAGGGGGCATTCTAACCCTAAAGGAGATGGGGGAGGTGGGGAGGAAACAGCAAAGGAGACAGACAAGGAGAAGCTAGGGAGGAGGGAGGAGAACCGGGAGGAAGGATGTCCCAGAAGCCCAATGAAGAAAGTGTTTCCATGGAAGAGAAAGGTTCCTTACATCAAACGGTGCTAGATGATGGCCGACAATCGACCACTGGGACCCACAGTTCCCTGGGACCTTGATAAAAAGGTTTCCAAGGAGTCATGGGGCTTCCAGGGAGAATAGGAGGAGAGGAATTAGAGACAGCGAATAGAACGATTCTTTGAAGAAGTGGAGTCGTAGCGGGAAGGGGATTTGGGCTCGAGGGTTTTGTTGTCTGGTTTCATGTTTTGTTTTGTTTTTTTGGTAAGCCGGGAGAAATCGCAGGATCTTTGTTTGCCACCGGGTTTGAGCCAGCAGAGAGGGAGGAAAGCTGATGTGGGAGAGAGGGGAGGACTTCTGCTCGAAGCACAGACGGTTCTTTCCAAATAACTGCAGGAAAGGCAGTGTCTGAGCAGTTGCGGGATGTGGGTGGAGGCAGTGAGTCAGGACGGGTGGCGTAGATGGGCTTTTCTGGGGGCCTCTGCTGTCCTGGAAGCCAGGCGGTTGGCTGAGAGTGTGTGTGTGTGTGTGTGTGTGTGTGTGTGTGTGTGTGAGGCGGGGGGTGAGTGGAGGAGCTGCAGGTGTGCCGTGCTCACCTAGAAGGTGACAGGGCAGCCTCAAGGGCCCCCTGGCTGAGGTCAGTGGTCATTCTGCTGGTTCAGTGGTCAGTGCTGATTCCCTGTGAGTGGTACCGTTGCACCTCACCAGAGTCACCAACACCACTTTGGTTTTCTAACAAACCTTTGCTCTTCAGCTAGACCCTGACTCTCAGACAAGATTAGATTTCTATCTAACCCTTGTGGTCAATTCTTGAGACGCACGTGACCCAATCTCAACTTTTCGTTTCCTCTTTATGGAGGGAATTTCCCCGACCTCTCTCACTGAGAGTGAGCACGGTTTCGGGAAGCTCATGGTTTCGAGAGCTTCGTCATGTCATCCTGGAACTGGGATGGAAGGTGGGTTGGGAGATAGGGGAGAAGAGCCCTTGAAGCAGCAGCCGTGGAGGTGGGGTGGCTGACAGCGCCCCCACTGGAATTCTTGGAAACGCCATGGTTACAATCAGAGATGGCTTTGGTTTATAAATTTAAAATAAGTGATACTTGCACATGGTATCAAATTCAAAAGAGAATGCCGTGAAATGCAAATCTCCCTCCCACCCCTGGCCTTCAGCTGCGTGGTTCCCTCTCCAGAGGCGACCATTTTTGACAGCGTCTGGGCTGTGCATGGATAATTTTAGTGGCTACTGAAAAAGTAAGGGGAGTGTGTGTGGGCAGGCCTATCTCCGCAGGCTGGAAATACTTACTCAGGAAACTCGATGTCTATAAAATTTTTGGGCACGTATCCTTCTTGGCTCCCAAGCTCCGCCTTGAACCACTCCTCTTGGTTACTTAGGATCTACAGGGAGAAGGAAGGACGGAGTCACTGAGGAGAGGATGCCAAGAAGCAGGAGAAATGGGCTGCAGGGCAAAGAACTTATGCACCTCAGTCCAAACTCCACCCAACCCAAAAGAACAAAGGCTTTTGAAGTTAAAGGAAAATAAGCAAAAGAAGGCTTCCCAGGTGGTGCAGTGGTAAAGAATCTGCCTGCCAATGCAGGAGACATAAGAGATAAGAGTTTGATCCCTGGGTCGGGAAGATTCCCTGGAGGAGGAAACGGCAAGCCACTCCAGTATTCTTGCCTGGAGAATCCCACAGACAGAGAAGCCTGGCAGGCTATAGTTCACAGGGTCACAAAGAGTCAAACATGACTGAACGACTAAGTGCGTGCACACACACACGCCAAAGAAACCACAGAACCACTGGAGTGGGGAGCAGCAGGCTTATCTTTGGAGTTTGGCTTCTCCTGTCCCCACGCTATTTTTGTACACTTGGGCCATTCGCTCATGTGACTCCACACTGGTGGGGCCTCCCAGACTTGGTGCTCAGGGGTTTCTCTGAACCCCTCTTCTCCTGTTTTGAAGATTTGTGTCTCAGATCTTAGCACTTTAAGCTCCTTATCTAGGCAGGTGGTTTCTCATTCTCTGCCAGGTAACTGAGAACCTTTTACAATTTTAATTTGTTCTTACTTTTTTATGCTAGCTAGCGGATTAAAACTTAAACATCAAGTGGGGGCTAGCTTTGAAAACAGTAACTATTTGTGTTCATATTCCATGTTTGCAGAGTTTGGACATAACTCAAGATTCCCGGAATACCTTTTCTAAATTTGCTTTTAGACTGAGATCATAGGCAAAACCAGAAGTTTTCTCTCATTACTATAAGATCTTACCTTGACCATGACCCCAAATGTTATCATCTGCCTTGATTACTTATATGATTCTTCAGACTTGGCTCTATGTGGCTTCTGGTCATTTCAGAAAATCTCCTATCATCAAAAGACAAATACTTGACTTCCTCTCCACCCACCCCTACTGAGAATATTTCTAAAATATGTAGTGCAGACTCAAACAATAATTCAAAATGAAGAAGGCAGAACAAAAAGATGGGAAGAACCTTGACGATGTCATGGAGCTACTGAATTAGCCGCTTAGGAGCCCTCTAATGCCTGGACTTTGTATGAGAAATTATAAATCTTTGTTATTGTTTAGGCCATTTTAAGTTTCTGTTTTTCATAGCTGAAAACGTCTTAACTGATGGAAGAGAAACGATAAAGAGGAAAGCAGAAGATGGATAGGAAAGCTTACTCGGAGCAGGGACTACCTGGGTTGCCCAGGTATTGAAAGGAGTTACCTAGGCAAAGTCTGATGGCAAAATAACTACTTCCAGGGCATGAGGAAGTGAGGTGCTTTCTTGGGACAGAACTCCTCAATCTGGCGGGAGTTTAGATTGTGACCCCAGGAGTAGAGAGAGGGGAAACCAGGGTTACAGGGCCTTGTAGCCCACGTTCAAAAGTCTGAATTTCTATCTTGAAAGGTATGGGGAGCCATCAAAGGATTTTCATCAGGGAAACAGCGCAGTGAGAGTCAGTGTTAAGAAAAGTGTGCGGTATCACAACGTGAAGATGGACTTGGGGGGTGAAGTCAGGGGAGAGAGTGTAGGAAAAGGAGCGTAGCCATCCAGGCATAGACGAAGGGGATCTGGGCTAGGTAGAAGTGAGGACAGATTTCAGAGGAATCAGGAAGCACAAATGGGTAGGATTTCGTGACTGTTCGAGGAGCTGAGGGAGAAGGGGATTCTGGGATGGCTCT
The DNA here is from genome assembly GCF_910594005.1 of Cervus elaphus. Taxonomy (NCBI): domain Eukaryota; kingdom Metazoa; phylum Chordata; class Mammalia; order Artiodactyla; family Cervidae; genus Cervus; species Cervus elaphus. The sequence continues at coordinate 8,712,021 of NC_057836.1, forward strand.
GGATTTCTGGCTTGGGAGATTGAGTGGGTGGTGATGCTTTTACCAAAATAGAAAAGACAGGAGGAGGAACAGGTCTGAGGGAAAGCTCATGGACCTCAGACCGCCTGTGGGTGAATCAAGTTGCCCCCGGGACCCTCAGAGAAGGATAGCTCAGGGAGCATTGGAGATGTGTGTCTGGGCTCAGCAGTGAGGTGGGGGCTGGAGCTGGATTTCAGAGTCATCCAAAAAGTGGGTGGACTTGAAGCCTCTGGTTTCTGCCTCCCAGAGATGGGAAGAGAATTGAAGAGAGCAGTGTAATTGAGAAGTAGTGATGACCTAGTTCTGATATCACTCCTGAGTTTGGAAGGAGAAGCCCTTGGTCCTTGGATCCTTGGTCCCCTAGATGTTTGACCTCAGGTGAGGCAATTATCATCTGCAAAATGGGGGCAATAAAAACTGGCAGCCCGTTCACGGAGCTGATGCAGGGATCAAATGCGCCCTCGTCCCTGGACATCCTCCAGAGAGTACAGGCTGTGTTTTTAAATATAATTCTGTCAAATGTGATATTCTTATGAGGGAGAACTTCAGGTCTGACGGAGGGTTGATAAGTTCTTTAAAGTGTTCTATGTGTATGTTTTGAATGTGATCATTTGTTCTGAAGAAATAAAAGTGTGTCCCATATTTGAGTTCTAGAATTGCTGAGAAAAGGAAACTTCATAGTTTCTAATATCAAATGTGACTGTTGGTATCGCTAAGGACGTGCAGGTATGTGTGTGCTGAGCGGGGTGGCAGGGGTAGGGGAGCAGGAAATCTAGGTCAAGAGAAGAACTAGGAAACTTGGCACCAGGGCATCGTCATCACATAAGAAACACAAGGGCATTTTACTCTCTGCTCCCCCAGATTTCAAGGCTCTGGAATTCCTTTCTCCCATCACACATGGGAAGACGTGTGGCCTGGGCAGCAAATGTCAAATACCAAGGTGAGCAGGGATGAAGTAAAAGAGGCCATTTGGAAATGGGCTCATTGCGGTAGGAACTACATTTTGCACTTAGCTCTCTGACCCAAAACTGGCTGTAATTTTAGTAATCATGGCTCACACTCATTTACACCCTCTAGCCACCGAAAGATTATCCCCAAATGCCGTCCATTTTCCTCACCACCTGGTGCTCGGTCTGCCTGACATGGTGTTCCCAAAGAGGCGAATTTATAGGCTTTTTATGAGGTGTAAAAGGCAAGGGTTTAAAAAAAACTCACTTTCGGCAAAGAAGAGTCTTTGGGGGGTGGTGGTGGTGGTTTCCTCCCGCCGTTGTTGGCAGGGCTGGTACTTCCTGCCCCTCTCATCTCTCCATCTCCTCCGTTTCTCTATCTCTTGTCCCCATCGTGCAAACCTGCACAAGGAGTTCAGCCTAAACCCGTGAGGTTTTACCCTCAACTTCGCTGTAACTTAACTCTTACGGTGTTGCCTGCCGGAATCATTTTCTGGGTTACGTGGCCTGAGAATAAGTTAGACGTGGGAAGAGGACAAAATGTACGGTTGGAAGAATTTCAAAATTGGATGAAATTTTAGCTCTTAGAGGCATAGCAGAAATCAGAAGTGTTGAAGAAGTTAATTACGTAGGACTAACTCTGGGGGCTCTTTGGTCGCTGTTTTAGTGGGAGAAATGGGGTTGTGTTAGATGAATTGCAGAAGCACATAGAGATGGCCTGGGTCAAGAGACATTTTTTAATAACGACTGGCAGATTCGAGTGGGAAACGTAAGCTGGGTGCTATGTGCAGCTGCAGGTTGAGAGGTCATGATGTGCACATGAAACATTCAGCTCCTGAGTTTGGAATGTTTCTCTCACAGGAGAAATGGGATCCAGTCATTTGGCTAGAGTTCCATGTCTGCCATCTTGTTCACCATTCTGGGATCAGCATCTAGTGAGCAACTGCTGTTTGCACTCGGGTGCTGGGAATACAGAGATGAATAAGCTGGGGCCTACACCCTGGGGAGCTCACAGTCTGCAGGGGGCAGCTGGTGATGAGCAAATCAGACAGTTTTTGTATCTTCTAATGAAAAAGTCTGTTTAGTGTTTTAGAACTAAAGGCATAACATGAAAGAGCACTCAGGAGTGCGTTGCCGGGGTAGTTAAGAACTGGCCTTGAAAACAATTTATTAAAAAACCCCCAAGAAACAGAACACCAATTTCCAGGCTCCTGGGGCTTGCTACCCATATCTGGATGAGACAGTTGTATGTGGAGACCCACAGGCGGGCCCACTGACCACCATGATACAGACCTTCCATGAGACTTCCAACAAGACCCATCCCTTTTCCTCTTTACCACTATGGCTGCAATGGATAGAATTTGAAAGGAAGGAAGGGTTTGGCTTTCTGAGGGAATTTTAAATGAGTGTGCAGAAACACAGTTTAACAACTCAAGAAATATGTACTGAGCGCCCATCTGGGGCCATGGTTTGTGTTAGGTGCTGGGAAGACACAAAGATGAACCTGGCAAGACTCTGCTCTCAGACCAGCAGTGGGATGACCCTCTCATTCATTCATTCGTTGACACTTCCTCACCTTTCTGCAGGCCCAGCCCCCACCCCTGCAGAGCTCTGGGGAGTGAAGCAGTCACTATGTGACCGGACAATCAGGATGGCATGTGGGGAGAGCAGCAGAGGTGGTGCTCGGGTGCAGAGAGTGGAAGCTCGCCTGCTTGTAAATAGGGTGTGAGTGCCTTGAACAGAGTGTGTGAAATGCCATGGAGGAGCTGAAGAGGGGGTGATGAGTTTACTGGGGTAGAGGTGGGTGGGGAGGATTCATGAGGGTTCCCTGGCAGAGGTGGTCACATGCATGAGGGCAGAAGAAGGACATTCAGACTACAGGGAGAGCCTGAAAAAGGACAGTGTATATATTACAGTGTGATTTGGGCCATTTCATACACAAAGATGAGTATGTGCATGTGTGTATGTGTGTGTGAGTGTGTGTATGCGTGTATACATGTTCTTGCACTCGAGCATGATGAGATTGGGTGGTAAGTTGAGCTCCGATGGCTTAGATTTCCATCCACTGGTCATGGGGAACCACTGAACACTTCTGAGGAAGGAAGTAATATGATCCAATTTATCTTCTAGAAAGATCCCTCTGGGACTAGTTTTTAGAATGAAGGAGGAAGAGAGAGGAGACAATGAGTTTAGTCAAGGGATGTGGCAATAGTCTGAACAGTCAGAGGGAGAATGGGTGATATTGACAATATGGGGATCGTTTATGGGTCATCCAGTTTCCTTTTGACTGGTACCAGACTCCTCTCCGGTGAAGAAGTGGGTTGCTTGGGAGACAGGATAAAAGGAAAATACTGAGTGGAGTACAGTGTTTCGAGGTGAAATAGGTCTCCTTTCAGATGCAAGGAGGGACAGTCAGCAGTGTCAAGTCCTATAGGTGTTTGGCAGGGTCCTTACATTCTACACTCAGGAGGTCACTGGTGGACTTTAAGGGAGTGATGGGGGTAAGAGTCAGATTCCAGAGGGTCTAGTGGAGTGAATGGGAAGTGAGGAAATGGAGACAGCCAGCGCAGAGAATTCTTCCCAGTGTGGCCATGAAGGAGAGGAAAGAAATTAGGAGCTGAGGCAGAATTGAGGAAAGATTTTTGCTTTTTGTTTTTCCTTTTCTGGAGAATAGGGAAAACTTAAGCCGGATGGTTTGGTTTGAAATGGGAGGTGAGGGATAGGACTTGCCCCACACCCACCTCCCAGGGCCTCTTCTGGGTGAGAACACTGCAGAGTGGTTGATAACCACATGGTCACAGTACCTGACAGGGAAGGGAGGGACTTCTCACCTTGTCCCAGACCCCTCAGTGACCTTGGTAAGGTCCCAAAGAAGTGAAGGTCACTTTTTCCTGGGTCAGCAGCCCAAGCAGTATTTTGGCCTTGAGAAGCTCCAGCATTGAAGGCGTGCTCTTGGCAGCCGCATTGCCAGATCTCGCACAGTGAGGGCAGTTAGAAGGATAAAAGCTCAGAGTGAGGGATGCGTGCACGCTAAGTCGCTTTAGTCGTGTCCAACATTTTGCGACCCCATTGACTGTAGCCCGCCAGGCTCCTCTGTCCATGGGATTCTCCAGGCAAGAATACTGGAGTGGGTTGCCATGCCCTCCTCCAGGAAATCTTCCTGACCCAGGGATCGAACCTGCATCTCTTATGTCTCCTGTATTGGCAGGCGGGTTCTTTACCACTAGTACCACCTAGGAAGAGGGCAGGGAGGGGGTTGTTCAAATTCTACCTGACTTGTGCACCACAGACACTTTCTGATTCCCCTGATCACGTGTGACAAGGTTATTTCCATAGTAAGCTTTTATCTTAACGGAGAGACTATGGTGGCCATATGGACTGCAGAGGACTGGGGATCAGGCTATCCGAGGTGCTCAGAGGCCAGGGGGGCATGGGTGCCGCAGACTCCCCAGGGACTGCTTTAAGGGCTTGTGCTATTTGGCACTCTGAGATGCAGAGTCCATGTAAGTGTGGCTCATGGAATGTGGAAGAAGTCCAAGGCCTCTTCAGCTCAGCAAACTGCCACTACAAGTCAAGTGTGGGTGGAAGACAAGCTTTGAGAAGCCCCAGAGTGGCCAGGTGTGAGTGGCCTTCACTGACCTGAGTTTCCTCCAGCAGCCTTTTCAGGTGTCCCCACCCACACCTTCCTCCTGTAAGTTCCAGCCATGCTGAGCCTCGTAATGCTGACCAGACTCTGCCTGAGCTTGACCATCTCTGAGCTTTAGCCAAAAGCCTGACTCACCTTTACTGCTTTCCCTGACAACTGATGTTGCCACCCCTTCCTACAACACCATCTTTCAAGGTGGGATCACTTGTCTCCTACCTGTGCTCCTGAGCACTTAGATAAAAACATCTATGAGAAGCCCTGCACATGGATGTATCTCCCCCTCCAGACCACGAGCATCTCAGGACAGGGATGGTGGCTTATACCAATTGGATTTCCATCACCCCGCCTGGTGGTTAGTGCACGGGTGCTCAGAAGAAACCTTTTTGGTTGAGGTGAATTTCAGATTTTGAAAGAACTGTTTGTGTTTCTTGAGAAACAGTTTAAGCAGTTCAACTGTTAGATTAACTCAGCAATTAGACCAGAATAACCTAAACTCTCCCCGGCTCTCCTGGGCCCCTCGTCACCTACCTTCAGAACATCGCCAGCGTGAAAGCTCAGTTCATCTTCTCCCGAGGCCATGAAATCGAACTTGGCAATGGCTTCCATGTTGTAACGTGAAGCTGGAAGAGAAATAATGTGGTCATTGTGTTTTCTGCCAGGAGAAGGGCAGTCCTAGCGGTTGGCAGTTGAGGGTCCAATGTCTTCAGGCTGGAGACGGAGGTGCAGGCGCACAGGAAGGGTTTTTGTTTTCAGAAAGAGCTGCCTGAGCCCCTAGGATCCGCTTTCCAGCATCGTTCTCTGCATCCCCAGATGCCAGGAGCACGAAATGAAGGCCAGTGACCGCCTTCCCCCTCTCCTTTCATTCCCATTTGCTGTCCTGGCCTATGATCATTTCTGGGGCATCTCTGTTTCCGGTTGATAAGGACAGAAGGCTTGCTATCGTCGCTACCTTGGGGCCTGAGGGACTGGAAGGACTGTTCTGTAAACACTGTCCCTCGGCAGCTATATTTAACCAGGCAGTGTTAATTAGACAGATGCCATTTTCTCTTTTACATCTGAATCATTTAAGAGAATTAGGCAGCGTTGGTCAGTGGGGAACTTAACCATCTTCTACATGGTTTGAGAGTAGAAAGCATTCTCGTTTTAGAACTGGGAGACTCAGATTCCAAATTTTATTATTATTACTCTGAAAGCCAACATGTTCTGGAAATTTTCATTTTCATGCCTCTGGATTGAGTGAAAATATTGGCCCCTTGTATAAAGATAAAGAAGTCAACTTACAAATGAAATATAGTTGGGTTTTTTAGGAGACAGTGGGGTGTAATAGAAAGAGAGCAAAGTCCTGGTTTTGTTGATGGACAGCTGTGTGATCTTGTGCAAGGAAATAAACCTCCTAGAGTCTCAGTTTCCTTGTTCATAAAAGGGTGATCATAATGTCAAATGAAGAAGGATGTAAGATGAAATTAAATAATAGACACCAGATGTTATCCAAGACAAAACTGAGGGAATAGCATTTATATTTTTGAATAATTTTGTAGAATGAATTTATCCTCAGCAAAGGCAGCCTAGCCAAAAGCTGAAATAATTTTCTTCTGATTTTCCCTGCCTCCTATAAAGTTTTCTCTTTGAAATTTGATGCTTATTCTCCATGACCCTCAAGTTCTTTGGTTCTCTGCTCACTGTCAGGACACCGTCTTGAACACTGCTGTTTGGCATTAATGTTTTGCAAAATGTGTCTTAAGTATGAAACTCTGTAGCTCAGAAATCTTCAAACCTAACTGACTTTCAATGACCAGTAAACTGGGACCACAGTTGTCCTCTCAGTGGGAATTTCTGCCCAGATGAGGAGATTTAGGTAAATAAGGAAGGTGGTTGCCCGTGGGAGGGGGTGACTCACATAGAGCAGGGGATTAAAGCTGACTGCTGCAGCAGTGGTAGCAAGGGGCGCCTCCTCTGATTCTCCACATTTGCTTGGTCTTCCAAAGGCCATTTGTAGGGATGAACATTACCAATTCCAAAGACATATTAAGCAAAAAATATTTCAGGAACCAAAGAAAAATGTCATAGCTCACTGCCTGAGCTTTATCACCAGCCAAAACTTATTTCCAGACTCAAAATCTATATACTTTTTATGCACTTTCTTCAAGATCTGTCCATCTAAGGCAAATTAAAATTTTTGTGACCTGGGATGACCCACTCAACAGGAAGGAGTACTCTGTCCTCCTGGGTGAAAGCTAAATGCTTTTGCTGATTGGATTCACCCCATTACTTTCACATGCAAAGCTTTCCCTAATTAAGGCCTTGCCTCTGGTTTGCAGGATGATGGGTTCCTGTGGGTCACCCTCATGGTATCAGCAGCAGACACTGGTCACATCAGGAGATCAAGTGTCAGGTGAATGGTCCTGAAAACCAAGATCCCATTTCTATGCAAATTTACCTTAATAAGCAGGATGGAGACAAGGAGAGGGCAAATGCTAGACATATTAGAAAATCACATACATTAGAGATGAAAAAAAGAATCTAAGCCATGCTCTAGAGATGACCTTGAGCTTAGAAAGATCTTTCCTACATTACATGTAACTCAGATCAGGCCTGGATGCTTGGTCCAGGCTGGCTCTAAGTCATTCAGTGAGAAGGCTGGAAGCAGAAGGAAAATTGCTTCTGAATGGTGGCACTTTTCTCTGCCTTCCCCCAGGAGGCAGGTGGTGTCGCAAAGCCAACAACAGAGGCACACTGCAGAGCTCCCCAGCTTGTAATATTAATCCTGGCTCAGAAAACTCAATTAAACAGGCCCACTCTTCATGAAATCACTTTGAAAAAATTTGCTTGCGTCCCATTTCCATTTGTGAAATGAAATCTGTTCAGATGCTGCTTGGTGGCAGAGAGATGCCCCTGCTGGAAGGGGTTGGGGGTTGCTCCGTTTTCATTCAAATAACAGGGCTTTGCAAGCTCTTCCCTTGAATTTACTGTTCCCTGCTTCCCTAATAGCAGAGAACGGTAAATGTGCCAGCCCCAGGGGTTGGTCTTCTGTTTGATCATAAAAATGCATGGAAATTGATATCCTATTCCTTGCTATCCATTAGTTTTAATTTTGAAAAGTTAAAAATTACCACCCGGGAAAAAGAAAACAGAGCTAACACAGTTTATTCAGTATTTATCCATTTTGTTTGATAGTCTGTACCTACCACTACTACATACTGCATCTGCAAGAGAAAAGTAATAAATGATGGAGATAAAACATGGTAGCAACAATTTCATGAGAGAAAAGGTGGGGGTGGGGCCGAGAAAGAAAGGGCAGCAGCCCCAAGAACGCAGAGGAGCCTTCTCACTGCTGTTTGCAGTAGAGTGCTCCTGACCTCAGGGGAACATGAAGACAGACACCTCTTCAGAGAGCCACACAGATGGGTTAAATGTGCTTTCCCTTCCAGTGATCAGTCTTAGAAACGGCTGCATTGCTACCTGCCATAGTGTGAATGAGAAGTGACAGCATTCAGGTGCCGCTGTCAGCCGCTTCCCCCATTCATCCCAGGCCCGGGGATGGTACCATTTGTCCAGGAATCCCGCCTCTGAATCATGCAGGGCTCCTGCCCCAGGTGCTGGCTCTGTTTCCTCACCAGCCCTCTGCATCTCTCTCCCTCTCCTGCTTTACAAATGGCATGGAATGCCCATTAGCAGCCCTGAGACAGATCATCCCGCATGCCAACAGGATGCCCCCAGCATGCTTTTATCTGCCCTTGTATTTCCATTTAAGTTTCGTGTACCACCAAAATCCCTGAAAAACAGTCAGGCAATATACTAGGAATGCTTATCTACTTCTAAAATATGTCACCACAGAGGATGAAAACAGAAGTTGGGAGACAGTTCTTTAAAAGAGTCTGCATTTGAAAGCCAGAGTCAGGTGATGTGTTCAGAAGAAACACATAGTTTCCATCAAAATGGTACCAGGGAAGCAACTTCTTGAACAATTTCAGCTCCTCCTAATTTGGCTATGAATAGCCACAGTTTCCATTTTCTGTATCTCTGAAAAAGAGTGTTGGCATAACAGCACAGAGCTGTTGTAAGATTCAGGCTCAGGCCCCGGGGAAAGAAGGAATCCTGTGTGTGTGCTCAGTCGTGTCTGACTGTTTGTGACCCCATGGACTGTATCCTGCCAGGCTCCTCTGTCCATGGGGTTTCCTAGGCACACATGCTGGAAATTCTCCCCCTTTCAATCTGTCAGGCAAAGCCCCTCTTGGAGTCAGTGGGAAGGCAGCACTTCCCCACCTGCCCGCCTAAATTGACACGGTCAGTGACTTTTCAGATGTGGGAAACCTTATGTTGCCAGGAAAAAATGATGCTCGCTAAGCCTCACTGTACACAACAGATCTGTTCTTGAAGCGTTATTATGAAGAGAATATTTGTAAATGGAATCATATTAGCGTGCATTATGGAGGCTCATTCTACAGAGGAACCCCATGGTGAATCCCTTTATGAAATGAAAGGGAAAATTTTGTTATGCAAATAGCTACCTTTTAATTTCTCTGTTTTAAAGGCTGGGTTTTTCTTGCACTGAGTCTTAAAATAGAGCGCACCTGTGTATCTCTTCTCCCACCTCACATGGTGGGTTAAATAAATATTAGTTTCCCCTTTTCTTAACCCCCAAATGCTTTGTAAAAACCTATATGTATTGATATATAACATTTTACCTTGTAGTATAGACTCGTGTGTGTGTGTGTGTGTGTGTGCGCGCGCGCGCGTGTACACGTGCACATGCGCGTGCACACGCATGTGAGGGCTCAGTTGTGCCCAACTCTTTGCGACCCCATGGACTGTAGCCCACCAGGCTCATCTGTCCATTGGATTTCCCAGGCAAGAATACTGGAGTGGGTTGACATTTCCTCCTCTAGGGGATCTTCCCCACCCAGGGATCGAACTCTCATTTCCTGCATTGCAGGTGGATTCTTTACCTGTTGAGCCACTGGGGAAGCCCGAGTATAGACTAGTAGTCCTCCAGACCTTTTTTGCAAAGGACCAGAGAGGAGATTTTCAGCTTTGGGGACTGTACAGACTATGCCCCGACCAGGCGTATATCGTTTTTCAGGCAGGTAGCCCGAGAGAACAGTAAATCAGCAGGCGGAGCTGGGTTCCAATACAGATGGATGGCATCACTGACTCAGTGGACGTGAGTCTGAGCAAACTCCAGGAGGTGGTTAAGGGAAACGGTGTGCTGCAGTCCACGGGGTCGGAAAGAGTCAGACACGTCTTAGCGACTGAAAAACAACAAGTTTTATTTATGCTCACTGAAACTTGAATTTTGTATAATTTTTACATGCCAGAAGATATTATTATAATTTTCCCCCACTGTTCAAAAAAGTGAAAACCATCTCATTTGTGGAAAAAATACGTGAGTCAAATTTGACCTACTGGTCATAGTTTATAGACCCTGTATAGTCTTTAAAATTTTTCTTTTTGTTTTTTAGAGAGTTTGGGAATAGGCTATTTTTATTTTATTATTTATATATTTTTGGCCATGCCCTGAAGCATGTGTGATCTTAGTTGCTGGACCAGGGATCAAACCTCTGCCTCCTGCAGTGGAACAGAGGAGTTTTAACCACTGGATAGGGAAGTCCCATGCAGATGTTTTTAGCTATATCCTATCTCCCCTGGTAGTCTGTAAACTTCCTGGGGTCTCAGGAGTAGATGAACCTGGATTTGAACCTCAGATGTGCCATTTACTTCCCAAGCATCCTGCTTCTTCATCCCTAACCTGATTCAGTTCAGTTCAGTCGCTCAGTCGTGTCTGACTCTTTGAGACCCCGTGGAATGCAGCACGCCTGGCTTCCCTGTCTTTCACCAACTCCCAGAGCTTGCTCAGACTCATGTTCATCAAGTCGGTGATGCCATCCGACCACCTCATCCTCTGTCATCCCCTTTTCCTCCTGCCTTCCTAACCCGGTAGCAGCCACCCTTACTTCATGGGGGTCTTGTGTGTAAATGTGAATAAAGACTCTGGCACACAGTAGGCATCTGATGAACAGTAGCAGTTGTTGTTCTTTCTCCTTACATGCCTTGTGCTACCTCACCAGTGCTTACTGGCACCTAGCAAATGCTCGCTGAGCGACTGGCAACATGATGAACGACCTGCCATCAGAATTACAACTGTAATTGATTTCCTCAGAAGAGGGGCAGCCGACGGAAGGACCCATTTACAAGGATCGATTAATTTCCCATTCAAAGGTGCCCTGACTTCTTGGCAGACTCAGCCAGAGATAATGAAACATGCACCCACATTAAAGGTTTGATTTATTTAATCCAATAGAGGGCAATGGTGCACCCCAAACCATGGATTGCATCTCGTCACTTTTCTATGCATCTTGAGTCCCTCACAATCTTTCTCCAGACAGGTTGGCGACTGTCTTCTTTGTCTCTGGTGCATTTTAAGGCATATAAACTTTAACATTTCAAAGACTCTCAAACCCACAAAATACAGATTGCTTCGATGGAAAAGAATCGGAAGACATCTGCTCCTACACATTTTCTGATGCTTCAGTTCTCCTTGAGCTCCCTGGGAAGCAGGTCCCCTTTCATCTCCAAGTGACCAGCCCCTCACTCCTGCCTGTGGGTCTAGGTTGATGTGTGTTGAAACCTCAACTGTGTGTTTTCTTTTATCTTAACCTTCCAGCTGTGCTTAGGGCCCTTCTGCTTTCATTTATCACCTCTTACTGGGCATTGGACAGAACAGGAAACTGAGAAAGGTCATAGAGGGCCCTTCTTGAAAACTCGTACTCATAGGGTGGACAGCTGGGCTTCTCTGGTGGCCCAGATGGTAAAAGAATCTGCCTGCAATGCAGGAAACCCGGGTTCAGTCTCTGGGTCGGGAAGATCCCCTGGAGAGGAGAATGGCTACCCACTCCTGTATTCTTGCCTGGAGAATTCCATGGACAGAGGAGCCTGGTGGGCTATAGTGCATGGGGTTGCAGAGTGGGATGACTGAATGACTAACACACACACACACACAGGGTGGACAACTACCTATCACTCACCTGTTAACCTTGGCTTAAATATTCTTCCAGAGACCTAAATCAATCTGATTCGGAAAAGAAGTGGAAAAAGAAAAAAAGGAAAAAGGCTGAGCATGACCAAGAGATCAAGGCTGGTCTTTCCTCACTTTGGTTTCTCAAATGACAACATTTTGACTCTGTTCTAAACCAGCAGAATTCTTGCTCACAGGGTGCCTCTTAATCAGCCAGCTATGCTGGAAATAACCTTCTTGCTGAACGTCTTACAAGGCTTACAGATTCCTTTTCTGCGCCTACTCTTGAATTACTCCTAACTTGTCCTCTGGAACCCTTATAATAGAGTGCCTCCAATCCTATTTTCATAAGATCCCTTTTCTCCTTTTTCTGGAGATTTGGATCTGAAGTCATGTGTGGAGGGTGAAGTGGGAATTGAAATCATGGCTGCTACCATCGACGGCAGATAGCCGTGAACTTGGAAGCAGCCACCAGGGGCTTCTGCTTTAAACAATTTACAACCAACAGCTCCTATGCTTCTATGGATCTCCCACGTCAGAGAGGCAGGACCATTCCTTTTTGGGTTTAGCATCTCAGAGGCCTTCTCAGGAGGATCTGGCCTGTTTCCATAGGTACTCTCTCCATGGGATATAAACATTTCTGGTTTTTATTGCAACCAGAGTGAGCCAAGACAAGCAAAATGTACCCCACCAAACCATTTCTGGCTAGCTGGCTGAGATTTTAGTGCTCTCTAAAAGCCTCCATTTAAAATGATTTTGTCCACAGGGACATTCTTATTTTTTTCTCGTCCCCAGGTGACTCATTATTTTCTCCTCCCAAGCTCCAGGAAGGACTTCCCTGGTGGCTCAGTGGTAAAGAACCACCTGCCAATGCAGGAGACATGAGTTCAATCCCTGGGTCAGGAAGAGCCCTTGGAGAAAGAAAAGGCAGCCCACTCCAGTATTCTTGCCTGGGAAATCTCATGGACAGAGGAGCCTGGTGAGCTACAGTCTATGGGGTCACAAAAGAGCTGGACACAACTTAGCGACTAAACAACAGTGACAACATCAAGCCCCAGGAAAGGATAAATCCCCTGGCATGACCACCCTGGGTGAACACATGCAACTACACAGGGCCTTTGAAGCTTCTCCAAGGATGGTAATTCCTTGACGGCTGACCTGCTGATGCCAGTCCTGGAGCCACTAGGAAGTGGCTTATGAACGGAAGCCTCAGGGAATGCGCCATCTCCCTGCACAGGTGTGTCCCACACAGAACAATGCATCCTCTAAATGCTTCATTGAGGAAAGCGGCGACAGAGCGGTCCCTGTCAGGTAGCTAATGGGCAGCAGGCAGTGGGATAGGAAACGTGGAGGCGTGCTGCCTGGGATGGGCTCAAGCTCAGCCCATAACCATCCATTGCAAGGCTGGTGGTACCCAGCCCGAGCTTCTAACATCTTTCCCCATCAGGGCTTCCTGCAGACCCTCTGCCAGCCTCTTAGTTTCAGTCCAACCTGGGATCTCCAGACCCACCTGGACCCCTTGACTTTGCCCTGAGTTTTTTGTTGTTGTTTTTTTTTTTTTCCTATTTTCCAAATGGAAATCATCTCTCCAGCTAGAAGGCACTTGGTTTCCAGGCTTGGAAGCTAAAGAAATATATTTCAAAGACTAACAGACAAACGTGACATAAACTAGAGAGTCCCTCTAAGCTCCTGATATCCTTATTTAATCAAATTGCTCTTCTGCTGGTCCCTGTCTGTCACTGTGGATTATGGAGATTTCGCTGGTCTCAAGGATGCTTTCCTCTTTTAAAATTAGCTCTTATTTTCCTCCTTAAGGTTTTTTGTTTTGTTTTGGGCAGAGGATGGGAGGGGGCGGGAGGTAGAAGAGGGAAGAGACAAGTTAGGAGACAGTCCCTGTGCAGATACCCCCCCTCCCCCCCTGCCGTGTAAATTGAGTGATGCCCAGGAGAAGTGTCACCAGTCATGTAAGGATGTGAGAGTTCGACTATAAAGAAGGCTGAGCACCGAAGAATTGATGCTTTTGAACTGTGGTGCTGGAGAAGACTCTTGAGAGTCCCTTGGACTGCAAGGAGCTCAACCAGTCAGTCCTAAAGGAGATCAGTCCTGGGTGTTCATTGGAAGGACTGAGGCTGAAGCTGAAGCTTCACTACTTTGGCCACCTGATGCAAAGAGCCGACTTATTAGAAAAGACCCTGATGCTGGGAAAGATTGAGGGCAGGAGGAGAAGAGGGCGGCAGAGGATGAGATGGTTGGATGGCATCATCGACTCAATGGACATGAGTTTGAGCAAATTCCAGGAGATAGTGAAGGACAGGGAAGCCTGGCGTGCTGCAGTCCATGGGGTTGCAAAGAGTCAGATACAACCGAGTGACTGAACAACAACAACAGAAGAAGGGTCACTTGCTCTTCTTTCTTCTGAATATTTATTACCTTACTTTTCTTTCATCAACACCAGTGCGGCTTATAAAACACAACTTTCTTGTTAAACTCAAAGCATACCGTATAAGATCTCATTCATTTTCAAGCTTTTTGTAAGAAAAAGATCTCTTTCTTTAAACGTAGTGGGTGTGTTCTCTCAAACTCAAGCAAATTCTTTTTTCCTGTCTTGTCACTCTGCCAGGTGAGGCTGCCAGCCACAGTGACCTGGTTTCAACGCTCAAGTCTGTTGCTGAGTTGGTAGCAGGGGAAAACAAGTTCTCTGTGCTACAGTTTCCTCATCAGGGCTTGAGAGATTTCTTACCCCACAGCACAGTGTTTTGGGAAGATGATACAGAAGGTATGGCTCATCCTTGGGAATCGACAGTTTAATGCATCTTTCTCCAAAGCACTTTTGGCCTCTTAGCTATCTACCATTCTGTTTCGTAGAGAAAAAAAAAATTTTTAAACTTCAAAGATGTCAAAACTCGTAACACAAGCATATATTCCTTTGCAGCTTTTCAAGGCCCCCATCTCTGCCCCCATCTTCCTCTGGGCAAGTATTAGCTTCTCCCGGCTTACTGAGGACCCCGGGCTGCAATGTCATCACAGTGCATTGTAATCAAGACAATCCAGTAAGTAACGAGAAAAGATAGCACTGACCAAAGGGAAGTGGGGAAATGGAAGGTTGAGAAACACAAAACAGATTTGGCTTCTGAACCTTATCCGTGGGCCCAGAGCTCGGTCACTGTGTTGCTATCTTGAAACAGGAAGTCCCAGCTCTTCCCTGTAGGAAGACCTCAGGGAACATGCCTCACCAATGCCTAGGAACAAGAACCAGCTAAAACTAATTTCCATTCATCGATATGACCCATTATGTGCCAAGGGCTTCACAAAGGGCCACTGTTTGCAAAATGCATAATCATAATCATCATTATTATTCACATTTTCTAAATATTTTTTGTTGTACCATGGAGCATGTAAGACCTTAGTTCCCCAACCAGGGATCAAACCCGTGTCCCTGCATTGTAAGCACAGAGGCTTAACAGTTGGACCACCAGGGAACTTAATGAATGAGAAAATGAGGTGAGAGATTAGGGTACATGTCTGCTGGTTCCTAAGACTGTGCCCTTTCTTCTCTGTCCTAGCAAAGTACGCAAGTCCTGCACCAGTTCAGGATAATTGCTAACTAGCTTAGGGCCCTCTGAACCTTCCTGGGTTGCTGTCTTTCAGCCAAGCAATTGACGGGAACAATTCCTCACATACCCTCAAATTTCAAGCCCATTGCTCTTTGGTCAAAGAGCAAAGACTCTAATAAACCTGGCTGACCTTACACCAAGCAATTGTGTTTTCAGGCAGTTCCAGACGTGGAAACAATCTCAATTAATAAACTTATAAGGAGCTGTTCTCTTCTCTCCTTTCTGTTCTCCCCCTCTCTCTCCCTCCCTGTTTCTCTCTTGTGATGCCATGTTTTTCTAAAGGTTCCCACCATCACCTTTTCCTACAATGTGTTCTATTTCTTCTTCTTCTTTTTAATGTGGATCATTTGCAAAGTCTTTACTGAACTTGTCACAGTATTGCTTCTGTCTTGTGTTTTGGGGTTTAGGCCTAAGGCATGTGGGATCTTAGGGATTAAACCAGCACCCTCTGCACTGGAAGGCAAAGTCTTAACCACTGCAACACCAAGGGCAGTCCCTGTTCTGCTTTTTTTCAACTTCTTTTTCTGTGTCTTCCAAACACCAGTGAAACTTACCATGAATCTAGTTAGAAAAAGTATATCTAAAATGTCCGTGTTTAAAAATCTTCTATACTGTTCTTATTTAAATAGCCCCATGAAAACATCAATCCAAAATAACAGCAACAAAAATGAAACAGAAAGAGCCCACCCTACTGAGATGTTACCTCTAGCCTGACTCTGCTGCGAGACGAATCTATCACTTGCCACTTCCTCGTTTTATCCTGATTGTTTCCTAAAGCAATAACAATTGTCTGCAGAAACACCATGAATCCTGCTGGCGAAACCCAACCAGGAGTGAAGCCTTAAAAATACCCACACAGAATCAGAAATTACTTAAGGAGCCCTGTACGGAGGGCCGGGGGGAATGGTGGTATATTTGAGTGGAAGACAAGAAAGAGACAGACAGACAGACATTTTACAAATCCCCAGGCTTCATTTTTTCACTTCCTATTTTCTATTCACATCATGATTTCCTCTGGAATTTATCACCAGGATTTTATGGTGCCTTCATGTTCTCTTTCCCTTTTCCCCTTCTGTTCGCTTCGCATTTGTTTTTATTGATTTGGGCTCTGAAAGCTTGGCTCATTTATCACATATTTGAAAGCCTTCATCTTCTTACTCTGTTGTCACCAGCGCTGTAACACCATTCACAAACACCACAAATACTCTCGGCCTCCCCCTCCCTTCCCGCACCATCTGTGCTCGGGGCCACCTTAACTTCACCAAAGCACAAAGGGTAGAGTGGATGACTGCGTGACCACGGCTACTTCAATCTTCTTGTCACTTTTACTTATATTCCCCAGCCCCCATTTATTATTGGAATGCAGGTCATTGTTTTAGTTCACTGGTCTCAAAAGCTGGCAAAAGCGGACATGAACCCTTATGACAGCTTGCCTTCCTTCATTTCATGTCTATCCCTGAGAAATTGGAGGTAATTACATTTTTATTGATCAAGTCACCCCATAAAGGTACTAAAAAGCTGCCAACAGAAGGGAGGATATTGTGAATTGCTTCCATCAAATGAATAACTGGAATATTCTTACTTTTTGGATATGTAGGTCTTAATTTGAGTTTGTTTGAACAGAGGAACACCTGTATGGGCCTTGTTTAAAGTCATTCTCTTTCTTTTTTAATTTCCAGTTTTATTCAAGTAGGCCCTAAATCTCGGATTCTCAAAGCTGAAAGTGATTCAGAAAGTTGGTCTTTTCCTAATTTATTAAGATGACAGAGAATGGGCGTGGTGGGGGTGGGGCAGGTGGACTTGAAAGGAACAGACTAACAGCTTGGTGAACTGGTTACATGAAACCAAAATGTCTGATGATAATTTTCGGTCTGAATTTTTCCCTAAGAAGAAAAAAAATATAAGAAGATGATACTCACAAGCCCCAAATTCTTGTGTCTAAGCTTAAATATGGAGAAGACAATGGCAACCCACTCCAGTACTCTTGCCTGGAAAATCCCATGGGCAGAGGAGCCTGGTGGGCTGCAGTCCATGGGGTCTCCAAGAGACGGACACAACTGAGCAACTTCACTTTCACTTTTCACTTTCATGCATTGGAGAAGGAAATGGC
Source organism: Cervus elaphus (assembly GCF_910594005.1). Lineage (NCBI taxonomy): Eukaryota > Metazoa > Chordata > Mammalia > Artiodactyla > Cervidae > Cervus > Cervus elaphus. The sequence goes on from NC_057836.1 coordinate 8,729,368, forward strand.
AGCCCACTCCAGTGTTCTTGCCTGGAGAATCCCAGGGACAGCGGAGCCTGGTGGGTTGCCGTCTGTGGGGTCACACAGAGTTGGACACGACTGAAGTGACTTAGCAGCAGCAGCAGCAAGCTTAAATATCACCCTCTCCCACCATCCCAGGTCCTCCACCACACTAACTCCTTGCTCTCCTGGTCACACTGCAGTTTTCCAATATTCTTCTCAAAATGTGTTACCTAGAATTGGATTCAGGATTCAAGATGTGGTTTCAGCTGGGCTGAGTAGTATAGGACTATGTAATTGTTTGATCTATACAGAAGGTCCGTGTAGTCAAAGCTATGGTTTTTCCGGTAGTTATGTGATAGTTGGACCATAAGAAAGCTGAGTGCCAAAGAATTGATGCTTTCAAATTGTGGTGCTAGAGAATACTCTTGAGAGTCCCTTGGAAAGCCAGGAGAGCAAATGAGTCAATCTTAAAGGAAATCAACCCTGAATATTCACTGGAAGGACCGATGCTGAAGCTGAAGCTGAAGCTCCACTACTTTGGCCACCTGAGGCAAAGAGCTGACTCACTGGAAAAGACCCTGATGCTGGGAAAGTTTGAAGACAAAAGGAGAAGGGGGGCGGCAGAGGATGAGATGGTTAGATAGCATCACCGACTCAATGGACGTGAATTTGAGCAAGCTCTGGGAGATAGTGGAGGACAGAGGAGTCTGGAGTGCTGCAGTCCATGGGCTTGCAGAAAGTTGGACACGACTTAGCAACTGAACAGCAACAAGATTTTTATAGTGGTGTCACACTGTTGGCTGTGAGGGATACAGCAACTACAACAAAAGTCCAAGTGTTTCTTAACATGAAGGAGGGTCAAGCCAGGCTTGTCCACTTCTTCAGGGGATGTTTTTGGGAAAGAAAATGTGAGGTTCAACTTTAATCTCTCTGACTTTCCTCTTGTTTTTGCTCCCTGTTGGCAAGTCTTTAGTTCATTGCAACTTATCTAGGTGTGGATTTGTAGCCCTCCTCTTGGTTATCTCTTCCAACTCTCTTTTCATAAGCAAATTCGATGGCTTTTTGGTCTTTATTCCACAATAAACAGAACATGGGCTTTGGAGTCAAGCAGAGTTAGGTTTGAATCCTGGCTCCGTCATTTAATAATTGCGTGGTCATAAGCAAATTGGTTATCTCTGAACTCTGTTTCCTTCCTTAAAAACTCCCTCCAGGTTGACATTCACGTGTTCATCACTATTTTTTGTGTATCAACTGCAAACCTTCCAGCTTCAGTAGTTATCTCTCTACCTGTCTTTCTTATCTTGTTCTCTATGGTATCACGAAAAATGCGATCAGATGCCTTGCTGTGAAAGCAAACTGTGCCATGCCCGTGGCCCTTTCCAAGCCTCAGGAGAAGAAAATAAATCAGAACAGGTCAACTCTTCCTTGAGGGACGCTTGGGGAAATACAAAGTGGAAGAAATTCGGCTTCTCACTCACTTTCCCTCTTTTGTGTTTTCTGTTCCCCGTTCCTTGTCCTCTTTTCCAGTCTGTTGTTTCATTTTCTCGTGTCTTTTAGATCAGCTGCTGTCACATTAGCTGATGCACTCCCATCCTCCCTCCACCCTGCGCTGCCTGCTTGATGGAGTAAAAACCCCTGTGAGTTGAAGAGTTCTGACACACACACTTTCTGAGGGTCATTTTTCTATTCAGAATTTGTCAATGTCATGTTGTCACGCTATCTCCCAGATCCACTCAAGTCTCTCTTGGGACTTCCCAGGTGGTCTAGTGGTTAAGATTTCACTTTCCAAGGCAGGAGATGTGGGTTCAGTCCTTGGTCGGAAAGCTAAGATCCTACATGACTTGTGGCCAAAAAACCAAAACGTTAAACAGAAGCAATATTACAGGCAAATTCAACAAAGACTTAAAAAATGGTCCACATTAAAAAAAAAACAAAACACCTTAAAATAATAAGACTCTCTTGTTTTCATTTCAGGCCTTCAGCAGTCTCTTTCCAACCTGTCTCTCTAAACTGACTTCAGAGCACCACCTACCCTTTGCAAATGTGCCTTAGTGAATGGCTCTTCACTGTTCTCTAAGCAGCCATCCACATCCTCCCTCTATACTGGTCCTCCTCCTGCCGTCTAACTCAGGCTGCTGTACATGTACAGCTGTGCAGGTTGTCTACTGTACAAGGGCCCCCAAATGGGCTTCAGTGGGGACTGAAGAAATTCACCTGGTGCCCTTCTAACCAAGCTCCCAGTCCCAGTGTGGGACTGCACGTGCCTAAAATCATAGGCACACTCCTCTAACTTAGATAAAGGCAGCTGGTTGAACTTCAGCTGCTCCTATAAGGCCTCAGTCAGGGGACCCCTGCTCATTCCCTGTGCTCTCACTCTCTCTTACTCTTCTTGGGGACTCAATGTCTCTGCCCCTTGCCAGCTGTTGTCACCATGTCAAGTAAGATGGGCAAGTATGTGGGCTTTGCAGTCAGACTGCCAGAGTTCACATCCTGGCTCTACCACTGGCTATCTGGGTGACCTTGAGCAAGTTATTTAATCGCTCTGAGCCTCAGTTTCCTCATCTTTAAAACAGAAATGGGACTTTTCTGATGATCTAGTGGTTAAGAATCCACCTGCCAATGCAGGGGACATGGGTTTGATCCCTGGTCTGGAAAGATTCCACATGCTGCAGAGCAACTAAGTCCATGAGCCACAACCACTGAAGCCTGTGTGCCCTAGAGCCCATGCTCTGCAACAAGAGAAGCCGCTGCAATGAGAAGCCTGAGCATCACAACTAGAGAGCAGCCCCGCTCACTGCACCTGGAGAAAGCCCACAAGCAGCAATGAGAACCGAGTACAGCCAAAAATAAGTAGGTAAGTAAAATTTTTAAAGCCTGCCTCATAGTGTGCTGGGGAAAAACAAGTGACATATTCCCCTAACCCACTCAGCATGGGGCTGGGCACATAATCGTTGTTGGCTGTGTTGACTTCTCGCGTTTTCCTCAATTATTGAGACGTGTGGCTCAAGGGAAGAACGAATGAGGAAGTGTATGTCTCATGAAGTCGGGGTGAGAGATAAAATACAGAACAGCCAGTTCAATGTGAATTTCAGATAAACAACACATTGTTTCTAGCATAAGTGTATCCTAAATGTTTACCTTGTCCAGAGAACTCTCGAACGGGTGGACTGGCTCATGGTCAGGGATGATGGCCAAGGATCGTTTGATCTTTTCACCCTCTCATCTCGATTCTCCCTGCTGCTCCTTCTCCCCACACAAGGCCTCTCCCATGAGATCTTTTACACGAAAAGTGTGACAGAGGCTCTCCTGAGGGATGAGACCTGAGGTCTCCGAATGAAGCCTTTAGGTGTTCTTGTGAAGGTTGTGGTTTGTGTGTAGAAGTACGTATTTTCCCATTCATATGCCCTGTGAGCCACAAAATGTCATACTTCCCACTTTCTCTACCTTCCTGGTATTATTTGCTGCTTTTGATATTGTGTGTGTGTTCAAAGACACGATATTACTATTATGCATTCTGGAAAGCTAAGTGTTTTGGTAAGTGGGTTTTATATACTGGAATTTCTCTTTTTCATAAGTGACTTTTCTTATAAACCATGTTTGTGGTAAAGCTGGAATCCTCTAAACCTTCTTATGCATTCAGACTTTTCTCTTGTGATTATTCTGGCATTTCGCATCGTTATTCTCAAATACACTATCTGCTCTCTCCTATCTATAACGTGTCAAAAATTTCCATGCTTGGCATTTGCACTACAGTAAAAAAAATTCCTGGGCACCGGCCCCAGTAAATTATTAGTAGTCTCATCACGTAGTCATCAGGTTGACATTTACTTGTATCACCCATGTATCTAGTCCTGATGACAAATAATCCCTGAATGGGCTGCTGATACCTCATCCTTTCTTTATATTATTTTGCCTTCCTAGAGCCTTGTCTCTTCCTGGAATCATTGCAGAGGAAGTTACTAAACCACCAGCAGTACCAAATGTGGTTCTGTTCTTTTCACGATCTTCTTGTTTTTTATAGTCTTTCATTTCAAATCCTTCATGACCGACTCCCTGCCCAGATTCTTTCCTCTCTCATTCCTCTGTCTGCACGACCAAGAAGCATCCATTTCTCCTCTGGTTAGTCTTCAGATTTTTTGCTGTTTGACCTCACTACTCTCACTCTCCCTCTTCCTCTCGGGAGTATCTCCTATACTTTATCCATTCACTCAACAAGCATCAGTGAATGTTTGTCGAGTGAGTGGATAAAGTATAGGAGATTCTTCTATAGGAGATACCCCACGTTGTGCCTGGCACCATGCTTGATGTGGATCTGGCGTGGATCTGAGAGCATATCCTGCCCTCAGATGGCTCAGGGTCTTCTAGGACAGACAGACAGGTCAACCAAATAAGTGAGGGAAGTGTGACAATGGAGCCAAACCTCAAGTGGGTGAGGAGCTGCAGGAGTGGCTCCTAATGTCTGGCTCCTGGTATGGGCACAGGCATAGCAGGGACCAGGGGAAGCTTCCCTAAAGAGGTGCCAATTGAACTGAGCCTTGTGGACAAGTAGAGGGCATGTATACCACAGACAGAGAGAGGTGTGTGTCAGTAGGAGCTGGGGCAGCACCCAGCTGGTTCATGATGGCCATTGTGGATTGTCAGGAGGCGGGGTTGGTATTTCCAGTGGGGTCAGGTCATGGAGGGCCTTGCATAGCATAGGAAGGATGTTGGGCTTTATTCCAAGGGTGATGGAGACTCACTAAATGCTTTGATACTCTTTGCATTAGGAAATGTTTAATCTGGTGGCAGTATGCAGGGTAAGAGGGCATGGTGGACTAGAGATGAAGAAACTATTACAGGAGACTTGGCCTGAGATGATGAGAGTCTGAACTATGACAGTGAGAGGCGGGGCTCTTTCTTGGCATTCCTGTGCTTTTATCTCCACAGTAAGTGCTTCGCATGTATCCTCTCACATTTATCCTCTTCATTTGCAAGAACCTGAGGGGTCGCAAAGAGTCGAACACAACTCAGCGACTGAACTGAACTGAGGAATGAGAACTATCATTTAATCCATCTGATAGTTAAGGAAACTGAGGCTCAAAAAGATTAGATAATGCCCCAGGTTCACAGGCATCAAAAACTAGTGAAGCTAGAATTCAAATTCAGCCCACTTTGCTCACATGGTGAACCTCGTCTTAACTCAGGTGAGTCACTGGGACTTTTTGACCAATTAGGAGTGACTAAAAGGTAGAGAAGGGTCTAGAGCTGGACCATCCAATAGGAATAGAATACAGATCACAAATGCAAGCCACACGTGTAATTGAAAATATTCTAGTAGCACATTAAAAAAGAAAAGGAAAAACTTTAATTTATTCTATTTAATCTTATATATCCAGAATACTATCACTTCAACAAGAAATCAGTCTAAGATATAAAAATATTTTGTCTTCTTTCTCTGAGCGAAGTCTGGTGCATAATTTACACTGACAGCACATCTTGGTTTGGACCAGCTATACATGAGGTACTTAATAGCACATGTGTCCAGCGGCTGTTAATAGAACGGCTTTCTTCTTTCTTCTGTGGGCAATGTGGTAGATGGAGATGACATTTTTGGAGGTAAGAGAATACAGGAAGAAATGATCCTTTGGAAGGAGTTTGAAATTCAAAACATCTAGGTAGAAACATCTAGGTGGAGATTCCTAGTGTCTGCCTTCTCTTGTCTGTAGGTGTGGATCTCAGCAAAAAGGTCTGAGTGGACATAAAAATTTGGGAGCTAGTCTCATTAGATGGTTGTTAAAACCCTAGGTAAGAAGGAATCACATGGGGAGATTATGTAGATGGATTAGCCTTTGGAAACAGCGGGAAGGCATGGATGCCTTGTACATATGAAGGAGTCTTATCAGTAGCAGCAGGTGAGGTCTCTCCCTTTGAACAGGAAGGAAGGACAAGATGAGTACGGATGCAGAGGGTAAGTCTGTGCAGGTAAGGGGTGTGGGGATGATGGCAGGGGTCCTCCTAGCTCATTCTACTTTCTTCCCTTCTGTAGAGAAATGAACCCTGGCTTTTATGTCTGACTGCTCACAAAATCTGTATGTGAAAAGAAGAGGAAAAGGCAAACAAAATATAAATATTTGCCTAAATGGGGACCAAAACCAAGTTGAGCTTTCATCACTCCTAGTTGCCACCCCATTTTCTTTCTCTCTCATTAAACTTTTTATTCTGAAATCATTATAGACCCACAGGAAGTTGCAGAGAGTACAGAGAGTTCCCCTATTACCCTTTATCCTGCTTCCCCTGATAAAGATATCACGAAACTATAGTATCAAAACCAGGAAACCGATATTGGTACAATACTAATAACTGGACCTCTAGCTTTCCTTTTACCACTTCCTAGCAAAAAGTAACCTGACTAAAAAGAAAAAAGTGATGTAAGATGTAATGTCCAACCTGGTCAAGAGCTTGGTGTGTGTTAAAGAGGTTTATCCCTGTAACTAAAGGACATACAAAGACACTGCAGTAAATGCCAATAAAATGCTCAGGCCAAAAATACCTTCTTACAGCCATTTGTAATTTGCTCCAGCATTATTTGGTTAAACCAGGCTCTTCTCTGTTTGTTTGGTGGTTTTTTCATTTTGGAGAACAGCAAGGAAGGGACTGCTCTGTTAGAGATAGATATAGATATATAGAGAGATATTCGGCAGCATCTCTAACAAGGAATGCATGGTTCAGAAGAGAGAAGCTATGTGCCCAAGGCTGTACTGTTTTATGATCTGGGTCTCTTTGACTACAGCACTTAAGTTCAGTTTACGACATTGTACTATCTCTTGGTATGTGGCTATTTCATGCCCTCATCAACACAGAGGAAAACCGATGGATTAGGAAGGAGTCAGCATTCAGATAAGTGACTCTATTCAATGTTCAAACAGGGAGGATTTCAGAGGAACCCACAGCACCCAACACAATACATTCCTTGATAAACGCTAAGGGGTTAATCGAACCAGCTCACAAAACAGACCCAAAGGAGACAGGCGCATTCCTCAAAAGCAGGATCAAAGAAAGAACCAAGACTCTCTTTGCTTCAAGGAAACAAAAACCAAAGAGAGAAAATTAAGCCGACTTGAAGAGAACAGTGGCTATCCATCGACCGAGGGTTGGTCAAGGCAAGTAACACATTTATTCAGAGAATGAGAGACTTCGGCTGTATTTTCACTGCAAGTGGTAATTTGTTAACGGGTAAATATGGAATGACTTTCTTTCTTCCTTGGTGATAAATGAGCTCACTTTCTCAAAAAAAAAAAAACCCCAATATGTCTGGCAAGAGGTAGAAGACAGAAAAAAAAAAAGAAATATTTCATCCATTAAGATCCGAAAAGCAAAAGAAATACATATTTCTGATAGCTGGCTGGAAAGAGGTTAGCCTTGACAATTCCTGGGTGGCTGAAAAAGGAAAAATTTAGCAGGAACAGGCTGAATAAGGGTGGTCAGATGCCTTAAGGCTGAGTGATCGCTATAAAATGACATTTTTCCTACACAGGCTCCTTATTTATTCTGTGTATCTACACCTTCCCTTATATCACTGAGTATCATATGTGTGCTACCAGTAATAAAATAGTTTTTGTCAAATCCAAGAAGACAGGCTGAGAGCAATTTGTAGCTGTGCAGACAAACTACAGGGGGCTGGACACAGGGACAGGGTTTTGTCGTCTGTTGTAGCCACTGGGAAGGGTCCTCAGCCTTCAAGGGCCAAGACAGAGCGGCACACACGTGCTAAGAGCAGAGGAAATAACTGAAATCAACTTAGCTCTATAAACGTTGTTATCAAATAGTCAAGGGAGGGAAGGAGAAACAAGTCCCTCTTTTGATGGATCGGCTCTGCATCGACCCAAGTTCAAACTCAGCCAAGAGGTCAGTTTTGTCATTAATCTCCCACCAACTGTGCCACTCGACTGTTCGTATCGAATCCCAGCCATTGGTTTGGGGATGAAGAGATGCAGTCTGCATTTTGAAATCCACGCAAATGCTTAAATAGACCCTGCTTTACAGGCAGGCAACAAGAATAACCACCAGATACAACTTCAACTCACCTCACCTTCTAGCTGTTGAAACATGAGACGTTCCTCCCATATCTAGTCCACTGCAGGGGAACTGTTTTTTTCAGGGTCTTTCAAGACCGGCTCTGAGACATATCTTAGATATTACCGTCAAAGTCCTGCAAGTCGACAATGAAATAAAACCAATGCCCGGCCAACAGGCACACCCAGGCAGGCAGAGAGGGTAGGAGTCTCATCACTGCCACCTTCCCCCGGATCACTCTGAACTGCAGATAAGCTAAGCGGGGGCAGCGCGGCCACCGGGGCAGAATGTAAATGTGATCAACGGGGCATCTGGTTTCGCGTCTCTCTGCAGCATTCATGGAAGTGATCATGAAAAAAAAAAAAAAAAATGGGAAGAAGTGAGGAGGAAAAATAAGGAGAGACAGGGCCCCTTCTGGGGAAAACAATTCTAGTCCTGAATTCTCAACTGTGCATTCCGGTGATGGCTTCTACTGAGCGCTGGGTGACAGACACGCTGAGTTAGATCCAGGTTGGGGCCAGGCAAAAGGTGGCAGTTTCTGCCTCAATCTTTCTGCTCTCCCTTCCCCACTCCAATCATGATAAATATATTTATACTCACTTGATTATGTCAGCCAGACAATGCTCCCCTAATTGGCAGTGATCAGGGTTCCAGAATTGCTCAGGTGAACCCGCTGTCTCTATCAGGCAGATCGAGAAGGGGCAGTTAATGGCGTCCTCATTAACAGTTTCCAGTGGAATAAAAAGCAATCCCCCGACTTGTGCATGGTAGTGAATTTTCCTAACAGCTCCTAAAACCAGCCCTTGAGGAACTCAGGCGTACATGAACCTGCCCAGCATAGAATGCTTTTATAAATCTTCCCCACCCCCGGCTCAAGTGCACAGAAAAAAAACCCATAGCCACTTCCTTCTGCTCTTTTGTTCTTTTATGCTTTTTCTCTTTTCTTTTAGAGGGCTTATGGAGCTAACTGTCATTTTTGGTTCTTGGTTCTTTGCAAATTTTAGAGACATCTGGCATGCACTTTACTGCATTTGCCAGCTCTGGTGTTTGTAGATACGTACACGGTCTCTACTGCGTGTGCCTGTGAACATACCACGTGTATAACTTACCAGTGCATAATTTGGAGCTTGAGTGTGTTGGTATATACTGACACGTAAGTGAGAATACCACAGTACTGGTCCTAAGTAACTGCTCAATAAATATTTGCTAAATGAATGCACTAAGGCAAATGCTATTCATTCATTCATCAGACACTTGAATGCCTCTTGGGTGCCAGGCACTGAGCTAAATGCTGGATGTTTGGTGATGCATACTAAGTCCCTGCCCTCAGGGAGCTCACAGTTGAGGGCAGGAGGCAGGCACATGAATAGGCAATTATAAGTCATCTAAGAGACACAGAGATAGAGTCTTGTGTAGGGTAGCACAGAGCTCCTGGGAGAGAGAACTTAGACCACCTACGGGAGGAACAGAGGCTGGGTGTTTGTGGGGGTGTCTCCTGAAGGTGGTAAGGGTTCTGGACAAAGAAGACAGCACAATCCATGGCAAGACACAAGAAACAACAGGATGTGCACAGAGAACCAGAAGCCAGAGGATGCTGCTGGAAATCATGGAGGCAGGGGGTTGACCGGAATGAAGAGGGGGCTCAGGCAGGGACTGGATCTGGGAGGATGGATCCTGGGGGAAGTCAAGGAAAGTAGCTTCCACTGTCTCAGTTAGGGCCCTGATTTTTCTGGATTCTGCCAGAATGTGTATAAGCACACCTCAAAAAAGAATTTGGACCAGCTGCAGAAGCTTTGCTGGAATACATCAGGAGCTCTGGCCATGCCCCGAGCCTGACATTGACGAGCTGGGTGAACCTGACCAAGGGCTGGCCTCTGGATGGGTACACCAAGGGGGTGGACTCTGGGGGCACTAAGAACCCTCCCAGCTTTTCTTCTCTAAGTTGCCTAGATTTTCTGAGGTTTGCAGATAGATCATGCCCGGCTCTGGTTCATGTACACACCGTGGGGCACGAAAGGAATGAGACCTCTTCCGAGCAGCATTCAGGATCACAGAATCACTCACCATCTTTCACTCTGTAGTCAGCTAGAGTGCAATTTCATAGAAATCACTAAGAAGTGCTGCCTGATGGAGATGCCCTACTGTCTTCAACCTGGGTCACAGTCTCATTATTGCAATTCTGAAGACCCCCAGTTAAATTTATAGCACGGATCTCTGTTTGATTTAATTTCTGTGAAACACTGCTTAGCTCACATCCTTTCTGCTCGAAAATCCTCAAGGATTCCACTTTACTTCGAGAATCAAGCCCCCAAATCTTAGAGTGGCCTTCAAGACCACCCCTGATCTAGCCCCCTACCTTAGCTGCTACAACCGGCACCTCTGCCAGCTGGGACTCCTAGCAAAGGCATCCAGGAGTGTTCCTACCACTCTTCTCTACTCACTCTTCTCTATTAGCAGCCTCCCCACTAAAGGTCCAAGTCAAACTCAAGTCCATGTCCTCTGGGAACACTGTCTGATGACCCCTGTCCTTTTCTGAATCCTGTGGAGCACTCACTGACCATGTAGTTCGTTAGTAACTATTCATTTTGCCTTGCGGTTCTGGTCTTCTTGGCTTTAGCTAATTTGTAAGCTCCAGAGGATAGGAACCATGCCTCATTCCTCTTTGCAGGGTGTGGACCTGGCATAGTATCCATCTCATGGAAAGTTTTTTGCTGGTGATGGGTTTTTCTACATTGCAGCCTCTATTGAGTAAAATCCATCGGAAGTGTGGTTACCATTACTGTTATCATAGTGATGTTGAAGTTTTTTCCATCTTTTTAAAAAAAATATTTATTTATTTAGTAAACTGTGCCAGGTCTTAGTTGTAGCATGTGGGATCTCATTCCCTGACCAGGGATTGAAACTGGGACCCCCTGCAATGGAAGCACCTAGTCCCAGCCACTGGACCACCAGGATAGTCCCTTTTTTTCCTTCCTCTTGGGAAAAAAGGAACCTTGGAGAGAGTGGTTTGGTGCAACTGTGCTGGAGTAATGAGAACGTGAAACATTTCTCCCACGTTTCATAAACAGTATTTTACATGCGTTATTTGGGAGCTTAAAGTTCATCCAGGAATGAGTTATTTCACAGATCAGAAGGAGCATATGTGTAATCCACCAGGGGCAATAAGCTCTCTGCTAAATTTAAAGGGGAAAACAATTGAACACTTCATCCTGAAAGTAGAAAGGTTTTGACATCACCTGACCAGAGAGGAACATGAGGGACCTATTTAATTTCTGGCCCCCAGGTTTTCTTGTACATGTTCCATTGAACAACACATGGGAATTTTCACAAAAGAGGAACTGGCATGAAATCAATAAGGAAAATCACCATTTCCTTACTGATCCAACAGCATTTAAGGAAGTTGAGCTCTGCCAATTTGTAGCTGGGCAGTTTTTTAACTGTGCAGAATTTGAAACTGGGCAGTTAAAGCCACCATCTAAGCTGGGAGCTGTGATTTTCCCAGAAGCAGAGCTTCAGGAAGAAAAATATCTTTTAAACGTCAGTTCCATTTTTGCAAAATTGGATCTGTTCATGAAAAATTGCTTTAAGTCCAGGTTTTTTTTTCTTTTCTTTCCTCATTAGTAAAGGATATGATGATTTCTTTTTGCCCACACAGAAATGCATTCATTTACTCAACAAATAAATATTTATTGAGCACCTACCATGAGCCAAACACTGTTTTAGGTGCTGGGGATGTGGATGTGGACAGAAGAGGCAAAGTCCTTGACCTCTGGAACTTGTCCTCTAGTGGGGAGGAGAGTGGAGAGACTGATAACAACCAAGTCAATGAATAAGCAGATATCTTAGCAGTTATCAGGCACAGATAACTGAAACAATGCTAATATCTTATTGTACCTAGAAAATCAATTTCCAGAAAATTAAACATTAAGACTCCCACATCAATATTACCTTAGCTCATGTAAGTAACATATATTAAGGGGTCTTTTAAAAAGATTAACTAGTAGGGAATATATATATATATATTGCTCTTTGCATGTGACATTGACAGTCCCTGCTGACCTTTAACAAGACTGGTGTCTTTGAGGAGCATTTCTAGAAGGATTTTTGCCAACTTGTGTTTGTTCCTTTTGGGCACAGTATGGCACTGTGGCCCTCATAGGGGTCCACACTGGAAACCTCTACTTCCTTCCTAGCGCCCTTCTCTCTTCTCCTCCTATTCTGCAAAACTGGCACCCCTCTCTACTGGGTCTTTATCTTTATTTATTTCTAATTGGAGTATGGGGATGACAGAGGATGAGATGGTTGGATGGCGTCACTGACTCAATGGACCTGAGTTTGAGCGAGCTCTGGGAGTTGGTGATGGACAGGGAAGACTGTCGTGCTGCAGTCCATGTGGTCACAAAGAGTCGGACATGACTGAGCGACTGAACTGAACTGAATAATTGCTTCATGATATTGTGTTAGTTTCTGCTGCACGACATGAATCAGCTATGCTCATATATATATTCCCTCCCTCTTGAGTTTCCATTTCACCCCCTCATTCCACCCTTCTAGGTCATCACAGAGCACGGAGTTGAGTTCCCTGTGCTATAAAGCAGCTTCCCACTGGCTAGCTATTTTATACATGGAGATGTATACATGCCAATTCTACTCTCTCGATTCATTCCGCCCTCTAATGTGTTTTTAAACCCTATCTTTTAAATATGTCTAATATTGACTCCCTTCTTTCCTTCACCTTCTCCTTAGTGAGGCTTTATAGTCTGTCTCCATGACCTCAGCATCCTGCTTTTCCTCTCTCACTCTAGACTCCAAGGCCTCTAGTCTCCCCTCTTCATTGTTTCCAGAATGATCTGTTTAAAACACACCCTTCCCCTGCTTCCCAGGCCTGCAGGACAGAGCTCAGGCTCGGGATGGTCACTGTGGGCCCAGCCCCAGCTGGACCTGGGCAGTTTTGCGTGTCTGCATCCTTCCTAGAGGCTGGCCCCAGGCACACCAGCACTACGGAAGTTAATGGTTGAATACACTCCTCTTTTTACCTCCTCAATCTTTGCCATTTTAAAATACAGCTCAAGCTGGGCCACAAAGGCGTGTGCACTATCTCTGGAGTTTGCCTCAAGCACAGTGAGATCTATGCCGCCTCAGCCAGGGGCAAGGGTCAGGGGTGAGGTCCAGGACCCACTGCTGAGAAGCCCCACCTGGACACTGCGGATGACACTGCAGACACTGCGTGGAGATCACTCCCGGTCTACCACCAGGTCTTTATCCAGACCTAGAGAGCATGCTAAAAAGCAGAGACATCACTTTGCCAACAAAGGTCCCTATAGTCAAAGCTATGGTTTTTCCAGTAGTCATGTATGGATGTGAGGGTTGGACCATAAAGAAGGCTGAGGGCTGAAGAATTGATATTTTGAACTGCGATGCTGGAGAAGACTCTTGAGAGTCCCTTGGACAGCAAGGAGATCAAACCAGTCCATCCTAAAGGAAATCAATTCTGAATATTCATTGGAAGGACTGATGCTGAAGCTGAAGCTCCAATACTTTGGCCACTTGATGCAAAGAACTAAGTCATTAGAAAAGACCCTGATGCTGGGAAAGGTTGAAGGCAGGAGGAGAAGGGGACCACAGAGGATGAGATGGTTGGATGGCATCACTGACTCGACAGACTTGAGTTTGAGCAAGCTCGGGGAGTTGGTGATGATGGTCAGGGAAGCCTGGCGTGCTGCAGTCCATGGGGTCGCAAAGAGCCGGACATGACTGAGCGACTGAACTGAACTGAGCAAGATGATTAGAGAATGGAATTCGTCAATGGTGACATGGATAACTAAACCTGGCCATGAGCTTAGGATGAATGGGGTACCACTTTATGACAAACAAACCTGAAACCTCAAGAAGTTAGGCTGTCTCACTGAGACACCTATGTATGGGAAGCTACAGTTTTTAATAAAAACTGAAAACACAGTGCATGGACAGGGAAGCCTGGTGTACTGGGGTCCATGGGGTCGCAAAGAGTCAGACATAACTGAGCAACTGGACTGAACTGACTGAACTGAATCCTCAAAAGTCACCTTCTCTGTGTAGCCTTCCTAGACCTACCAAAGTGCTAATTGCTCAGTCTTGTCCGACTCTTTGCAACCCTATGGACTTGCCCGCCAGAGTCCTCTGTCCATGGGATTTTCCAGGCAAAAATACCGGAGTGGGTTGCCATTTCCTACTTCAGGGGATCTTCTCAACCCAGGGGTCAAACCTGTGTCTCCTGCATTGCAGGCAAATTTTTTACCATCTGAGCCACAAGGGCAGTGCTGAGTTCTTCCTCCCTTCTGTTCCGAGGTTATTGTGGCACCTTCTTACTTCAAGTATAGCATCAAATGAAAGATCTTGGCCATACTTTGTTTACTTCTGTGTCTTTTCTCCCAAACTGTAAGCTCCTCTAAGCAGGGTGTGTCCTATTTGTAATCTTAGAGAATGGCACAGTACCCGGCACATAGTAGCCCCTCAGCAAATATTAATATTTGATGAATGAATGAATAATTTATCATCTTGTCTGGCTTGGCTTCTGCTGAACTATGCATTTGAGAATTTTGTGACTATTGCAATATGACATAATAAAAGCAACTGACAAATATGGTAAAGAACATAACTTTGATCATATTAACAATAGTTTTAAACATTTGAGCTAATGGACTGAAGCTGATAAGGGGTTCCAAAGCCAAATTATTCTAGACAGTATTTCTGCATGTACTAAATTTGGAGATGGTTGAGAAGTTCAAATAAATGATTAATGCATGTAATACAGAACTATTAAGTAATCTGGATCATTTACTGCAGAAAAGAAGCTTGAAGACACTTAATAATGGTTTTTAATGAAAGGAAAGATTGTACTCCAAGGATGACTAAACACCTTCATTCTGCACGTATATAAAAAAGAAGAAATAAGAAATTAAGTGCGACAAAGATGAAAGTTATGGGAATTCCCTGGCAGTCCAGTGGTTTGGAATTCACACTTCCACTGCTAGAAGCCTGGGTTTGAACCCTGGTCGGGGAATTAAGATCCTGCAAGCTGCGTGGTATGGCCAAAAAATAAAAAAAGATTAAACTTAAAAATAAAAGAGAATTCAAGAGTTTCCTATTGGGATGTGTGAACAAAAAACTCCCATCCCTTGAGAGCTTGGATTGTTCTCAGTGCTTCACCAGTTATAATTTCATCTAATCTTCTTAACAAACCCAGGTGGGTTAGTTTTAGTTATATTATTCCCATTTTACAGGTGAGAAAGTGGAGGCATGGGGTGGATAAGTAACTCCCCTGGGTTGCACAGCTGAAAGACATGTGTGTGTGCTTAGTCGCTCACTTGTGTCCAACTCTCTGCGACCCCATGGACTGCAGACCATAGACCAATTGTAGGCTCTTTTGTCCATGGGGATTCTCCAAGCAAAAATACCAGAATGGGTTGCCATGCCTTCTTCCAGGGGATCTTCCCGACCCAGGGATCAAACCCAAGTCTCTTTTGTCTCCTGCATTGGCAGGTGGGTTCTTTACTAGTGTCACCTGGGAAGCCCACCTATTCTGCTGGTGTGCTCTGCTGTGCTTAGTCACTCGGTCATGTCTGACTCTTTGCAACCCACCAGGCTCCTCTGTCCATGGGGATTCTCCAGGCAAGAATACTGGAGTGGGTTGCCATGCCCTCCTCCAGGGCATTTTCCCAATCCAGGTCTCCTGCATTGCAAGCAGATTCCTTAAGGTCTGAGCCAGCAGGGAAGCCCACCTACTCCGCTAACTGCTGGTTTGAGGCTGAAATCCATCTGAGGATGGATGCCTAAAGCCAAGCTCACTAAGTTAATGGGACCACTTTAAATTTAAACAAAATCGTAATTGTCCACCCTTGCCAGGGCAATTAACTGTCCCGTGGGCTGGATTACACCAATGTGTGTATGTGTAAATTAGAATATCCATTTTTCTGTTCTTCAATCTGGTGAACTGGTCTACCAGACCTTGTCTTCCTGATGAGACAGTAAGTGGTTTTGTTCTGGGGAGTCGGCATACATGGTTTAAGCATCCACATGTGTGTACGCGTTTATCAGACCTGACATAAGTCGAATCAAATTTGGATATCATGGTAATCATTATTTACTTTCAAATTTGGATATCAAAATAAATCAAATTTATTCTTGGGGCTGAAAAGCCAGCAACTTCCTCCTGCTACTTTTTCCTAAGGCAACCTTGTTCAGCGGGCCTGGGGGACAGAAGCGATGGGGTTACCGGCAGCCCAGAGCAGGGGCCGCTGGTTGAGCAACCCCGCCGTCTGTGCAGGAGAGAGTCAGCACTCGTCTGACCTGCCGAGCCCTCCAGCCCTGAGCTACTCTGGGGCTGCAGGAGCCTGGAGGCTGGCTCAGGAGAAGCCAGCGCCCGCAGAAGCCTTGTGAAAAGGGTGTGAATGAGTCACTAGATTTTTCAGGTTGACTGAGATGACTTCTGTTGATTTTCTTCGAATTTAGATGTGTTATCAGTGTTCACACGTTGGGCATAACGGGAAGATGAGTGCACATTTTCTTGATAGAGCCTGACGGTCGGCAGCATTGTGATAAGATTTGGGGTAAGATGTGACTCTGCAAGAAAGCTCTGGTCAGTGCGTGTGGCATGTGTCCCCATGTGCCCTGGGACCTCAAGGGGACATGTCAGCGTGTTCTGAGCTGGGAGGAAACCCAGGGTGACAGGCATGAGTGTTTTGTGTCATTGTGCACAGGTCGGTCTGTGTTGCTATTTACCATTTTAGGGCATCAGAAGCCACTGCTAATTTGTCCCTCTGTAATTTCATGGTCTGGGAAAAGCACTTGCTTTCTAACCTCAGGTTTCCACAATAACCAGAACAATGGTTGGTCAAATGTTTGAGTGATAGAAGATCACTTTACCTCTTCTGGCCTTAGTTTCCTCATCTTTAAAATGGATATAACCATGGACCTATCTTGGGTAGGGTTAAACAGACTAACAAGTCAAGGGCTAAGAGCGGTTCCTGGTATTTAGTTTGCACTAAATTTGTATGTATATTAATGCATGCATTTTGTCCATACAACTTTATATTTGACAGAGAGTCACTCCACTGCTTGCACAAAATAGATTCTTGGTAAATATTTGTTAGTGAAATACATATGCAGTAACATGTTCTGACTGCTCAGTAACCTGTTATTCAGGGACTGATCAGCAAAATTGGATATTAAGATTTTTATCTCTCATAAAGAAATATATATATATATATATATATGTATATATATAAAAGCAGAGTGTTCTGCAATCAAACATCTCTGCAGAGAAGCAGGGAGACAGGTAGTTTTGCATGAAGATCATAAAGGAAATGGCCTGAAGAATTGAGCTGAGGAATATCACTTGAAGAACAAGTAGCAGGGTCCATGACTCAACCCAATCAACAGAATTCCCTAATGTAGTAAAAACAAACAACCCTCCCCAAACCACTTTAAAACTACAAAATATATGTTACTTTTGAGTCTAAAAAATAAATGAATATGAGAAACAGGAGTCAAATCCCTGACCTATATTTACTTCCTACTGATTTTCTAATAATGACAGCTTCAACTTGAATCATTTCATTTAAAAAATAGAATGAGCACTATAATGTTTTAGAAGCTGATACAGTATGACAAGAGTCCCTTAATATTAGGCTGAATCATATGAAATTGCCGCTTCTTTTGATAAAAAAAAACCTGTCAGACATTGTCAGTTTTGAATGGTTCAGTCTAATATATTAATACTTAAGCTAATTGACACTAAATCAAAATTTGTATATTACCTTACCCTTTATTGCCTTTTAACTATGACTATAAAACTAAATTGGCCAATTTCCTCTCTCTTAGTCTCTTAAAATTTGTGCATAGTAGGTACTGAACAAATGCCTTGTTAATTGAGTAGTGCTTTCCATCTTCTGTCAAAAATTAGGCCAAAATTTTGCTATCCTACCTAATGCTGAGACTACCCTAAAATATAATTAACGAAGTGTTAGCTTCATTTCATGTTTCATGATTTAGATAAATCCTCTCTGTTCCTTGTTGGGGCAGCACTGGGAAGCTAATTAATACATTATTAATACGTTGCAGAGGCAAACAAGGCTTGGCTTGCACACACAGCCATGACAAGAATAAATTCAGGTCAGAAATATTGCTGCTAGTAGAGAAAAATGTTATTATAATAATGAGAAATTATTGTTTCTGTGACACATCACTGCACATTGACACATTATAGACTTATAAACGAAGCAGATGGTAGAATCAGGCAGGCTTGTCCCATCACTTAGGGTCTGACTTGGGCATCCAAAGTGCCCTGCGATGAACTAGAAATGATCACCTAGGGGATCCCAGGATTGAAGAGCCTCATTATTACTCATATAAGGTTTTATAACAGTTGGGATTGGTCCCAAACTTAGGAGCATTTACTGAAATAACTGAGCAGGCAGCGTGAATGGTTTTCAATTCAGAAAGCAAAGAGCTCCTTCTACAGTGGAAGAGATGGGAGAGCTCAAGAAGGAGTGTGAATTACCTGTGAGTTATTGCACCTCCCTGGGCCTCAGTTTCCCCATATTTGTTAATTACCTCCCAGAGGACAGTCATTCTCTATAACATTTGTCATTGCATGGGATTATATCTTAAAATGCTATGTATTTCTTTGTTGGGGGGAGGTGGTAGGGAAACAAGAGCTCTAAAATGTCTTATTTTGGTTTTGGTTGACCCAGTGCTGTGAGAGCAGCCACGTTGCATAAGCAGAGTTCTGAGAAAACAGAGTTGCTTTCATTTTTCAAACAGATGAACCACAATCCTCCCTGTTTGGATCCTTCTACAAATTAAATATATGGGTAAGAGAGAGCCCACGAAATCAGCAATTTTAACCTTTCCCTCAATGCTGTGGATTTTTCTTAGAGATTTTTTGGAGCATGGAGTATGCACAGTTCTGCTCTATTAGTGAGATTCCAGCCCAGGGTGACGTGCTCCTACAATAATGTCTTCACGCTAATTACCTTGTAGAATGGTTAGAGCAAGAATAATTCCAAACATACTTGAGGTAATAACCAGTCACATATCCAGAAGGTCAACAGTTCAATCAAAGAGAGAAAAAAATTAGCATATCTTAAGAAATAAATCAAGTGGTTTTGTACAAGAACTCTCATTTAAGTCTACAAGAATACTTAAAATACTGATAAGCTAGGTAATTCTATATTTCCCTTTTTAACTCGTTGAAAGCCTCTGACTTCAAGGTGCAGTGTCAGAACAAGAAGCATCTGGCAGGTGAAGGGAGAAAGTATGTAGTTAGGGAAATTGGCTGGAGTTTTAAGTGAGGGGTCTGTGCCAGGACTGTAGCTCACAAAGTTGGGGGGGTGGGCGGCAGTGCACTGAGCTGATGAAAGAACAGAGGCAATGCTGAAGAGCTGGCATCAGATGAGGGCTCTGGGCCAATCTTCTATTATAGTAACAACACAGCTTTAAGATGCGATAACAATAAATCCCTCGAGTAACTGTACATCAAATCACTATAAACAAACTTACAATCTGCCCTCATCAATGCAGTTTCATAACAGGTTTGATCTTTTCCCCAAATTTCCATTTTTCTATTATTTCTAACGAACACAAAAGAGCAACAGCCGGAAACTGTATCCATTGCTGTCTGTTTGAAATGACTGGAGTTATCTTTTGTTTCAAAGGGCACAGTATTTTCATTTATTTTAAAAATATTAATTGAGCACCTAATATGTCCTGGCAATAGTTGCATGGTTAATCATTTTAGAGATGATTCCTAAAAAAGGTTTTCTGCTCTGCCAAAGGTAAAGTGTTAAAATAATAGAACAGCCCAAGGATTTAAATGTGCTAAATGTGGTACTTTTCATTCTCCAAGAGCCCCACACTTTGCACACCGAGTTCCTTTCAATTACGGGTGCAATGCAAGGTAGAATTGTGTAGAACACAGTCCACGGGCTATTGATCTGAATGGGTACCGTATTCAGTAGATAAAATACAGCTAAGCTGGGATGCGAAGGATGGCTTTTCT
The DNA here is from genome assembly GCF_910594005.1 of Cervus elaphus. Taxonomy (NCBI): domain Eukaryota; kingdom Metazoa; phylum Chordata; class Mammalia; order Artiodactyla; family Cervidae; genus Cervus; species Cervus elaphus. The sequence continues at coordinate 8,749,454 of NC_057836.1, forward strand.
CATTTAAACTACAGGAAAACATTGAGGCTGAAAATCAAGTTAGAATGAAAATAAGTTATTCAATTCAGTAACTTTTAAATAGGATGGAGTCTTTTATATTCATTTAAAAATAAGAACTATTGCAAATGAAAAGTATGAAAAAGAGTAAGAAACCTCCATGTACCCCCCACTCACAGGGTTTTTTGTAAGTCTATTTAATAGACCCTGTTTCATTGCAGAGGGTCCTATAGTTAGTTGCTCAAGTGAGGACATTTTTGTATCTGAGACAAGCCTCCAGGGATAAAGCTTTTTTGTAGGACATTTTTGGCCCGTGGAATTCTCTGCTTTATCCCCTAGCCACTTTACTTTGAGCTGTTGGGGAGGGGTGGGCCTGACAAACGCTAGGACGGCCGTGTTCTTCAGCAAGTCACAGGGAGATGGACACCCACACACATAATTTAAGGCTGACGTAAGTGCTGGGGACAAAGAGATTAATTCTGTCTAGGGAAGAACTGGGGAGAGAGAGTGGATTTGGGTCTCACCTTTGAAGGTTGGCTGGGATTTCGAAAGGTGACTATGGGGGATGGGGATACTCAAGTAAGAGTGAAGGCCTAGTTCCAGAATGGTGAGCAGACACAGTCCTTGGGCCAGAGTGTGTGTCCTCAATGGGAGGGGTGTGCTTTGACTGTAAAAAATGTTAAAGACTTCTAGCTTACTGATGGAGGGGGTCAATGCCCCAAATTCTCTAATTTTCTTTTCCAACTGGGTTACCAAGTCTTACTGAACTTTTATATATCATCCAGCTGCTTTTGAAACCCTAAAGTCATATAATCCAGTAATAATTTACTTTGAGAGAGCATGTTACAGTTTACAAATGGCTTTTTTAATACACATTATTACATTTGATCTATATAACAGCCCTGTGACACCACAGGCTCATCTCCAGAAGCTATTTCCTTTTGAAAATAACTACTGGTTATAGAAGCTACTAGCTATAGAAATCAGACAGATTTTCACCGGCAGCTTTATTGTGCTAGAAGCACAAGCCAAGATAAAGTCAGCAATTTGGGAGAGATGAAAGGAGGGTCCTAACACAGACAGAGATTGAGAATCCCAGGAGAATGGTAAGATAGCAGTTTTGGAAATGGAGAGAGACACAGAAGAGGCAAGAGTGCAACAGAAAGTACAGGATGGAGTGAGAAGGTGGCGATCCAGTGCTGGGCGGGCAGTGGTCCTTAGTGCCGCGGCGAACACACAGCCAGTCCATGGTCAACCAATACTTGTTCACCCTTGTTCATCATGTGTTGGCTTGTGTATATATTGAATGGTGCTGTGTGAAACACAATTCAAAAATCTAAAATGGTGGCTTTTAGAACATGGATATTTAATAATACATAAATACATGGATAAAAATATTGAACATGGATATAGAGTGACAAGTTTTTTATAACATTTTTCTCATTTTGCACATCTCCATGTTCTCTCATTCTACAGCATTCCCGTCTATCGTGGCTTTGATAAACTGTTTTTCAGTGCACACACTGAAATGGTGCACTTTTGCAACTACTTAATAGAAGCTAAAGCAACCAACGGACTGTGATTGCTGTAATCTAGCTGGAATAAATCTTACTGACGTAGGATGTATCAACATATCCATTTAGCTTGCTGCAAATCAGTTTACTTTTCTACTTAGAGACATGATGTGAAATGAAATTAATCCAGTTGCAACAAGGCAAGTGCATTCAGTTGAATAAATCCCTTTATGTGGAAAAGAACTTTGTTTTGCAGCTTATTTGAAAGAAAATCCACGCGGCAGTATAGTGCCTTCCCTGGAACTGAACAAATGCATTTATCCCAGCTTTATTTACAGTTAAATTCACATCAGACCTATTTTATACGATAGTGCACTCTATTGTCCTTAGGTGAAGGTCACAGTGAAAGCATTTGGAGGACAACTAAAATTTTACAACAGAACTTTGCCTAAGGACTGTTGTTCCAACTAGACTATGAACTCGGCAAAGACGGACACCTTCTTGGAGAGAAAAGAGACAGATAAAAACCAACAAAACCATGTATATCCTTTTCTATTCTGTCTCCTTTGCCTCCACTGTCAAAAGGGCAATCCGCACACACAGTGTATATTTAATAAATACATTTTGGTAGTGGCTATCACAAGCAGGCAACACTTGGAGAGGGTCCAGAGAATAACAAAGGGATTAAGAGGTTGGGTAGAGACTCTCAGGGTGACACGCTTATGAAATTGAGGTAAATTGAGCTAAAGAGCTTGGAGAAGGGAAGGCTGGTTTTGGCAGCTGCGAAGGTAAGTTGGTCTTGTTTACCATTACCGAATGTTAGAAAGCACAGCGTATGAAGGGTAGGATGAAAGAAAGCCGACTTACGTCCGGTAAGGTGATATAAGGTTAGGAATGCAGAAGCAGTTTTGACTTAGATGGTTTATAAGGCATCAACATAGGTCCTTAATAAATCTTTCTTAGGGGGACTCCCCTGGTGGTCCAGTGGTTAAGAATCCAGCTTGCAATGCAGGGACACGGGTTCGGTCCCTGGACAGGGACCTAAGATCCCACGTGCTGCAGAGCAACTAAGCCCACCTGCTGTAAGTATTGAGTTCATGTACCGCAACTAGAGAGTCCGTGGGCCAAAACGAAAGATCTCACATGATGCCATGAAGATCCTGAGTGCCACAACTAAGACCCCTCGCAGCCAAATAAATAAATAAATATTTTTTTAAAGCAATCTTTCTTTGAAAATGTTACAGTTGAAGAGTAGGCCACCTTTCTGAAATGAGTTAGGTGCTGTGCAGTAGGGAAATGACTCAGAGGATCTCTCAAGTTCTAGCCAGTTCTTAGGCTATGAATTTTCAGCAGCCAGTGTCAGGAGCCGACTTGCTTCTTGTCCACCTTACTCCATAGCTGGAAGCCCATGACCTCTTCCTGCAAGTCAGCCACACTGTACTCTCAACCCTAAGGCTCTTCTTGGTTGGGAGCGATTTAAAAAGCTCACTCTAGCTAAGAGCTCAGCTAACTGTCACCAGGTCATCCCCTGCTGCTAGGCTGGCTCTGAGGTGTCCAGTTCTAACAAGTGGGGTTCTGCCTTGCACCTAAGTCTGTCTTTTACTGGATTTACTGGAAATCCACCTGCGTCTTCCTATGATAACACCGGAAATCCTTTCTTGCTTTCCAGGTCTAATGTGACTTTGGGATCACATCGAGTATCCAGTCTAGGACTGAAGCTTTGTTTCAGCCCACACCACCCCCTACCCCCAGCTCAGACTTGATGTCCAGTCTCTGAACCCCAACCCTGTTACCTAGGCAGTCTGTGCACAGAGCGTTGGTTACAAGCTCTCTGACATCTCTCCTCTCATCTGTGGCTGGATTCTCTATTCGCTGCCCGCCCAGGCTCCCAGCGTCATAACTCAGGCCACTACCAGTCCCCTTGCTCTTCTCCTATCAGGTGATGACACGCCACATGGCTTCATTTTCCTGCATATCCTGCTGCGAACCGTTGCACGTAGGAGTCCCTCTCTACAAACCACATACCTCCACAACGGGCCTTCCCAACCTTGTTGCTATTGACATGTATGTCTTTATGGTGAGGGGTAGTCTGTGCATTGCAGGATCCAAAACTAGCATTGCTGGCTTCTACTCACCAGATGCCAGAGGCAGCCCTTCTCCTCCACCCCCAAATTGTGACAAACAAAAATGTCTCCAAGCATTGCCAATTGTCTCTGATGGGGAGGGTGTTTCAAAATTGCCCTTCGTAAGGACTTCCTTGGTGGTCAGGTGGTTAAGACTCTGTGCTTCCACTGCAGGGAACAAGGGTTCAATCCCTGGTTGGGGAACTGAGATCCTGCATGCCATGTGGCATGGCAAAAACAAAAGAAGAAGAATGAAAATTACTCCCTTTTGAGAATTCTTGCTCTACAAGAACCCAGAAAGGCAAGAGCATTTTAAAGTCAATTATAGATACTTTGAGGAAGAGTCAGCTGTGTCTAGAATACTTAAATCTGGTAAACATTTAACAACTCTGCCCTAAGCTAGTTTAAAAGGGTTTCCCAGGTGGCTCAGTGGTAAAGAACCTGCCTGCCAATGCAGGAGAAAGGGGTTCAATCCCTGGGTCAGGAAGATCCCTTGGAGGAGAAAATGGCAACCTACTCTAGTATTCTTGCCTGGGAAATCCCATGGACAGAGGAGCCTGGTGGTCTAAAGTTCGCGGGGTCACAAAAGAATCAGGTATGACTTAGCAACTACCAACAACACAAAACTAGTAATAAACACCAAATAGAATTTTGTTAAGGCTTGTTTAACAATATAAGGGGTAAAGTGAGATGAAATCCTTTCACTCGAGGTCAGTAGTCCTGAAATCTTATTGTGCAGGAGAATCACAAAAGGACTTTTTTAAACGTTTATATCCTGATTTGGCAAGTTTCAGGCAGGATCTGATACTCAGTCCTAACAGGTTCCCAGGTGGTATCAATATCACAGGTTCTCAGACCTTCCATTGAGTAGCAAGGCCCTAGAACAAAATCACTCGTGAGAGGTAGGGGAGGGACTATTTGAATCGTAATAATTACAAGGTCATGAGAGCAAGATTAAAATTTGCATTAGAAGAACAGGCTAGAAAAATGTAACTGTTGCCTGCGCTTTTCTGTAGAGAATAAAACAGCTCTCAGAGATGTGTTTTGAAAGGTGACATTTCTATTTGCTTGAAATTATAAATATTATACAAGCTACCTGCAAAAACTGGTGAGCTGCTGTATTAGTTTGGCAGGACTTTGAAAGGTTTCCAAAACCCTGATGCAAATAAACTTCAAGGTCTTCATAGTCCTTGTTTTAGGGAGGAAGAGTCTAGGGGTGAGGAGGCCTAGGGAAGGGGATGGAGAAAAGGAGGATTAGTTTAAATGGGGCCTTGCAAAGAAACAGATTCGTGGACCTGCCTCAAATGACAAATTATTCTGTGCTGAAATTATACTGACACCACATGAAGTTATTGCAACCTCGAATCAGATAACTCAGTTATGGCTATAAACCAGTGGCAAAAAATGAGTGCTATTTACTGTAATGTATAGCGATCTGGGTAATCAAATCTCCTGAAAGCTGCCGAAAACCTGATATAAAAATTTCCTCTTCTTGTATATTACTGCCTCTGAGTAACTCTGACTTGGAGCTTTGCAGACATCTGACTCACTGCTGCGTATCCCCAGTAAGGAAAGGCCCGTTCACGTTTGTTCCTAGTTCACAGTTAGAAAGATTTAGGCTCACTAGTTTGTCTAAAGATGTAGATAATAAAGTCCTGACCCTTGTGAAATCTCTTCCAGGCCAGTGTTGAGACTAGCTCTGCCCTCATGCCAGCAGATAAGTATTCACCTTGGGGAAGGAGAACTAACATCCTAGCTCTGAAATATCAATATATTGATGGGTTGTTATCAGTTGGATCAAGTGTAATAGAATTTAATATCTCTACATTTAAAATTCTGTGCCTAGGGTTTTATTTATTTTCTTTTATGTTTTAAATCAATAATATAAGTACAGAATAAGGATGAACTGGCTTCATAGTAGAGCATGGGAACTCATGGGTATGAGTTGACCACAGTTTCAGTATGAGTCAGCATATTAACTGAGTGCCAAAAAGACTAATGCAATCTTGGGCCATATTAATAGAAGTATAGAGTATAGATCAAGGGAGGCTACTATTCCATGGTATTCTGCACTGGTCAGACCACTCCTGTAGAGTCCTGTCCCATTCCGAGCACCATGATTTAAAAGAGGCCTCACATCAGAGTCCATCAGAGGTAAACACTTAAAATGATGAGAACACATCAAACCACATCACAAGAGGAATAGCTGAAAGAACAAAGGGTATTTATGCTTGAAAAAGAAGACGTAAGGGGACATGATGAGAAGTAAAAGAAGAACAGGTTATCTGAGAAAAGAGTCTGAGGTAGAGTTTCCAGCAGAAGTTTGATTTCTTTCTGGATCCCCAAGGAAAAAAAATTCCCAAGAGCCTTCTCAACTCTTTGTCATTTGCAAGGTAAACAGGTCTTCATCAAAGAAGATTCTGTTCCTCCTACAATGTCCTTGAAGTGTGAAGAACTTTATGTCCCTTTGCCAAGCCATCGTCCTCTGCCTGCAGAACCACCTCTTCCAGGAAGCCCTCCCTCCAAAGCCCCACCTTGAGTCCTCTTCCTCAGGAACTGGCACTGTGGAAGCATTTGCTTTCGCTTGTCCTAGATTCCCTAATAGCTTGTTAGCTTTTTAGAGGAAAGGACCTTATATTCTTTTCGTTTTGATTACCCTAAATGTTCTCAGTACATCTGGGTACTGAGAATTAGGGACTAAGAGGGTATCTGCTGACAGTAGCCAAAAGATGAATTAAAGTAACCAGACAAGGTGATTTTTTTTTATAGTGCCTACATGACAATTGTATTACATGTTGCATTACAATATGTTCTCTTGATGATAACAACACGTAACTGACCCTTCGCTTTATGAAATAATATGAGCTGACAAAGTTGGCTGTATAGCAAATCTTACTTTTCCTTACATCTTGCATTTTAAAATAAAAGTTGTGTGTCCAGGGGACTTCCCTCATGGTCCAGTGGTTAAGACTCCATGCTTCCAATGCAGGGGGCCTGGGTTCAATCCCTGGTCACTGAACTAGATCCCACATATCACAACTAGAGATCCCATACTCCACAGTGGAGATCAAAAATCCAGGTGCAGCCAAAAAAAAAAAAAAGTTCTGTGTCCATGCCGCTATTTAAGAACCCCATCTTCCTTGTCAGGTCTTAGGAATTACTCTCCAGCTGGGAGACTCTTCAGTTTCACACATCTCCTTCTTTGTTACTTGGATATTTACAGGGTACCAAGGGTTGCAAATAATCAGATACAACCAAGCACACAAGCACACTTGTATACAAGCGTCAAGTCACAACATCACACAGCTTCTGGTTTATAAACTGAATGAGTTGTCTATTTAACAACATTGGTCTCAGACACAGAAATTCCACAAATGAGTTGAAATGAGAAAGCACCCAGTTATGCATTTTAAAAAAGAGAGATTGCACATTTATATTATACCAAAGATAAGAACATCTTTGGGGGTAACAATGCACAGTTCTTCTCAAGCCTCCTGTGCAGTGGCTTAAAGAACGGTAGGGTTTCCCTCAAGGACAGAGGCATGGATGGGGCACTGAGTCATCCACGAAGCTGAGAACAGAACGCAGAACACAGGAGCCAAGTTCATGCTCTGTCACTCACGTCACTGGACAGTATTACCTCCCACAGTCCAATGACCTGACATGGTACAGAGCAAATTATACACTTCTCTGCAAGAAGTTGATAGAATTCCACTTGCCAGCCTGACATTCAGGTAGAAAATGCAGTGAGCAGAAAGACAGGGCCCCCGATTTTTTATCATTGGCTGTTAATCACAAATAGAGACTGACACCTTCCTGGTTGCTGGGGTAGCCAGCCTGTCTGTGCTAATAGCACTTGGCTCAGCTGCTTCAAAAGACTAAGAGCAGGGTGGTTCCTGTGATGTGTAGAAGAACTTTGATTCTGAGTTTCCACTGTTGGACAACTGATATTACAAAAGCCTGGTTTACTGATACACGAAGCATGAGAATTTTCTGCTTGTTTTGTCTTCCTGGAGAAGTCCAAAATTAAACTGGGGCTGTATCATGGGTTTTGCATATCCATACACTGTGGACACTTTTTAGAAATCTGAAACAAAGGCTAACACACAAATTTGTCCTAATTATACTGACTCAAAGATTCTTCAACCATCTCCAAAAAGAAAGGGTTTGGTCACATCCTTTCTCATTTCAGGGCACATGTGTTCAGTGCTGCTAGCTCTCTCTCGACTCCAATTTCCAAGCACATTTCAGAGACGTTGAAGGAAATAAACGTTAGTGATGAAAAATCAGGTGGAAGATTTGCGTCCTTCAAGAGAAATAACCTTTTTAGAAGGATAAGTTCTATCAGCCCCAAACAAGTCCATCGGCATTCTTTATCTCTATATCATAGTCTGAACTACCCAAGAGGGATCATAAAACACCGTGGTACGTCTGAAGCAGAGCCCGGGGTTGGAGCAAAATTGTTGTGAGACCGCCAGCCCTGCAGGAAAAGGAGGCAACCAGCGGCGCGACATACAAGCAGCCCACAGAAGCATGATCCATGCTGCTAGTTTCTAACAGGATTTGGACATTGAAAAGGAACCCATCTGAACCGGACGCCAGCTCCTATGACCTCCAGGGAAGGGTGAAAGGTCTTGCCATCTGTCACTGAAAAGGTCATTTCTCTCTGCTCTCAGACTGCAGGGGGATGAGGTGATGTGCAACAGAGAACGGAAGGGGCTTCAGAGAACATGTGGTCTAACCTCTCACTCAACTGAGAAGGAAACTGAGGCCCAGAGAGGTTATAATGTCACGTTCGAGGTCACGCAGGTGGTTTCCAATAAAGCCAGAATTCAGATTTCCAGAAACCGGGTCAAGAGTTCCTTGATGCTGTGCCCAGGCCAGTGTGGTAGAAGGAACCCTGGCTACAATTTCACAGCCTTGGTACTATGTCTTGGTAGACGTTAGCAAAATTACCTTGAGCAAGTCACTTAAACTCGCGAGCTTTGCCCTTCCCACTCTACAACTTGAGAGGCAAAATATGTGGTCTGCCTGCTTCAAAGATCATAGGCAGATCAAACGAGATAATGTGTGAAAATGCTTTTAAAAACTTTATAAGGCTCAGGTAAAAAAAAAAAAAAATAAGGTAAAGTTAAAAAAAAAAGAACTCCATATAAAGCATGTTTTTCCTTCTGAAGATATATGGATGGACTCTGCTGGCAGTGGTGGAGGGGGAGGCAGGGAGTGTCCATGAACTACTGAATATTCTGTGTAAAGGTGTGTGTGAATGAATGCTAGGCATATTTTTTTTCACCCCTGGGAAGTGCTTCTATAGCTTTCATCAGCTTCCTAAATGTGTCTCTGAAATTCCCCTGTACCTTTAGCCTCACCACCACCAGTAAGAACTTCTGTGCTGTGGATATCAACATGTTTATGATCAATGTAAAAGGTTGATATAATGTATTAAATATGACAATTTTCTTAGATTTAATGTGTAGTTGGGGTCTCCCTGCTAGCTTTACAATTCAATAATCCACATTTTTAGAATATAAATCTGTTCAGGCGAGGGGAGTTAATCTGACCTCACGCTTTGCTCCCTAAACTGCTAAAAATCTATCACTTATAAAACGAAGATGAAAATTCAAATGATAAATCAACCAGATTTTTTTTTTCTACTAGTGTACTTCCTTAGTAGAATGTCCTAGTTATTAAAAAATATTTTTCTTTAAAATCATATTTAGCAAGAGAACTATCTACTTATTATTTACTGAGTTCCTACTGAGTTTCCAGCAGTTTGTTTCCAGTATTTTCCCATAAAGCACTAGACAATAGACACAAATCGTAAACCATTTGTAGGCGGCCACATTAAGCCTGTGGTTCTGGAAGGCTGAGAGGTGTGGAGAAAAACAAACGAAAAAGTATTATTCATGACCAATTGATCAATTAGCCTGCTTTTCATTAAAAAACATAAAAAGGCAGGACCAATTTAGCAATGCCTGTGTTGGAAATGCGTAAAAACATTATTAATGTTGGATTTTTTTTTCTCATTTATTTTTAGTTCTCTTTAGAAAATCACACTTGAGAGCTTTCTGTGGCAGCAATAGAAGGAGTGAATAAAACAGCACTGGAATCCTTTTTTAATGCTAATGAAGGGGTAGGGACCAATACTTGGCTTGTGAGGCCTTTTCCGTGTACAGTTATGTATTTCCAAAGACACAGACTGACTTATGGAATGTCTGAGTGACCGAGATAACCAACCAGAGAAGTTACCTACTATCAAGACTCATCCATCATCCCATAAAGAAATCCAATGTGGTCTTTTATAACTGACAATGACTATACTCTTGTGCTTTAGTGGTAAAATTTTACACAGTACGGTAATGTGAAAAACGAGAGGCATTTTCTCCCTTTGACTGTATCAAAATATCATCTTCTGCCCCAAGACTCTGAGGTCTCATAACTCCCCTCTTGTATTATTCCTTTCAGATTTTTTCCTTCCTCTTCCTTTATATTGAATAGTTCTACATTTTCCAGTCTTAACATTATCTCTTACATGTAGACTTTCTTATACAGAGCCTGAAGCTATAGAATTGCAATAAGCATACTCATCTGTGCTTACTAGAGTGCTGTTATCAGATGAACAAAACCTAAAATATATTTTGGTAGCAACAGTCTCAGGTTTGAATAACTCAGAAGAACTGAAAACTTGGGTGGTGATAGGATGCCAGGGTGGGGGTAGGCTGTAACTGCTTTTAGTTCAGTTCCATTTCTGTTCCTTCTCATTCCATGTGTCAGGAGCCTTTGGAGAGAATGCTCTGGAATCAGACCACCTGGGTTCAAATCAAGGCTCTACCACATACTAGTTAAGTGACCTTGTGCAAATGACCTAAACTCTCTGCACCCCAGTTTCCTCACTTACAAAAGAAGGGTAATATTAGCCCTTGCTTCACTGTGCCCTTAGGAGAAGCAAAATGAGTTAACACCTGTACAGTGCTCTTGGCAAAGAGCAATAACAGACACTGTTTCAGAAACGTTATGTGTATAAATTGCTTAACTTTCAAAACGGTATGATGAGATAGCTACCATTATCACTCTCATTTTATAGCTAAAGAAACTAAGACATGGAAAGACTAAGTATCTTGTCCCAGTTGGCCTAGTTAGTAACTGAAGGACTGGCCCTCAAACCTAGACCACCTGACTCTACAGCAAGCACTCAGTAAATGTTACTTATTACTATCATCATCATCATGGTTGTTATTACCTGAACTTAAAAAAAAACACTCAAATATCTGCTGTGGCTGCTGATAATAACGAATGTGTATGTCTAATCCTTCTTCAGAGTATACTGAAAATGTATATGACCCCCAAACAAACAGTTGATTTAGGAAAGGATCACCTAAAGCCATTGAGTGAGGTTTGTTGGGAAACAGAATATCATCACAAAGCCTAAGCATTATCTTGCCAGACTACTTGTTAATTGCAAAAAGGGATCCCTGAACTGAGATCACTACCTTGAGCCCCGATCAAACCGAGTGTCACAAATAGAGGGACAATGTGGAACTAAGTGTCTCCTGTTGAGATACAATATGGAGCACCTTGTAAAATGCATTCAATTGAAATGTAATCAATGCTTTATTTCTAATTTGGAGTTTATGGGAAATACTGAGGATAGAGGAACAAATTAAATGACACCGCTAGGCCAAAACAAATTAGAACATTTAACAAGACAACACCTAACCTTTTCAAAAACTCCAGTGTTGAATAAAAGACATAAAGCCTTCATGTAAAAAACATATTTCTCTTTAAAAAAAATTAGATCTTAGTTTTTTTTTAAGGTATGGAAGACATTTGGGGGACAAATGGTTAAGTTTAGATATGGTCTAGATATTAGGTATTAATGAATTACTGTTCATCTTCTTAGTTATAATGATGGCATTGCAGTTATATAGGAGAATATTCTTATTCTTTGACGTGTTCCGAATTATCTAGGGGTGAAGTATCATTTTGTCTGTAACTTACATGTAGTTAGAAAGAAATACAGAGGTGGAACAAATGTGTCAAAAAGTTAGCAACTGTTGAATCTAGGAGGTGAGTATAGAGGTATTCACTGTACAAATATTTCAACTTTTATGTTTAGACATTTTCTTCACTTTGTTCATAAGATGTAGGTCTTATAGCTTCTTTGGAGGCAATTTAAGACTTTAATCTTCACTTACTTAGTAATAGTTTAATTCTCCAAAATGTTTGCTGTGAATGAATTTACTTTTTAAATCTGTCTTCTAAAAATTACTTACCGAATTCCTATTGGCTCATTGGTTCAAGCTTATTGGAACCTAATGTAATGTTAACATTGTTGCAGAGAACTCAGTGCCTGACACATAGTCAATGTACAATGTGTTAATAAACATTCATTTGTTAAATGAGGCTACATTTTCCTAAGAAACTGTAAAGAGGTAAAAAAAAAAAAAAAAAAAAAGGCACACACACAGGAGGTTGTGTTGTTCCTTTATAGATCAAGATATGCTGAGTAAGTACTTGAGATGGACAAATAGGAGGGCCTGTCAGTCTCCTCCTTCAATTCAAATAACTTAGGCCATAAAAATTCTTCACCAAGTTTTGAATTTCATGGCTGCACGAAAATGAAGCCTCTGTTCCTCAGACTAATCAAGCATCAGCTATATCTTGTTTAAGAAATCCTGATGGAATCACATATAATGACACTTTTTTGAATGCGTGTGTGCTCAGTCACTTCAGTCATGTCCGACTCTCTGTGACCCCATGGACCATGGCCAGTCAGGCTCCTCTGTCCATGGGACTCTCCAGGCAAGAATACCGGAGTGGTTGTAGACTTTTCCTGAGTCAGGAAAAGAAGCAAGCTCTGTTTCAGGCATGAGCCCGGCAAGTCACCAACACCTACAGGTGTTATTCTCTGAGAATCAATAACCATGTGAGAAGTAGGCTCATTTTCAGCCCCTCCAGAAGGCAAAGACATAAAAGAGATGGCTTCAGGCAGTAAGTCAGATATATTTTGTAAAAGAGGTGGGAAGGAAATGATCAAGATTCAAAGAAACCATTAATACTGATATCACCTTGTGTTTTCACAGCACATTTTTCCTAAGCCATTTCATATCTATGTTAACTCATTTATTCTTACAATATCCCTAAGAAATAGATGTAGAACAATTGAAAGTTTTAAAAAAGAAGATTTTCATTAGGGCCTAAGATATGAAAGATATTCAAAAGAATATTATATTAGCAATAGAGATACTTCTTCATTTTGAACAAATCAATCACCTCCTTCCCCTCTGCTTCAGTAAAGTCATTTAAAAAAAATAAAATCTATTATAATGGGAGAATCAGATTACGGTTTACTACATGGGAGACCCTCTAAGTTCAATCTAAAAAGATAGTTTTATTCAATGATATAGGACTGTCTCCCTTTACCAAAAAAACCACTCCAAGTTCTCCAAAACGGTACAAATCAAAATTTTTAAAATTTGAAATTTAAATACACTTATATGGTTCTCAATTTTATTAGTGCTCATTTAAGAATGGATCCTTCTGTAAAGAGGATCATTTTAAAATTATTTTATAAAAGTGAAGTTTTATAAACAATACTGGGTTGTTAAAGCAGAGTACGCTTATACTCAGTCCTTTCTGAAACTAAAATAAGAGAAAAAGAAGAGAAGAGAAAAGAGGACCCACTGAAAAACTAATAAATCTATGATAAATGCAGTTGTAGATAACGAAACATTTTTCAACCTGAGGTTTCCCACCCTCAGATGACAGAACATGAGCACATGTAATCTTTTCTATTGAAGTTTTAATCCTAAACATTTTCCCCTTCTCTTAATTCATCTGGGGATGTATACTTTCAGTAATGTACAGATGAAGTTACATGTACTTTACTAACAAGGCCTAATTCCAGATATGTAAACCTGATATTTTTAAATTGGATTAATCTTTGGTGGGTATATTCAATCCTCAGGTTCAAAGAGTAGGGTGTCAAAGAGTTGTGTTCAGATTTTATGCCTGAACTGAAGATTGTCTTAGGGACACAGTGTAAACTGTTAATAAAGGGATAAATATAGACAACACTCTCTCAAATCTCATTTCAAAGTAAAGTTTTCTTTTTTTGTAAAGGAACTCAATGTGGGGTTCTTTATAAAGGCAACATAAACACTAACAAGTAGAAATGAAGCCCCAAGAACAGATCCTGACCATGCAGTACTAGTGTTCATTCATTGCTACTCTGCCCTTCACCTCCCACACCCACGCCAATTTGAAACATATGCTGACACTGGTGAAGGGGAATTCCACCCCTGAAATCCCAGGTCCAGAGTCTTTCCCTGAGATGGCTCAGAGGCCAGTTAGTGGAGTCTTCTTGGATAACGTTGGTTGAAAGGAGCAAGTCTTCTAGTTCATTCACTGGAAGTTGAATCCTATCACTACAAACACTGTTACAGAAAAAGATTTAGAGACCTTAGCTGATGAACCGAAAATTAAAACCAATGTTTACAGAGCCCAGGGGATTCATTTTAATTAGATTGACTCCAAGAGAACATTCTGCAAATAATAAAAATCTGAGCCCTCTAGAGCGTGTAGACGGATGTTGCATAAAGACATACCTTTCAGAAGAGAAGAGGTTTAATCTATGGCTTTGCACCGAATGGTCAGAATCCTCTCTTGGAAGAAGGAAGCTAAATTCCAATGTCAAAATGACTGCATTTCAGAGTCCGGATCCACCTTGGGCTGTTGTCCACGTACCGCACTAAACCAGGGCACAGGCTAGCAGATCCATTGAGTGCCTCCTCCTCCTTCTCCTCCTCCTCCTCCCCGACTTCTTACTCCCTCCTCCAAACTACCCCCAGTCAGCCCAGCAGTCTGTATGCAAACCACACAGGAACTAGCAGATATGGGGCTTCAGAGAGTTGGGCGTGAGCCTTAGATTATGTGGTTTTGTTTTCTTGCTGCCGGAGTTGAACTAAAATGCAGGAGGTTCACTGAAACACTTTTGCTTCTTTATGCTTGGTTTCAGTTTTAACAAGTTTGCCCCGAACGATTATGTTCACATAAGAAAATTTTTAATCCCAGAGATGGTCCATTGGCAAGTTACTGCTGGTCTTAAGGAAAATGTACATTCTCCGAGGAGGTACAGGCATCTGGAGGAATATTAGGACTTCTTAGGGGAACTTACTTGATAGCATCCTGGATCACTTACCTCATTCAAATCTCAGGGAAAAAAAAAAAAAAAGCTTTTTTAGTGTACTCAGCCCATAATATTACCCTTAGCCCCTCATACTACCCCTAACAAAAGAAGGAAGAAAAACTCAAAGCCAAGATGAGTTCCAGCCCCAGCTTTGCCATAACCAAGTGCGAGCTGGGGCTGGTTACTTAGATTTGGGGAATTTAATTTTCTCCCGAATAGGCTGGACTGAAATATTTCTGGGATTTGAAGACTTTTTTCATTGACCTGACATTTTTGTCACCTTCAACTTCCTTAGTTCTCACCTTCAGATTTGTATCTCACGCTCCTCCTTAGGCTCCTTCCTCCCAGACCAAGTGTAACTTGCTAAGGCCTCTTCCTCTGTCTTTGCTTTTGCTAGAAAATGGATTGCCAATGTTGCATCTTTTGCACAAAATTAGAGATAGTGCGACTTGCTAAATGGCACTGTTCAGAGTCAGGGGACCAGACCCAAGATAAAGATGGGAATGTTGGCTGACAAGATGTTCCAGCATTCATCAGATAAGACAACTTGGGGATCTCGAATTTAAACTTATTCTGCATTGTAGAATGGTATCCTTTTCTATCTCTTTGCCCCTTTATACCTAAACCTTGCTCAAGATTTATGTTTTTTGGGGAGGGTGGAAATGTCGGTTATGATCACTCAACAATTTTATTGAAATTGAAAAGAAGAATCTGAGTACTTGGTCATAGTAGGAGCTAAGCAAATGTTTGGTCAGATGACTTAAAGGAAGTAATTTGTTCCTCTTAAGTCTGTAATAGAGAGCTTTCCTTTTATTCATGCAAGTCTGTCAAATGTTCTTGAATTCAAGTTGCCTCTGAATAGGGTCCCCACTACTTCCACATGCTACAAAGACAGAATTTTCAAGATAACAACGTGTGCCCAATTTTAAAACGATCACATCTCCACGTGGACCTCAGGGTTCTTCAGTCTCCAGGGTCTAAGGGCCTTCCTGGTGGGAACCATCGTTATGCCTGATGACCTCATCGTTGGTTTTCAAACACTGGAGTTCTCTGGCCACAGCTCTCGCCCCAAGCCAGTGGTTTTGAATTGGGAAGAAAGCAGACTAGCCCTGTACAGGAAGCCCCATGGTGTTCTCAGCACTCGCCCTAAATCATAGCTCTTTTCCTCGGGACACCGCCCCCAGGGAGCAGAACACAACCACTTCTCCAAGAATGGGGCAGAGTGCAGAACAGGAAAATCTCACAGAAAAGTTCTTTCAGTAGTAAGGAATGATCGGCAGACATGGTACAGAGCATATAGGGCAGGAAGCAAGGCTCCTTTAGTGGTTAATTTCCTAGCAGCTCTGTAACTGAACTAGTGCAAAGGCAGAACCTAAGAATAAAAACTCTCATGTGCGACTGTCAGCAACTTGGTCCTCACCATCAAGGAGCACTCAGAATAGTATCAGCAAAATCGGGAGGATTGAGGAATATATGAAATCTGAACTTATCCAACATGGAGAAAATTTTGTTTAAAACCATACTTATTTAAAAATGTTCAACAGTTCCTTTTGAGAGGTTGTTGTTGGCATCAGAACTTCTTATGTAAAATTACGCTAAATTTAACTTCATGGTACAATGTGTACTCTTCATCCAATAGCGTGGGTTCAGACATTCTCTTTTTATTCATTCAATAGACAATGTTTGTACACCTACTCCTTGTTAGGTCCGTTGCAGGTGCTGGGATGTATCAGAGAACAAAACATAGTCCCTGATCTCCTGGATCTTACATTTTGGTAGAGGAAGAAATAATACATGTGTCAGATGGTGGTACTGCCAAAGAGGATTATAAAATGGGGCAAGAGTCATAGACTGTGTGGCTGAAGTGGGGTTGGGATTTAATTAGGAGATCAAAAGACTTCTGACCAATGTCCAAAACAAAGCGAGGGATCTGGCCTGGTGGCTTTTTGGGGAAATAGCTTTTTCAGGTATCTGGACTAGCAGGAGCAAAGCCTGAAGGTGGAGAAGGGTCGAGATGGAGGTCAGAGGGGGAGTAGGGACCAGAACACATAGGACCTCAATGGTCATGGCAAGGTCTTTGGATTTTATTCTTGAGATGGGAGTCAGTGGAAGATTTTGAACTGGGGAGTGATATGCTCTGTGAAAGTCACTTAGTTGTGTCTGACTCTTTGCAACCCCACAGACAATACAGTCCATGGAATTTTTCAGGCCAGAATACTGGAGTGTATAGCCGTTCCCTTCTCCAGGGGATCTTCCCAACCCCGGGATAGAACCCAGGTCTCCCACATTGCAGGTGGATTCTTTACAGCTGAGCCACCAGGGACTGTGTTTTAAGTTTTTCAAGGCTCACTCTGATCATTGTATTGAGATTAGATTGTAAGAAAGCAAGAGAAAAAGCAGGGCAAGCAGGTAAGAGGCTGCTTCCATGATCCTGGCAAGAGATGATGGTGACTTAGGACTGATGGTGGGAAGTGTTGAGCTCTTAACATACAGGGTAACCAAAAAGTCTGGAATCATAAACATGATTATTTTATTGTGTATTAGAACATGGCCATTTATTACCTATGGAGCACACATAACCCAGAATCAGTAGCCACTCTGTGTCACAGGTGTACTCATGGATATCATAGGCTGTATGAGAGACAGAGAGGCATCAGTGGTGATCCCAAGGTTCATGACCTGAGAAACTAGAAGCAAGGACGTGTCATTCACTGAGACAGGAGAGACTGTGGGTGAGAAGGTCTGGAAGACCAGATGAGGAGTTTGCTTTTAGATGTATTAAATTTGAGATGTCTGTGAGACATGCCATTGAGGGTATCAAGGGAGTTAGGCACCTGAGTCTGGAGGTTGACACAGGTTAGGGGTGATGACAAAATCTTGATAGTTGTTGACAGAGAGAAGGGTGTTGAAAACCATGAGACTGGATAAAACCGTGCCGGAAATGAATACAGACAGAGAACCGACCCCTCCAAAGTTTAGAGGTCAGAGAAATGAAAGGAAACCAGCCAAGGAGACGAGAAGGAGTAGTAATGTCTTGGAATTCAAGTGAAGAAAGTTTTGTTCACTTTTATAAAACTCTGAGTTCACAAAATAAGTTAAAACCCACACCAAGTTACTGGGGTAAAATGATGTCTGTGTTCTTGATGCTCCAGTATTGCAACTAAATTATGATGCCCCCAAATGGAGGAAAGCAGACATCTCTTTGCACATGTCACTTTCAGTTCAGTTCAGTCGTTCAGTCATGTCTTACTCTTTGCGACCCCATGAACTGCAGCACGCCAGGCCTCCCTGTCCATCACCAACTCCCAGAGTCCACCCAAACCCATGTCCATTGAGTCGGTGATGCCATCCAACCATCTCATCCTCTGTCGTTCCCTTCTCCTCCTGCCCTCAATCTTTCCCAGCACCAGGGTCTTTTCCAGTGAGTCAGCTCTTCACATCAGGTAGCCAAAGTATTGGAGTTTCAGCTTCATCAACAGTCCTTCCAATGAACACTCAGGACTGATCTCCTTTAGGATGAACTGGTTGGATCTCCTTGCAGTCCAAGGGACTCTCAAGAGTCTTCTCCAACACCACAGTTCAAAAGCATCAATTCTTCGGTGCTCAGCTTTCTTTATAGTCCAACTCTCACATCCATACATGACCACTGGGAAAACCATAGTCACATTAGCAGAGTTAATTCCATAGGGGGTAGCATGTGAGCCTTTTGCCTGTCTGATCCACTCAGTGACTGCTACCAGCTTCTCCACCTGCAATGGGACTGCCGTCTTTGAGTTTGCGCCATTCTCTTTTTTCCATGTGCCTATTCAATCACCACCTCTGTATGTACTGAATACTCTCAAGTTCATGAGCCCTGCCCAGAATCCTCTACCTTTGTCCCAATTTTTTCTACTCAGCTGTCTCTTGGGCATCTTCACCTGGTCACACCAGACACCTCACCTCACATTCAAAGTATCCAAAATAGAATTCATCACATTTCCTGCCAAATCCGCTCCTCAGACTGGGTTCCTATCTTAGTGAAACTAGCAACCACCATTCACAGAGTCACCCCAAAAAGAAACTTGAGTGTCACTGTAGACTCCCAGATATATCTGGAGCCAAATCCAATAGCTTCTATGCTTTAATTTCATACACAAATGTCTGTGTGTCAAAGGAGAATGAGTGGAGTGGAGTATGTGCCACGCCCATGGCTTTGCTTTGGTTATGACTTTCATCACTTTATGTTTTAAGACTTTTTTTTATGTGAACCATTTTTAAAATCTTTATTGAATTTGTTACAATATTGCTTCCAATTTTATGTTTAAGTTTTAGGGACTTGAGCTCCCCAGCGAGGCACCAAGCCTGCACTCCCTGCATTAGAAGGTGAAGTTCTGACCACTGGACTGTCAGGGAAGGCACCTTCATCAGTTATTGCCAGAACTACTATAAAATTCTGTTCTTTTCCCAGTCCCTCTGTTCTGCTTCCAATCTAATTTTCTGCACACACTCAGAGATTCGTTCTGAAAGAAGAAAATGAATAGGTTTAAAATGAAAAAATTGAGATCTCTGACCTTCTCAAAATACAAAAGTTAAACTCATGACTGAGAAGGTCAATGGAGCTCAACATTAAGAACAAAAGATTGATTCTCAGCATAGGGGAAAGAGCATAGAAGTGTAGATTTGGGTTCAAGTTCCAGTTAAATCCTTGCTAGCTGAATATTTCTGGACCATTCATATAACTTATTTGTTCCTGCAAACTCAGCTCAGTTTTAACTCCTCCAGAAAGCCTTTCCTAACCATGTGGTTTAGACAAATTCCTTTTTGACTCTCAGAACAATCTATGTTTGCCTTTATCATTGTAATTTATCATAGTTACTGATTTATTCCTGTTTCCCTTATTAGACTGTAACTGTCTTGTATTCCCATGGCTCAGCATAGTGCCTGGCTCTAATGGAGAATGAATGCCATGTTCCTCAAACTTAGCATTCTTATCTATAAAGTGGGATAATATCACCTACATTTCAGACTTCCTTTAAAATTTACATAAGATATGCATATGAAAATCTTCATAAACTATAACTCAATGTAAAAAAAAAGCACTTTTGGCTTATTTCTCACTGCCTTATAAAGTCCAACACCTTATCATGGCCTTCAAGCTCCTGAACCACCCATTTCCAGGCCATCTTTTCAATATCCCTCTGCCTTCTGCTCTCATTACTCTATATTACAGCCAGCTAAATTGTTTATAATGCACCAATTTCTTTCATATTTCCTACCATTTTATATTATACTTACCTATCTACATGCCAGTATCAACAATGTAGGCTGTTATTATAGTAATTATAATTGAAGCAGTAGGGACTAAAAGCAAAGGTAACTTTCATTTACTAAGCATTTTCCTATTCTCTACATGTGTTTTCTTCCATTATATTCAGTATTCCACACAGCCACCAAGGTTCTGTAAAACATAGGTTTGATTACATTTCCAGTGCCTACTGGATAAAACCACTTGGTAGTAAAGACAAGGTGCTTCATGATCTGACTGTCCTCTGCCACTTCATCTCCCTCTGCTGTTTCACTAACAGTCTTTGTGACTGCCATGGTAACTACAGAGCTTGCAGCTTTATCAAGATTATAGGCTCTCTCAGCTTTCAAGCCTTTACACATGATGTGCCCTTTGCCTCTAATGGCTTCCTCTTCTTTGTCTATCCAGTGAACTCCTGTCATCCTTTAAGAATCAGTTCGTATATAAATTCGTCTCTGAAACCTGCCCTCAACTACTCCTCGGTAGAATCAGATGGTCTCTCCTCTCTCATTATGCTATACGTACCTTGTCACAATCTTCTGTGATGGTGACTGTCACCTCCACCAGCCTGTCAACTTAATCGAACTCGATCCTATCTGAATCCTTGCTGCTTTAGGTGCTCAGTGAAAGTCAGTTGAATATTTCAGTGACTAGCCATCAGTGGTACCCAAGGCCCTCACTGGAAGCACTCAGTCATTTCCCATCACTTTTCATCTCTAGAGACTACTACTAGAAATTACATTCTTTGTCCTACAGGTCACTTTTCCAGTCAGTTAAAATTAGACTAGTAACACGGATTGTAAAATTCATTCTTTCATTGAAGGATTAGGCAGTGCCACAGCCCAAGTGATCACGAAAGGAAGACATCTGCCTTCATGCCGCTGGATAGCCACAAGCAGGGACTATTTTAACCCGAGGCGTCTCCCTTCCTCTAAGTCCTGGGAGTAGTGGGCATCAGCCGTAGGAAAGGCCGGAAGTGAAGGGCCGGAAGTGAGGAAGCGGAAGTGGGGGAGGGCGTGAGCTCTCTGGCTTGGTTGGAGGAGGGGGATCAGCTTGCGGGGGCGGGAGCGGTCAGGCCTTGTGTTTGGGAGAGAAAAGGCCTAGATGCCAGGCGGCTGGACATTCCCCTCAGGTAGTAGCCTCTTATTTGGGGGTGGGGTGGAGATGGAGGGGGCCTGGAGGGGCTTGGAGGGGTGTTCTCCGACTGCCCATACCATGTGGGTCCCTACGCCTTGTCAGGGCAGGCGGGAAGGGGACAAGGCCCGCAGGTCTCCCTGAGGGAAGGTCACTGTTGTGTGACGGCGTTACATCACTCCCTCCTTCTAGAAGCTTCTCCAATACCCAGCCTCCCACTCCCACTACATTGCACGCTCTCTGAGGGCAGTCACTGGTCTGAGTTATCTGTGTGACCCAGTGCCCGCCACATGGCCTGCATGGAACACAGTGGTCGTTCTGAAACCATTGTTGAATGAATTAAGTGATGCTAAGGAATGACCCTGGATACCGAAAGCTGATTCTCCCTCTGCTCTTTACATTCACTTCTTTGCGGAGCATGTCATGTCTTTCCCACCACCCCTTATGTGGTGATTTTTTCCCCTTATGCTGCACATGGGGAAACTGAGGCTCAGAGAAACTTTAACAGGAAATGGCAGACTAGGACCTCAAATCCATGCCTCTGGAGCCCTAATTAGAGTAATGAGGTGAGGTACTGAATGCTTAGGTGTGAGCACAGTTGTGAGCCTACAGCGAAGAGTAGCACTTAACACCACACTTCCCTGATGGTCCTCAGTGGTTAAGGATCCACCTGCAATGCTTGATGGGTCCCCACCTGCGCTCATCAATGCCTGATGATCCCCACCTGCAATCCCTGGATGGGTAACATCCCCTGGAGAAGGAAATGGCAACCCACTCCAGCATTATTGTCTGGGAAATCCCATGGACAGAAGTAGCCTGGTGGGCTACAGTCCTTGGGGGTCACAAAGAGTGGGACATGACTTAGTGACTAAACAACAGCAGCATGCCGTTTACACCAGAGGGTGGAAACTGTCTAGTGCTCCTGTTTCTCTCTTTCTTAGAAATGGAGCCTGTTACATGGTAAACTCTGGGAAATAATAGTTGAGTGATTTAGTGAACACACAGGCAGGACTCAAGTTAGTTTCTCTGCTTTTGCAGTGTGTTTTCCATCAAAACAGTAACACCTGCTAATGCCCTGGTGATCTCTGTAATCCTTCTTCCAAAACAATCTTGGCCAGAGTTTATTTTCTCCTGAGTTGATCTCATGTCTACAGGCAGAATCCATATAAACATAAGAGCTGTTCTGTCTTCATAGCACTTCCCTAAATGTGTCTTTCCAAAGATGCCTCTTGGTACTCAGCCTCTTAGATGCTGTTGTCGTTATTGTCCTAAATCTTTGGATAAAGTCAGTGTAGCTCCTCAATCTCTTATTCTCAGTTCTGACATCCAAGAAGTTTTGAAAACTACTTTCCCCCCCCTAACTTATCTGGCTACAAGATTTGAACTGAAACAGCCATTTGTCTTTACTTATTACAAATATTTGCAAATTTTTATTGCAGTCATGTTGATGTGTTTAATTGTTCAGACCTCTTTACTTACCCCAGACCTTTCTGTGGATATCATGTAATATACGTGTAGGCATGGCATTACTTTTCAAAAGTTTTCCGCGCCCACCCCCCCCCCCCACACACAATTAAGTTTGAAGTCCGTAACTTATCTGGCCTCAAAAGATTCAGATAAGAGATTGTGGACCTGTAGTTTAATGTCAGTTGGCAACTTAAATGGTCTCCTGTTCAGGTGAAGTTGGGGGAGAAAACAGCCTTTGTCAAAGAGTTGAGTAAGTGGGTAAATGGAGTAAGAAAATTAAGAGACATTTTATACTTCATTATTTGTTTATCTTGGAAGTGTTGAAGGGAGAAAGCTCTTTAACTAACTGATGTTTTTGAATGTATGCAGGATGTTTTATATTTATTATACCTTCCACAAAGCTATATAAAGATAAATACTCAAGAAATACTTATTGATTGATTTGAAAATGTTTGCTTAAAACTTTAAAGTTAAAACTAGATATTAACTCTAGTTTTAACTCTAGATTCGTAAGCAAACATTAGAATTTTACTTGACAATTGCAAGGGTTGGATTATATTTTTAAATGTCATATTTATAACCCAAAGCTGTAGAATCAATTCATGTTTATCCCAAAGCAAAATCAATCTACCACTTGGTCATTCATGCAACATATTGAGTGCCTGCTGGGTACCTGTTTATGCAGTAGCATTTACTGATAGATAAGATGATCATGGTTGCTGCTCTCAAGAAGTTTCTAATCTGATGGTGGAGAAAGCCGAAGAGAAAATGACAAACACATAATTATGCATCCTGATAAGTGTCATGAAGGAAATAAACTGGGTCTGAAAAGAGCATGATGGGAGGAGCTAAGTAGTAAGTGTGGTGGGTGAAGGCCTCTCAGAGGAGAAAACCCAAATTTATAACATGAAATATCTTACTTCCCTCCATTTCTATATATTATAAGGACTTGGATAGCCAGACAGCCAAAATTCAGGTGTGAACATTTATCCTCTTGGGCACTACTTTTGTCTCATATTATATCACTATATTTACAATCTCAAACTTTTGAAGGACTGAGTAAACTGAGCGTTTGCATATAGTCAGGTGTCTGAAACACATAATAAACCAACCTAATTTACAATGAACACAAATGAATTTCTTGTTAGCTTGAGAAGATTTCAAAATTTTAAGTAGTAGAATGGTGTGTTATGTATTCTGTGTTCACGTCACAATGTACGGTACGTTAGTAAATAATACTAATTCACTTATCCAGACATTTTTCTTTAGTTTTTTGAATGTTTAAGAATATATTTAATTTTGATAAGTCCAGCACATCCCATTGTGAACTACTCTATTGGATGGAAGGCTATTATGTAGATAATTTTCTGTGACAGAAACTTCATTTAAGAAAACATTTTTTAAATTTAAAAATACAGGTTAAGAATAGAGGAAAACCTAGATATTACGATTTTGCCCCTCCAAAATATACATAGGTAGCTATTTGAAAAAGAAAAAAGTTTTAACGACTGTGTTCAATTCTAGCAAGTTATGATTCTAACAAGGCTTTTTTTTTTTTTTTAATAGACTTGTGAAGGAAACAGATCAATATTTGTTGCTCCAAGCCAATGTCACAGTACATCACTGCATTGAGTGAGCTTGGTAGAGGGCAAAAAAGGACAATAGAAAGAGAAAACCCTCATGATTGAAAATTTTAATAGCTTATTGAAACACATTATAAGTCGAGTTTTCACTGTATGAGTGAGTCAGATAAAAATGTCTGTATTCAAAGTGCAAACAGGAGAGAAAATCAGAAAATTGTAAAAACACACAATTTCTCTTTTTCTGTCTAGGGTTGATGATGGTCTCTTTAGGAGAAATCTTAATTAAACAGATACATTTTCTATCTTGTTTATTTGAGAATGTGTTGCACTTTTACCAAAAACAAAAATGACTACTTATTCCCTTCTCTTATTTTTTAAAAAAGAAGTGATAGTTTATTTAGGCTGCTTCTGAAAATTATGTCTTCCTTAAATATATACAGAGAAATTAATCAAGCCTGAGGTTAAAATTGAGAAGGTCAAGGAAGAGAAACAAAACAAAAAATAGCAAGCACATTTGTTATGGATTTTTAGCAATTTTCTTTAGTATGTGTGTACTTTCTCTAGTAAAATCTGATTATAGATTGTTGAGCTTTCATTGGGTCTGGATGCTCATCAGGGAATGTTTTTCTAAAGTTGAGTAAAGAAAGTAGTTTAACCTTTTCCTTTGACTTGCCAGCCTTACCAGGACTAAAATATTGGTTTAGGGTGCCGTGGGTTACATGTGGAGTCCACTGACGACAATTTCTTAACAGTTGATGATCCTCCTTATTAACTAGAAAACAGATCATATTTAGATTTGATTCTAATGACTTGTAAGTTCTGAAAAGGATACAACCAGAGGTCAGTTGATGATTTTAAGACTCAGTTTTCGCTTGATTACTCTCAGGACATAACATATTTATATGTGACAACAGATCTTGACATGTCACAGTGCAAGTTCCATTTTCTTGTCCACCATTAATTTGTCCACTGTCCTTGTAATGCTTTATAATAACTTTATTTCTGGCCAAAGAGGTTCAAGGATACTTTTTAAAAAAAATTTTGACTGTGCTAGATCTCTGTTGCTGCACATGGGCTTTCTCTAGTTTTGGTGAGTGGGGGCTATTCTCTAGCTGTGGTGCCTGGGCTTCGCATTGCAGTGGCTTCTCTTGTTGTGGAGCACGGGCGCTAGAGCATGCAGTCTTCAGTAGTTGTGATACATGGGCTTACTTGGCTTGCAGAATGTGGAATCTTCCTGGACCAAAGATCAAACCCATGTCCCCTGGCATTGGCAGGCAGATTCTTAACCACTGGACCACCAGGGAAGTCCCAATGATACTTTCAATGGAAAGTTTTAGGTCTCGAAAGACCACTTAGGTTTCTTTAAATAACATAGGCTAATCCCTCATGAGATATTTTCCCATATTGATCCTAGGAACATTTATATGGTCCCCTCAGTTCTGGCTGATGTACATGAGGCACTGGTTTGGAAGCTACAGCTAGATTTTTCAGACTGAATTGCTCTTCTGGAGACATTTTAAAAATATTTAACTTACTTATTTTTTTGTGTATTCCTTTGCAGAAAATTGATACCTTGTCAAGATGGTGATTAGTCATTTGTATTTGGGAGCAGCAGACTTGGGGACCAACTACCCCTCAAGGATTCTATAAACCAATGACATAAACACCTATTCTGTTGCTTTCATCCCCCATCTTACCTTCAAATTTGTCTTACCTATGGCATTCAGGAGGCAAGTGAAAAATTTTGTGAAAAATTACTCAGATGCTGAAATAAAAGTTAGGGAAGCAACTTCTAATGACCCTTGGGGTCCTTCCAGTTCTCTAATGTTAGATATCAGCGACCTGACTTTCAACACAGTTTCTCTCTCTGAAATTATGAACATGCTATGGCAGAGACTCAATGACCACGGGAAGAACTGGCGCCATGTGTATAAATCTCTTACCTTAATGGATTATCTCATCAAGAATGGATCAAAGAAAGTTATTCAGCATTGCAGAGAGGGGTACCGTAACCTTCAAACTCTGAAAGATTTTCAACACATAGACGAAGCTGGGAAAGATCAAGGTACCAGATGAAGAAGTTTATACAGTGTGCTAGTAAAGAGTAAGAGTGTGGGAGGAGGTCACTTTAAAGCAGAAGCTGGGGAAAAGTAGTTCTTAAATGTACTAGCTACCTTTCCTCTGGGACAGTTTGGGTTTCCAGTTTGATCCTGTGTGTTGACTCTTGAGTGCCTTTGAAAACAATATATATATATTTCAAAATGATGTGTAAAACTAACACAGTTAGGTGCCTGATAAAAGGACACCTTGTAGACAATGAACATAAAAGAGAGACCTTGTAGTATTCATCTTTCTCAGCCTGACTTATTTCACTTAGCATAATGCCCTCAAGGTCCATTCATGTTGTTGCACAAGGCAAGATTTCATTCTTTCGGACCTCGAGGGCATTATGCAAAGTGAAATAAGTCAGACAGAGAAAGACAAATATTGTATGATTTCTCTTACATGTGGAGTTAAAAAAAAGAAAAGTTTATAGATACAGAGAACAGATTAGCAGTTGTCAGAGGTGGAGGGAGGAAAGAAAATGTGTGAATTATTTTTGTTTTAGTCTAAATAAATTGATTTAAAAAATAAAGTGGAAAAAAAAAAACCCCCAAAACAAGTATATCAAAAAGTTAAAAAGTGGAACTTGAGTTCCTGCTTAATTTGCATATGACAAAATAGCAATGAATAATTTTCCATGAGCAAGCTTCATGATTGAAGTCAAAGAACTATGTCCTTGGAGTAAATGTGTTATTTTAGGGAGCTAATCCAAACTATTACCTCTGGTACCATTTTATAAAGATACAGGATATCATATTAAGATCTCTTTGATGAGTTAAAAGCTCAGAGTCTGTTATCAAATAGGGTTTTCTTTCAACCTGGGGTTGAATCCTGACTCTGCTGCTGCCTAACTGTATATACTAAGGTAATTTATTAGATTACCTGAGGCCTCAGTTTAGCTCTCTGTGCATTGGGATAATAACAATGTCTGTCTCATAGGATGGTTGTGAAGAGTGTAAATATGTTTGCCTATTTCTCCCCGAAGGATGTCAGCTCCATGAGGGCAGGGACTTTGTCTGCCTTGCCCATTGCTGGTTCTCAGCAGAAGAGGTGCCATCAACATTTGTTGCGAGAGATAATAAATGGAAGAAAGAATATGCAATTGTCCCAATTTTGTTTAAAAAATTATATTTAGGTATATGAGATTTATTATATAAGAGTTTAACAAGTGGTCCTGGTAGGACTAGAGATGATTTTTTTTTTTTAATTTTGCTGTTGTGTTGTTTTGTTTTGGCTGCCCTGCATGGCCTGCAGGGTCTTAGTTCCCATACTAGGGATCAAACCTGCACCTCCTGCAATGGAAGCTCAGAGTCTTAACCACTGGAGTGCCAAGGGAAGTCCCTAGAGATGATTTTTATTTTGTTTTATATAAACTTGCATATTTTAAAACAGTTTATAATTAGACCAAACAAAACTAACATGACCATGTGAAAAAGAACAAAGTGAATAAACTAGGAGGGATGACAACTTGATATAATAATGTCACTGTAATTTGAAATTATAATTAGACTGGAATTTAGTCATAAGTGTGATAAACTGTTTCCAAAGACTATAGACTCTTCAGAACCTATGATGGGAGTAGTTTTATGAATACAGAAATTTAGGTCATGAAGTAATATTGTCGGGGGTGGAAGAGAAGTAGGGAAAGGCTGCATAGGATATTGCACTGGGATGATTCGGTAGTGCCTGATATTGTTCTACAGTGGTAAAGAATCAGCACTTCCTCCCATCTAAAGTCAAATTATAATTTGTTAAAGTGAATAGTCTTATGAATCATGAGAAGAGGATAAAATTCAGTGCAGTCTCTGGTAAGTATACCTTTTAAAAATAGAGTCTTTTTTAGAGCAGTTTTAGGGTTATAGAAAAATGGTGCCAAAAGTAGAGTTCCCACACATCCTTCCCCACCCACACATGCTTTCTCCTGTTAACATCTTGCATTAGTGTTGTACATTTGTTACAGTTAAACCAGTATTGATACATTAATATTAACTAATAGTCCTTAGTTTACACAAAGTATTCACCCTTTGTGTTCTGCAGTTCTGTGGGTTTTGAAAAATGCATAATGTCATGTATCTACCATTCCAGTATTGTGCAGAATAGTTTCACTGCCTTGAAAGTGCCCCGTGTTCCACCTGTCCATCCTTTCTCGCCTGCCTTGAGCCCTTGGCAGTCCCTGATCTTTTTATTGTTTCTATAGTTTTGTTTTTTCCAGACTGTCATATAGTTGGAATCATTCTGTATGTAGCTTTTTCAGAATTGTTTTTTCTCTTAGCAATATGCTTTTAAGATTCTTCTATATCTTTTATAGCTTGAAAGATGATTTTTTTTTCCTTTAAAAAACAGCTTTATTGAGACATAATTCATACACCATAGAGTGCACCCATTTAGAGGGCACAATCCTATGACTTTTGGTGTATAATTAATTTTTAAAATTGAGATAAAATAAATGTAACATAAAATTTGCCATTTTAAGTGTATGCTTCAGTGGCATTCATTACGTTCACACTGTGGCACAACCATCACCACTGTCTGTTTCCAAACTTTCTCATCACCCCAAACAGGAAGTCTGTAACCATTCAGCAGCAACTCCCTTGCTAACCTCTAATCTACTTCTTGTCTCTATAATTTTGCCTATTTTGGGTACCTCGTAAAATGGAATCATGTAGTACTTGTGTTTTTGTGTGTCTGGCTTATGTTACTTACCATGTCCTCCAAGTTCAGCCATGTTAGAGGATGTATCAGAACTTCATTCTTTTTATACTGAATCACATTAATTTGTAGGTATTTAACCACATTTTGTTTATCTGTTCATCTGTTAATGGGTTCTTGGTTGTTTTCACCTTTTGGCTATTGTGAATAATGCTACAGTGAACTCTAGTGTACAAGTTATCAGAGTCCTGATTTCAGTACTGGGTCATGTGGTAAGTCAATATTTAGCTTTTTGAGGAAACACTAAACTGTTTTTCTTAGCAGCAGCACCATTTTACATTCCCACCAGCAGTGTATTAATAGGAGGATTGCTGTTAACATCCTTGGTAATCCTGTTATTGTTTTATCTTTTTTATTATAACCATTCTGCTGGATGTGAAGCAGTGTTACTATCTGACTGTGGTTTTAATTTACAGTTTCCTGAAGACTAATGATGTTGAGCATCTTCTCATGTCTTTGTTGGGCCATTTATATGTCTTCTTTAGAGAAATATCTATCCAAATTCTTTGCCCATTAAAAAAATTTTTTTTTTTTAGTTTTTAAAGAGTTCTTTATGTATTTTGGATATAAGACCTTTATCCAGATAGGTGATTTGCAGGTATCTTCTCCCATTCTATATAGGTTGTTTTTTTCCTTTCTTGATTAAATTTTGAAGAAGTCCATTTTTATCTGTTTTTCCTTTGGTTGCTTGTACTTTGTGTCATAAGTAAGAACTCATTGCCTAGTCTAAAGTCACAAAGATTTACACCTATGTTTTCTTATTAAGAGCTTTGTAGTTTTAGCTATTACATTTATCTTGGGTCCATTTTGAATTTATTTTTATATATGGTGGGATGTAGAGATCCAAACTTATTCTTTTATACCCAGTTGTCCCACTACTGTTTGCTGAAAAGAATATTCTTTCCTCATTGAATTATATTGACATGCTTACAGAAATCAATCAACCTTAGATATACGGGCTTATTTCTGTACTCTTAATTCTGTTCCATTGATCTGTGCATCTATTCTTATGCCTGTGCCACACTATTTTGATTATTGTAGCTTTGTAGTAAGTTTTGAAATAAAGGAATATGACCTTATTTCCAGCTCCAACTTTGTTCTTTTCTGGTATTGTTACGACTGTTCTGGGTTCCTTGCATTTCCATATCAAGTTTAGCATCAGCTTGTCAATTTCTTCAAAAAAGACATCTAGAATTTTGTTTGACATTATGTTCAGTCTGAAGATCAATTTCAGGAATATTGCCATATAAATAATGTTATTTCCTCAAATTCATAAACATAGGAAATCATTCCTTTTATTTAGGTCTTCTTTCATTTCTTTCAAACATGTTTTGTAGTATTCATTGTACAAGTTTTATTTCTTTTGTTAAAATTTATTTCTGCTTTTTTTTTGGTACTACTATAAATGAAATGATGGGTACTTCTGTGGAGGTCCAGTGGTTAAGACTCTACACTTCTACTGCAGTAAGTACGGGAACTAAGATCTTGCACAGACCACCCCCCCCCAAAAAAAACCCACAAAAAATTGTTTTCTTAATTTCATTTTCAGATTTTTCATTGCTAATGTGTAGAATTTCAGCTGGTCATCTGATTTTTGTATATTAATCTTGTATTTTATTACTCTGCTATAATATTTTCTGTAATAACTGTTAACTAGAATACTTTTGGGGTGTTTTCGTCTTTTTTTTTTTTTTTTAATAGATTTCTTTGAATTTCCTACATACAAGATTATGTTATCTGCAAATAGAGATAATTTTACTTCTTCCTTTCTACTCTGGAAGCCTCTTATTTCTTTTTCTCTCTTAGTTGCTTTGTCTAAAACCTCCTGTACAATGATGAATAGAAATGGTGAGAACAGACATTCTTGTCTTGTTCCTGATCTTAAGAGCTTTCAGTCTTTCACCATTAAGTATGATGTTCCATTTGTCATGTGCTCAGTCGTGTCTGACTCTTTGCGACCCCGTGGACTGTAGCCCACCAGGCTCCTCTGTCCATGGGATTTTCCAGGCAGAATACTGGAGTGGGTTGTCATTTCCTCCTCCAGGGGGTCTTCCCAACCCAGGGATTGAAACTGAATCTCCTGCATTGCAGGCAGATTCTTTCCCATTGAGTCATTGGGGAGGCCCCGAGTATGATATTAGGGATGGGTTTTTCATAAGTACTCTTTATAAGGTTGCTGGAGTTCTCTCCTGTTCCTAGTCTGTTGAGCATCTTTCTCAGGATAGGGTGTTGACTTTTGTCAGGTGCCTTTTCTGCATCAGTTGATGTTATGTATTTTCCCCTGTTTCCCTTGCATTTTTAGCAGAAATCCCACTTGGTCCTGGTGTGTGTCATCTTTTTTTAAGTGCTTATTGTAGGTCAGGTTGAGGCTTGATGATAAAACTGGGGAATATCTTCTTGGGTTTTGAGCATGCTGTACTACTTAATCCAGAAATTACAAAGGCATCAGCTTCTATTAGGGTTAAATTTATTATTAAAATTAAATACTAATTAAAATTTTGCAAGCCCAAGAGTTAGGTTTATTTTTTTTCTTTAAGGAGATGATTCAAAATTACAGATATTAACTCTTTCTTTTTATTTTTAATTTTAAATTTATTTTTTAATTGAAGGATAACTGTTTTACAGAATTGTGTTAGTTTCTGCCACACAGAGACATGAATCAGCCATGGGTATATATATGTCGCCTCCCTCTTGAACCTCCCACCCATCTCTCTCCCCGTCCCACCCCTCTAGGGTGTTAGAGCCCCAGTTTGAGTTCCCTGAGTCATAGAGCAAATTCCCATTGGCTCTCTATTTTGAATATGGTAATATAAGTTTCCGTGTTTAGTTCGGTTCAGTACAGTTCAGTCGCTCAGTTGTGTCCGACTCTTTGCGACCCCATGGACTGCAGCGCACCAGGCTTCCCTGTCCATCACTAGCTCCTGGAGCTTGCTCAAACTCATGTCCATCGAGTCGGTGATGCCATCCAACCAACTCATCCTCTGACATCCTCTTCTACTCCCGCCTGCAATCTTTCCCAGCATTCGGGTCTTTTCCAGTGAGTCAGTTCTTCACATCAGGTGGCCCAAGTATTGGAGCTTCAGCTTCAGCATCAGTCCTTCCAATGAATATTAAGAGTTGATTTCCTTTAGGACTGACTGGTTTGATCTCCTTGCAGTCCGAGGGACTCTCAAGAGTCTTCTCCAACACCACAGTTCAAAAGCATCAATTCTTCGGTGCTCAGCTTTCTTATTAGTCCAGCTCTCACATCCGTACATGACTACTGGAAAAGCCATAGCTGTTACTCTCTGCATACATCCCACCCTCCTCCTTCCTTCTTTCCTACCCCCGTGTCCATAAGTCTGTTTTCTATGTCTGTCTGCAGTGAAAGTGAAAGTCCCTCAGTCATGTCCGACTCTTTGTGACCCCATGGAATAGTCCATGGAATTCTCCAGGCCAGAATACTGGAGTGAGTAGCCATTCTCTTCTCCAGGGGATCGTCCCAACCCAGGGATCAAACCTAGGTCTTCCATATTGCAGGCGGATTCTTTACCAGCTGAGCCACCAGGGAAGCCCAAGAATACTGGAGTGGGTAGCCTATTCCTTTTCCAGCAGATCTTCCCGACCCAGGAATCAAACTGGGGTCTCCTGCATCGCAGGGGGATTCTTTACCAGTTGAGCTACCAGGGAAGTCCTGCTGCCCTGCAAATAATTTCATCAGTACCGTCTTTCTAGGTTCCATATATATGCGTTGTGTGTGTACTAAGTTGCTTCAGTTGTGTCCAACTCTTTGTGACCCTATAGAAAGGTTTCTCTGTCCATTGGCAAGAATACTGGAGTGGGTTGCCATTCCCTTCTCCAGGGGATCTTCCCGACCCAGGGGTCGAACTCAAGCCTCTTGTCTCCTACATTGGCAGGTGGGTTATTTACCACTAGCGCCACCTGGAGTATGTGATATTTGTTTTTCCCCAAGAGTTAGGTTTTAAAAAGGCATAATTTTTTGGATAATGATGAATGGGGTATAATCATTTTTGTACTTCACAAAACGGCTATGTTATTACTGTATTTACCACTATGATAATATCTTTTTAAATGGAAAGAGAGGGTCAGCCATTGCTTTGAAGAGCTTATGAGCTATTTTGAGAGGTAAAGTAGATAAGCATGCAATTATCAATATACAGGAAAATCTATTTATTCATTTATTCTTTTTATATGTACAAAGTATCATATGTATGGTTATGTTTGAATACACTGTCTTTCAGATTACCTAACGTTTGAGCTTAGGATTAAAGAAGTACAACTGTGCTGTGTTGGACTTTATAAAAACTCACTTTGTTAGCATCAAGACAGCAAAAAAAAAAAAAAAAAGGCAAGTTAGAACTGAATTGTCAGCAGAAGCATACTACAGGTGACCCTTGAACAACTTGGGGGTTAGGGCGCTGACACTCTTCCCCTCCAATGAACAGTGGAAAATCTGCACATAACTTTACAGCCTATTTTCAGTTTCACGTTCTCAGGTTCACTCAGCAGTGGATTGTGTGGTATCATAGTACATATTTCTTGGGAAAAAAGTCTACATTTAAGTGAATACACGCAGTTCAAACCCATGTTGTTCAAGGGTCAACTGCATATTCATTTGTTGATTATGGAAGGCATATTAGTTATCGATAACATTGGTGCACACTACTAATTTAATAAAAATTAATGAAAAACTATTGCATTGGGGAAAATATTACTTATTTTATGTTTTATACACTTCCCTGTTTCTGTTTGTTCTCTAGTGAGTGTAACATATTAGAATAGTAGCTCTTGAGATAATTCATATATACATAAATAAATATATATATATATATATATTTAGGGGGTGGATACATGTGTAAAACTTTGTTATTGATGAGATGTGCTATTGAAATAGTTCAAAACGACTGGTTCTCATGATGATGTCAGGACTGTTAATGTGTTCCCAATCTACCTTTCTACTCATTTCTTTAGTTTTCAATCTAGTGAATTGTATCACCAAGCAATCCTGATATGTTATTTGCTTATACACCTCTACTTGTACTTAAGATGTTTCTTCTTCCCTGTAATATTCTTTCCTTGATATCTGCTCTTTGAACTCCTATTTGGTCTTCAGATCCTAGCTCCGAAGCCTCTTCCTTTGTACCCCCCAACTCTCTTCCTATCTTCACTGGGCAGAAATAATTGCTACAGCAGTTTCCGCATAATATCAGAGTGGTATTTTTTATAGTGTATCTTATCTACTATGTATATCTGTCCTTATCTAAATTCTGAGGGTATATACCATATGTTAAATGATCGGTAAATTTTCATTGAATGGAAGTCATAAAAATAGCCAGAGACTTGAAGAAAGGAATGTGATCCTTGAAAA
Source organism: Cervus elaphus (assembly GCF_910594005.1). Taxonomy (NCBI): domain Eukaryota; kingdom Metazoa; phylum Chordata; class Mammalia; order Artiodactyla; family Cervidae; genus Cervus; species Cervus elaphus. The sequence goes on from NC_057836.1 coordinate 8,783,924, forward strand.
ACTGCTTGGTAAGAATGATTTTGTTCAATCAGAGAAGAAAAAAAGCAGAGTGAAGTCTGTAGGGAGTAATTAATCTAGGAAAAATTGTAGTGACCCAAGTAATCTACAGCTGGATCATACCCTAGATACAGGTTATCAAGAAGAGACCAGAGAAAAGATAAAAGTAGAAGATATTATAGAAAAAAGTCTTCTTTTTCTTCCATGGTCTTTATACTTGCTGTTTCCTTTGCCTGGAGTCCTCAGATACCTGCAGTGCTTTCTGTATCCTTCAGATCTCTGCTCAAAAAGTCATCTTATTAGTGCAGGCTTCTGTGCTGTGCTGAGTCACTCAGTCGTGTCTGACTCTTTGTGACCCCCATGGACTGTAGCCTCTGTCCATGGGGATTCTCCAGGCAAGAATACTGATGTAGGTTGCCATGCCCTCCTCCAGGGGATCTTCCTAACCCAGGGATCAAACCCAGGTCTCCTGTATTGTGGGCAGATTCTTTACCATCTGAGCCACCAGGGAAGCCCAAGAATACTGGGTGGGTAGCCTATTCTTTCTTTAGGGGATCTTCACAACCCAGGAATCAAACCAGGGTCTCCTGCATTGCAGGCGGATTCTTTACCAGCTGAGCTACTGGGGAAGCCCATGCAGGCTTCTAGATCTACCCTATTTACAAAAAAGCAGCCCTGCCCACTCTTTGCACTGATATGTTTTGCACCTTCTGTTTTCTTTTTCTTCATGATATTTCTTATCAGATGTTGGTATGTTTTATCTTATTATTTATGATTTATCTTCTCCGCTGGAAAGTAAGTTTCACAAGGGCAGGAACATTCTGTGTCTGTTTTGTCCAGGCTTCATCACCAACGTTACAACGGTGCCTATCACAAAGAACATGCTCAATAATTAATAATAGTGATACTACTGGGGAAAAAAGTTGAGAAGTCAGGAAAACTGGGAAATGAGAGAAACTTACTTGGAAATAGTACATTAACATTTTCAAATAATGTTCTCAATATGGTTTTCTTCAACCTCCAGACAGCTTTTCAGGTGAAGTAAATTTAAAGCAATGAGTCAAATTGTTTATCTCAAAACATTTAAAATAAATACATGACTTTTAAAATCTGTGCCTCAGGATTCGACGAACTCTTGGAAAGTGTTTTCTGCCTCTTGCTGGTTGTGGAAGCATTTTCCTTGCAAAAAGCTTTGAGATGCTTATAGAAGTGTCAGTCAGTTGGCGAGAGGTCAGGTAAATATGGTGGATGAGGCAAAACTTTGCAGCCCAATTCATTCAACTTTTGAAGCATTATTTGTGTGACCTGTGGTCGGGTGTTGTTGTGGAGAAGTGGACCCATTCTACTGACCACTGCTGGCTGCAGGCGTTGGCGTTTTCAGTGTATCTCATCGATTTATGAGCATACTTCCCAGATTTAATGATTTCACTGGGATTCAGAAAGCTGTAGTGGATCAGACTGGCAGCACACCACCTAACAGTGACCATGACCTTTTTTTGGTGCAAATTTGGCTTTGGAAAGTGCTTTAGAGCTTCTTCTCGTTTCAGTCACTGAGCTGGTCGTCGCCAATTGTTGGATAAAATCCACTTTTCATTGAATGCCACAATCTGATTGGGAAATGGTTAGCTATTGTTGCATAGAATAAGAGAATAAGATGCTTCAAAATGATTTTTTTTTTTTCATTTTTGGTCAGCTTATGAGACACTCACTTATGGAGCTTTTTTCACCTTTCCAGTTTGCTTCAAATGCCAAATGACTGTAGAATGGTCAATGTTGAGTTCTTTGGCAGCTTCTCATGTAGTTGTAAGAGGATCAGCTTTGATGATTGCTCTCAGTTCATTGTTGTCAACTTCTGATGGCCAGCTACCACACTCCTTATCTTCAAGGCTCTCGTCTCCTTTGAAAACTTCTCAAATCACCACTGTACTGTATGTTCATTAGCAGTTCCTGGTTCAAATGCGTTGCTCATATTGCAAGTTGTCTCTTCTGCTTTATGACCCATTTTGAACTTGAATAAGAAAATTGCTCAAATTTGCTTTTTGTCTAACATTGTTTTCATAGTCTAAAATACATATAAAATACAGAGCAAGTAATAAGTCATTAGCAAAAAATCATAAAGCAAGAAATGCACATTAAAATTAAAAAAAAGATGATGCTGTGAAAGTGCTGCACTCAATATGCCAGCAAATTTGGAAAACTCAGCAGTGGCCACAGGACTGGAAAAGGTCAGTTTTCATTCCAATTCCAAAGAAAGGTAATGCCAAAGAATGCTCAAACTACTGCGCAATTGCACTCATCTCACACACTAGTAAAGTAATGCTCAAAATTCTCCAAGCCAGGCTTCAGCAATACGTGGACCGTGAACTTCCAGATGTTCAGGCTGGTTTTAGAAAAGGCAGAGGAACCAGAGATCAAATTGCCAACATCCGCTGGATCATCAAAAAAGCAAAAGAGTTCCAGAGAAACATCTACTTCTGCTTTATTGACTATGCCAAAGCCTTTGTGTGGATCACAATAAACTGGAAAATTCTGAAAGAGATGGGAATACCAGACCATCTGACCTGCCTCTTGAGAAACCTGTATACAGGTCAGGAAGCAACAGTTCAAACTGGACATGGAACAACAGACTGGTTCCAAATAGGAAAAGGAGTATGTCAAGGTTGTATGTTGTCACCCTGCTTATTTAACTTATATGCAGAGTACATCATGAGAAACGTTGGGCTGGAGAAAGCACAAGCTGGAATCAAGATTGCCGGGAGAAATATCAATAACCTCAGATATGCAGACGACACCACCCTTATGGCAGAAAGTGAAGAAGAACTAAAGAGCCTGTTGATGAAAGTGAAAGAGGAGAGTGAAAAAGTTGGCTTAAAGCTCAACATTTAGAAAACAGATCATGGCATCCCGTCCTATCACTTCAAGGGAAATAGATGGGGAAACAGTGGAAACAGTGGCTGACTTTATTTTTCTGGGTCCCAAAATCACTGCAGATGGTGATTGCAGCCGTGAAATTAAAAGACGCTTGCTCCTTGGAAGGAAAGTTATGACCAACCTAGACAGCATATTAAAAAGCAGAGACATTACTTTACCAACAAAGGTCCGTCTAGTCAAGGCTCTGGTTTTTCCAGTAGTCGTGTATGGATGTGAGAATTGGAGTATAAAGAAAGCTGAGTGCCGAAGAATTGATGCTTTTGAACTGTGGTGTTGGAGAAGACCCTTGAGAGTACCTTGGACTGCAAGGAGATCCAACCAGTCCATCCTAAAGGAGATCAGTCCTGAGTGTTCATTGGAAGGACTGATGTTGAAGCTGAAACTCCAATACTTTGGCCACCTGATGCAGAGAGCTGACTCATTTGAAAAGACCATGATGCTGGGAAAGATTGAGGGCAGGAGGAGAAGGGGACGACAGAGGATGAGATGGTTGGATGGCATCACCGACACAATGGACATGGGTTTGGGTGGACTCTGGGAGTTGGTGATGGACAGGGAGGCCTGGCGTGCTGTGATTCATGGGGTCGCAAAGAGTCAGACACACTGAGCAATTGAACTGAACTGAACTGAAACATAACCACATTTATTTAAGACTATATTCCAATATCAAACAGCAAATTTCAACAGTGCAAAACTGCAATTACTTTTGCACATTGCTAGTTAGTGACAGAGCCAGGATTACAATCTAGGTGTTTCGATTTCAGAATCCATGTTCTTAACTACTGCAGTGTATTGGTGAATGAATGAATGATATTATCCCCATCCTCCTGATGCTCGTCACACTTCTACTCTGTCTTGTCAACATGTGTCTGTCTCCAGACTTGACCAAGCATTTAATTAGTTACACATAGCAGATAGGAAGGACCTAAGAACTGAACTAGCTCTGTTCACTAATCTGGAGCAGGAGCTGAGCAGTTTATCCTTTGTTGCATGTTTCAGAGTTATTTAGGTCAAGAAATGTATAAGA